>NC_089208.1:29030062-29330062 GCF_963930695.1 Labrus bergylta | reverse complement strand
GGAACATTTTCATGAAAAGATTTCGGCTTCAAAAAAGTTGAACATTTTCATGAAAAGATTTCGGCATCAAAAAAGTTGAAAATTTTCATGAAGTATTTCGGCTTCAAAAAAATGGAACATTTTCATGAAAAGATTTCGGCTTCAAAAAAGTTGAAAATTTTCATGAAAAGATTTCGGCTTCAAAAAGTTGAAAATTTTCATGAAAAGATTTCGGCTTCAAAAAAGTTGACCATTTTCATGAAAAGATTTCGGCTTCAAAAAGTTGAAAATTTTCATGAAAAGATTTTGGTTTCAAAAAGTTGAAAATTTTCATGAAAAGAATTCGGCTTCAAAAAAGTTGAAAATTTTCATGAAAAGATTTGGGCTTCAAAAAGTTGAAAATTTTAATGAAAAGATTTCGGCTTCAAAAAAAGTTGACCATTTTCATGAAAAGATTTCGGCTTCAAAAAAGTTGAAAATTTTCATGAAAAGATTTCGGTTTCAAAAAGTTGAAAATTTTCATGAAAAGATCTCGGCTTCAAAAAAGTTGAACATTTCCATGAAAAGATTTCGGCTTCAGAAAAGTTGAAAATTTTCATGAACTATTTCGGCATCAAAAAAGTTGAAAATTTTCATGAAAAGATTTAGGTTTCAGAAAAGTTGAAAATTTTCATGAAAAGATTTCTGCTTCAAAAAAGTTGAAAATTTTCATGAAAAGATTTCGGCTTCAAAAAGTTGACCATTTTCATGAAAAGATTTCGGCTTCAAAAAAGTTGAAAATTTTCATGAAAAGATTTCGGTTTCAAAAAGTTTAAAAAATTTTCATGAAAAGATCTCGGCTTCAAAAAAGTTGAACATTTTCATGAAAAGATTTCGGCTTCAAAAAAATGGAACATTTTCATGAAAAGATTTCGGCTTCAAAAAAGTTGAACATTTTCATGAAAAGATTTCGGCTTCAAAAAAGTTGAACATTTTCATGAAAAGATTTAGACTTCAAAAAAGTTGAATATTTTCATCAAGTATTTCGGCTTCAAAAAAGTTGAAAATTTTCATGAAAAGATTTCGGTTTCAAAAAGTTTAAAAAATTTTCATGAAAAGATCTCGGCTTCAAAAAAGTTGAAAATTTTGATGAAAAGATTTTGGTTTCAAAAAAGTTGAACATTTTCATGAAAAGATTTCGGCTTCAAAAAAGTTGAAAATTTTCATGAAGTATTTCGGCTTCAAAAAAATGGAACATTTTCATGAAAAGATTTCGGCTTCAAAAAAGTCTAAAATTTTCATGAAAAGATTTCGGCTTCAAAAAAGTTGAAAATTTTCATGAAAAGATTTCGGCTTCAAAAAGTTGAAAATTTTCATGAAAAGATTTCGGTTTCAAAAAGTTGAAAATTTTCATGAAAAGATTTTGGTTTCAAAAAGTTGAAAATTTTCATGAAAAGATTTTGGTTTCAAAAAGTTGAAAATTTTCATGAAAAGATTTCAGCTTCAAAAAAGTTGAAAACTTTCATGAACTATTTCGACTTCAAAAAAGTCGAAGATTTTCATGAAAAGATTTCGGCTTCAAAAAAAGTTGAACATTTTCATGAAGTATTTCGGCTGCAAGAAAGTCGAAGATTTTCATGAAAATATTTCGGCTTCAAAAAAGTTTAAAATTTTCATGAAAAGATTTCTGCTTCAAAAAAGTCTAAGATTTTCATGAAAAGATTTCTGCTTCAAAAAAGTTGAAAATTTTCATGAAAAGATTTCGGCTTCAAATAGGTTGAAAACTTTCATGAAAAGATTTCGGCTTCAAAAAAGTCTAAGATTTTCATGAAAAGATTTCTGCTTCAAAAAAGTTGAAAATTTTCATGAAAAGATTTCGGCTTCAAAAAAGTTGACCATTTTCATGAAAAGATTTCGGCTTCAAAAAAGTTGAAAATTTACATGAAAAGATTTCGGTTTCAAAAAGTTGAAAATTTTCATGAAAAGATTTCGGCTTCAAAAAAGTTAAAGATTTTCATGAAAAGATTTCGGCTTCAAAAAGGTTGAAAACTTTCATGAACTATTTCGACTTCAAAAAAGTTGACCATTTTCATGAAAAGATTTCGGCTTCAAAAAAGTTGAAAATTTTCATGAAAACATTTAGGTTTCAAAAAGTTGAAAATTTTCATGAAAAGATTTCGGCTTCAAAAAGTTGAAAATTTTCATGAAAAGATTTCGGTTTCAAAAAGTTGAAAATTTTCATGAAAAGATTTCGGCTTAAAAAAAGTTGAAAATTTTCATGAAAAGATTTTGGTTTCAAAAAGTTGAAAATTTTCATGAAAAGATTTCAGCTTCAAAAAAGTTGAAAACTTTCATGAACTATTTCGACTTTAAAAAAGTCGAAGATTTTCATGAAAAGATTTCGGCTTAAAAAAAAGTTGAACATTTTCATGAAGTAGTTCGGCTGCAAAAAAGTCGAAGATTTTCATGAAAAGATTTCTGCTTCAAAAAAGTTGAAAATTTTCATGAAAAGATTTCGGCTTCAAAAAGTTGAAAATTTTCATGAAAAGATTTTGGTTTCAAAAAGTTGAAAATTTTCATGAAAAGATTTCGGCTTCAAAAAAGTTGAAAATTTTCATGAAAAGATTTTGGTTTCAAAAAGTTGAAAATTTTCATGAAAAGATTTGAGCTTCAAAAAGGTTGAAAACTTTCATGAACTATTTCGACTTCAAAAAAGTCTAAGATTTTCATGAAAAGATTTCTACTTCAAAAAAGTTGAAAATTTTCATGACAGGATTTTGGCTTTAAAAAAAGTAGAAATTTTCATAAAGCATTTCGGCTTCAAAAAGGTTGAAAACTTTCATGAACTATTTCGGCTTCAAAAAAGTCGAAGATTTTCATGAAAAGATTTCTGCTTCAAAAAACTTGAACATTTTCATGAAAAGATTTCGACTTCAAAAAAGTCTAAGATTTTCATGAAAAGATTTCTGCTTCAAAAAAGTTGACCATTTTCATGAAAAGATTTCGGTTTCAAAAAGTTGAAAATTTTCATGAAAAGAATTTGGTTTCAAAAAGTTGAAAATTTTCATGAAAAGATTTCAGCTTCAAAAAGGTTGAAAACTTTCATGAACTATTTCGACTTCAAAAAAGTCGAAGATTTTCATGAAAAGTTTTCGGCTGCAAAAAAGTCGAAGATTTTCATGAAAAGATTTCTGCTTCAAAAAAGTTGAAAATTTTCATGAAAAGATTTCAGCTTCAAAAAGTTTAAAATTTTCATGAAAAGATTTCGGCTTCAAAAAAGTTGACCATTTTCATGAAAAGATTTCGGCTTCAAAAAAGTTGAAAATTTTCATGAAAAGAATTCGGTTTCAAAAAGTTGAAAACTTTCATGAACTATTTCGACTTCAAAAAAGTTGAAAATTTTCATGAAAAGATTTCGGCTTCAAAAAAGTCGAAGATTTTCATGAAAAGATTTCGGCTTCAAAAAAGTTGAAAATTTTCATGAAGTATTTCGGCTTCAAAAAAATGGAACATTTTCATGAAAAGATTTCGGCTTCAAAAAAGTTGAAAATTTACATGAAAAGATTTCGACTTCAAAAAAGTCTAAGATTTTCATGAAAAGATTTCTGCTTCAAAAAAGTTGAAAATTTTCATGAAAAGATTTCGGCTTCAAAAAAGTTGACCATTTTCATGAAAAGATTTCGGCTTCAAAAAAGTTCAAAATTTTCATGAAAAGATTTCGGTTTCAAAAAGTTGAAAATTTTCATGAAAAGATCTCGGCTTTCAAAAAAGTTGAACATTTTCATGAAAAGATTTAGGCTTCAAAAAAGTTGACCATTTTCATGAAAAGATTTCAGCTTCAAAAAAGTTGAAAATTTTCATGAAAAGATTATGGTTTCAAAAAGTTGAAAATTTTCATGAAAAGATTTCAGCTTCAAAAAAGTCGAAGATTTTCATGAAAAGATTTCGGCTGCAAAAAAGTCTAAAATTTTCATGAAAAGATTTATGCTTCAAAAAAGTTTAAAATTTACATGAAAAGATTTCGAATTCAAAAAAGTCTAAGGTTTTCATGAAAAGATTTCTGCTTCAAAAAAGTTGAAAATTTACATGAAAAGATTTCGGCTTCAAAAAGTTAAAAAATTTCATGAAAAGATTTCGGCTTGAAAAAAGTTGACCATTTTCATGAAAAGATTTCGGCTTCAAAAAAGTTGAAAATTTTCATGAAAAGATTTCTGCTTCAAAAAAGTTGAAAATGTTCATGAAGTATTTCGGCTTCAAAAAGGTTGAAAACTTTCATGAAGTATTTCAGCTTCAAAAAAGTCGAAGATTTTCATGAAAAGATTTCTGATTCAAAAAAGTTGAATTTTTTTATGACAGGATTTTGGCTTTAAAAAAAGTAGAAATTTTCATAAAGTATTTCGGCTTCAAAAAGGATGAAAACTTTCATGAACTATTTCGGCTTCAAAAAAGTCGAAGATTTTCATGAAAAGATTTCTGCTTCAAAAAAGTTGAAAATTTTCATGAAAAGATTTCGGTTTCAAAAAGTTGAAAATTTTCATGAAGTATTTCGGCTGCAAAAAAGTCGAAGATTTTCATGAAAATATTTCTGCTTCAAAAAAGTTGAACATTTTCATGAAGTATTTCGGCTTCAAAAAAGTTTAAAATTTTCATGAAAAGATTTCTGCTTCAAAAAAGTTGAACATTTTCATGAAAAGATTTCTGCTTCAAAAAAGTTGAAAATTTACATGAAAAGATTTCTGTTTCAAAAAGTTGAAAATTTTCATGAAAAGATTTCAGCTTCAAAAAGGTTGAAAACTTTCATGAACTATTTCGACTTCAAAAAAGTCGAAGATTTTCATGATAAGATTTCGGCTTCAAAAAAGTTGAAAATTTTCATGATAAGATTTCGGTTTCAAAAAGTTGAAAATTTTCATGAAGTATTTCGGCTGCAAAAAAGTCGAAGATTTTCATGAAAAGATTTCGGCTTCAAAAAAGTTGACCATTTTCATGAAAAGATTTCGGCTTCAAAAAAGTTGAAAATGTTCATGAAAAGATTTCTGCTTCAAAAAGGTTGAAAACTTTCATGAACTATTTCGACTTCAAAAAAGTCGAAGATTTTCATGAAAATTTTTTGGCTTCAAAAATGTTGAACATTTTCATGAACTATTTCGGCTTCAAAAAAGTCTAAGATTTTCATGAAAAGATTTCTGCTTCAAAAAAGTTGAACATTTTCATGAAAAGATTTCGGCTTCAAAAAAGTTTAAAATTTACATGAAAAGATTTCGACTTCAAAAAAGTCTAAGATTTTCATGAAAAGATTTCGTCTTCAAAAAAGTTGACCATTTTCATGAAAAGATTTCAGCTTCAAAAAAGTTGAAAATTTTCATGACAGGATTTTAGCTTTAAAAAAGGTAAAAATTTTCATGAAGTATTTCGGCTTCAAAAAGGTTGAAAACTTTCATGAAGTATTTCAGCTTCAAAAAAGTCGAAGATTTTCATGAAAAGATTTCTGATTCAAAAAAGTTGAATTTTTTTATGACAGGATTTTGGCTTTAAAAAAAGTAGAAATTTTCATAAAGTATTTCGGCTTCAAAAAGGTTGAAAACTTTCATGAACTATTTCGGCTTCAAAAAAGTCGAAGATTTTCATGAAAATATTTCTGCTTCAAAAAAGTTGAACATTTTCATGAAGTATTTCGGCTTCAAAAAAGTTTAAAATTTTCATGAAAAGATTTCTGCTTCAAAAAAGTTGAACATTTTCATGAAAAGATTTCTGCTTCAAAAAAGTTGAAAATTTACATGAAAAGATTTCTGTTTCAAAAAGTTGAAAATTTTCATGAAAAGATTTCAGCTTCAAAAAGGTTGAAAACTTTCATGAACTATTTCGACTTCAAAAAAGTCGAAGATTTTCATGAAAAGATTTCTGCTTCAAAAAAGTTGAAAATTTTCATGAAGTATTTTGGCTTCAAAAATGTTGAAAATTTTCATGAAAAGATTTCGACTTCAAAAAGTTGAAAATTTTCATGAAAAGATTTCGGCTTCAAAAAAGTTGAAGATTTTCATGAAAAGATTTCTACTTCAAAAAAGTTGAAAATTTTCATGACAGGATTTTGGCTTTAAAAAAAGTAGAAATTTTCATAAAGTATTTCGGCTTCAAAAAGGTTGAAAACTTTCATGAACTATTTCGACTTCAAAAAAGTCGAAGATTTTCATGAAAAGATTTCGGCTTCAAAAAAGTAAAAATTTTCATGAAGTATTTCGGCTGCAAAAAAGTCGAAGATTTTCATGAAAAGATTTCGGCTTCAAAAAAGTTGAACATTTTCATGAAAAGATTTCGGCTTCAAAAAAGTTTAAAATTTTCATAAAAAGATTTCTGCTTCAAAAAAGTCAAACATTTTCATGAAGTATTTCGGCTTAAAAAAAAGTTGAAAATTTTCATGAAAAGATTTATGTTTCAAAAAAGATGAAATTTTTCATGAAAAGATTTGGGCTTCAAAAAGTTGAAAATTTTCATGAAAAGTTTTCGGCTTCAAAAAAGTTGAAAATTTTCATGAAAAGATTTAGGCTTCAAAAAAGTTGAAAATTTTCATGAAGTATTTCGGTTGCAAAAAAATGGAACATTTTCATGAAAAGATTTCGGCTTCAAAAAAGTTGAACATTTTCATGAAAAGATTTCTGCTTCAAAAAAGTTGAAAATTTACATGAAAAGATTTGGACTTCAAAAAAGTTGACCATTTTCATGAAAAGATTTCGGCTTCAAAAAAGTTGAAAATTTTCATGAAAAGATTTCGGTTTCAAAAAGTTGAAAATTTTCATGAAAAGATCTCGGCTTCAAAAATTTGAAATTTTCATGAAAAGATTTCGGTTTCAAAAAGTTGAAAATTTTCATGAAAAGATTTCTGCTTCAAAAAAGTTGAAAATTTTCATGAAGTATTTCGGCTTCAAAAAATCGGAAAATTTTCAGAAACTATTTCGGCTTCAAAAAAGTTGAACATTTTCATGAAAAGATTTCGGCTTCAAAAAAGTTGAACATTTTCATGAAAAGATTTCTGCTCCAAAAAAGTTTAAAATTTACATGAAAAGATTTCGACTTCAAAAAAGTCTAAGGTTTTCATGAAAAGATTCCTGCTTCAAAAAAGTTGAAAATTTACATGAAAAGATTTCGGCTTCAAAAAGTTGAAAATTTTCATGAAAAGATTTCGGCTTGAAAAAAGTTGACCATTTTCATGAAAAGATTTCGGCTTCAAAAAAGTTGAAAATTTTCATGAAAAGATTTCAGCTTCAAAAAAGTTGAAAATTTTCATGTCAGGATTTTGGCTTCAAAAAAGTCGAAGATTTTCATGAAAAGATTTTGGCTTTACAAAAAGTAAAAATTTTCATAAAGTATTTCAGCTTCAAAAAGGTTGAAAACTTTCATGAACTATTTCGACTTCAAAAAAGTCGAACATTTTCATGAAAAGATTTAGGCTTCAAAAAAGTTGAAAATTTTCATGAAGTATTTCGGTTGCAAAAAAATGGAACATTTTCATGAAAAGATTTCGGCTTCAAAAAAGTTGAACATTTTCATGAAAAGATTTCTGCTTCAAAAAAGTTGAAAATTTACATGAAAAGATTTAGGCTTCAAAAAAGTTGAAAATTTTCATGAAGTATTTCGGCTTCAAAAAAGTCGAAAATTTTCAGAAACTATTTCGGCTTCAAAAAAGTTGAACATTTTCATGAAAAGATTTCGGCTTCAAAAAAGTTGAAAATTTACATGAAAAGATTTCTGCTTCAAAAAAGTTGAAAATTTTCATGAAAAGATTTGGGTTTCAAAAAGTTGAAAATTTTCATGAAAAGATTTCGGCTTCAAAAAAGTTGACCATTTTCATGAAAAGATTTCGGCTTCAAAAAAGTTGAAAATTTTCATGAAAAGATTTTGGCTTTACAAAAAGTAAAAATTTTCATGAAGTATTTCAGCTTCAAAAAGGTTGAAAATTTTCATGAACTATTTCGACTTCAAAAAAGTCGAACATTTTCATGAAAAGATTTAGGCTTCAAAAAAGTTGAAAATTTACATGAAAAGATTTCGACTTCAAAAAAGTTGACCATTTTCATGAAAAGATTTCGGCTTCAAAAAAGTTGAAAATTTTCATGAAAAGATTTCGGTTTCAAAAAGTTGAAAATTTTCATGAAAAGATCTCGGCTTCAAAAATTTGAAATTTTCATGAAAAGATTTCGGTTTCAAAAAGTTGAAAATTTTCATGAAAAGATTTCTGCTTCAAAAAAGTTGAAAATTTTCATGAAGTATTTCGGCTTCAAAAAATCGGAACATTTTCATGAAAAGATTTCGGCTTCAAAAAAGTTGAACATTTTCATGAAAAGATTTCTGCTTCAAAAAAGTTGAAAATTTTCATGACAGGATTTTGGCTTCAAAAAGGTTGAAAACTTTCATGAACTATTTCGACTTCAAAAAAGTCGAAGATTTTCATGAAAAGATTTCGGCTTCAAAAAAGTTGAAAATTTTCATGAAGTATTTCGGCTTCAAAAAAATGGAACATTTTCATGAAAAGATTTCGGCTTCAAAAAAGTTGAACATTTTCATGAAAAGATTTCTGCTTCAAAAAAGTTGAAAATTTACATGAAAAGATTTCGGCTTCAAAAAGTCTAAAATTTTCATGAAAAGATTTTTGTTTTAAAAAGTGGAAAATTTTCATGAAAAGATTTCAGCTTCAAAAAGTTGAAAACTTTCATGAACTATTTCGACTTCAAAAAAGTCGAACATTTTCATGAAAAGATATCGGCTTCAAAAAAGTTGAACATTTTCATGAAAAGATTTCTGCTTCAAAAAGTTTAAAATTTACATGAAAAGATTTCGAGTTCAAAAAAGTCGAAGATTTTCATGAAAAGTTTTCTCCTTCAAAAAAGTTGAAAATTTTCATGAAAAGATTTCGGCTTCAAAAAGTTGACCATTTTCATGAAAAGATTTCGACTTCAAAAAAGTTTAAAATTTTCATGAAAAGATTTCGGCTTCAAAAAGTTGACCATTTTCATGAAAAGATCTCGGCTTCAAAAAAGTTGAACATTTTCATGAAAAGATTTCGGCTTCATAAAAGTTGACCATTTTCATGAAAAGATTTCAGCTTCAAAAAAGTTGAAAATTTTCATGAAAAGATTTCAGTTCCAAAAATTTAAAAATTTTCATGAAAAGATTTCGGCGTCAAAAAAGTTGAAAATTTTCATGAAAAGATTTTGGTTTCAAAAAGTTGAAAATTTTCATGAAAAGATTTTGGTTTCAAAAAGTTGAAAATTTTCATGAAAAGATTTCAGCTTCAAAAAAGTTGAAAACTTTCATGAACTATTTCGACTTCAAAAAAGTCGAAGATTTTCATGAAAAGATTTCGGCTTCAAAAAAAGTTGAACATTTTCATGAAGTATTTCGGCTGCAAAAAAGTCGAAGATTTTCATGAAAAGATTTCTGCTTCAAAAAAGTTGAACATTTTCATGAAAAGATTTCGGCTTCAAAAAAGTTTAAAATTTTCATGAAAAGATTTCTGCTTCAAAAAAGTCTAAGATTTTCATGAAAAGATTTCTGCTTCAAAAAAGTTGAAAATTTTCATGAAAAGATTTCAGCTTCAAAAAGGTTGAAAACTTTCATGAACTATTTCGACTTCAAAAAAGTCGAAGATTTTCATGAAAAGTTTTCGGCTTCAAAAAAGTTGAACATTTTCATGAAAAGATTTGAGCTTCAAAAAAGTTGAAAACTTTCATGAACTATTTCGACTTCAAAAAAGTCGAAGATTTTCATGAAAAGATTTCGGCTTAAAAAAAAGTTGAACATTTTCATGAAGTAGTTCGGCTGCAAAAAAGTCGAAGATTTTCAAGAAAAGATTTCTGCTTCAAAAAAGTTGAACATTTTCATGAAAAGATTTCGGCTTCAAAAAAGTTTAAAATTTTCATGAAAAGATTTCTGCTTCAAAAAAGTCTAAGATTTTCATGAAAAGATTTCTGCTTCAAAAAAGTTGAAAATTTTCATGAAAAGATTTCGGCTTCAAAAAAGTTGAAATTTTTCATGAAAAGATTTTGGTTTCAAAAAGTTGAAAATTTTCATGAAAAGATTTCGGTTTCAAAAAGTTGAAAATTTTCATGAAAAGATTTCGGCTTCAAAAAAGTTGAAAATTTTCATGAAAAGATTTCGGTTTCAAAAAGTTGAAGATTTTCATGAAAAGATTTCTGCTTCAAAAAAGTTGAAAATTTTCATGAAAAGATTTCGTCTTCAAAAAGTTGAAAATTTTCATGAAAAGATTTCGGCTTCAAAAAAGTTGAAAATTTTCATGAAAAGATTTCAGCTTCAAAAAAGTTGAAAACTTTCATGAACTATTTCGACTTCAAAAAAGTCGAAGATTTTCATGAAAAGTTTTCGGCTTCAAAAAAGTTGACCATTTTCATGAAATGATTTCTGCTTCAAAAAAGTTGAAAATTTTCATGAAAAGATTTTGGTTTCAAAAAGTTGAAAATTTTCATGAAAAGATTTCGGCTTCAAAAAAGTTGAAAATTTTCATGAAAAGATTTTGGTTTCAAAAAGTTGAAAATTTTCATGAAAAGATTTCAGCTTCAAAAAGGTTGAAAACTTTCATGAACTATTTCGACTTCAAAAAAGTCTAAGATTTTCATGAAAAGATTTCTACTTCAAAAAAGTTGAAAATTTTCATGACAGGATTTTGGCTTTAAAAAAAGTAGAAATTTTCATAAAGCATTTCGGCTTCAAAAAGGTTGAAAACTTTCATGAACTATTTCGGCTTCAAAAAAGTCGAAGATTTTCATTAAAAGATTTCTGCTTCAAAAAGTTGAAAATTTTCATGAAAAGATTTCTGCTTCAAAAAAGTTTACCATTTTCATGAAAAGATTTCGGCTTCAAAAAAGTTGAAAATTTTCATGAAAAGATTTCGGTTTCAAAAAGTTGAAAATTTTCATGAAAAGATTTCGGCTTCAAAAAAGTTGAAAATTTTCATGAAAAGATTTTGGTTTCAAAAAGTTGAAAATTTTCATGAACTATTTCGGCTTCAAAAAAGTCGAACATTTTCATGAAAAGATTTCTGCTTCAAAAAAGTTGAACATTTTCATGAAAAGATTTCTGCTTCAAAAAGTTTAAAATTTTCATGAAAAGATTTCTGCTTCAAAAAAGTTGAAAATTTTCATGAAAAGATTTCGGCTTCAAAAAGGTTGAAAACTTTCATGAACTATTTCGACTTCAAAAAAGTCGAAGATTTTCATGAAAAGTTTTCGGCTTCAAAAAAGTTTAAAATTTTCATGAAAAGATTTCTGCTTCAAAAAAGTTGAAAATTTTCATGAAAAGATTTCGGCTTCAAAAAGTTGAAAATTTTCATGAAAAGATTTCGGCTTCAAAAAATTTGACCATTTTCATGAAAAGATTTCGGCTTCAAAAAAGTTTAAAATTTTCATGAAAAGATTTCGGTTTCAAAAAGTTTAAAATTTTCATGAAAAGATTTCTGCTTCAAAAAAGTTGAAAATTTTCATGAAAAGATTTTGGTTTCAAAAAGTTGAAAATTTTCATGAAAAGATTTCGGTTTCAAAAAGTTGAAAATTTTCATGAAAAGATTTCGGCTTCAAAAAAGTTGAAAATTTTCATGAACTATTTCGACTTCAAAAAAGTCGAAGATTTTCATGAAAAGATTTCTACTTCAAAAAAGTTGAACATTTTCATGACAGGATTTTGGCTTTAAAAAAAGTAGAAATTTTCATAAAGCATTTCGGCTTCAAAAAGGTTGAAAACTTTCATGAACTATTTCTGCTTCAAAAAAGTCGAAGATTTTCATGAAAAGATTTCTGCTTCAAAAAAGTTGAACATTTTCATGAAAAGATTTCGGCTTCAAAAAGTTGAAAATTTTCATGAAAAGATTTCGGCTTCAAAAAAGTTGACCATTTTCATGAAAAGATTTAGGCTTCAAAAAAGTTGAAAATTTTCATGAAAAGAATTTGGTTTAAAATGTTGAAAATTTTCATGAAAAGATTTCAGCTTCAAAAAGGTTGAAAACTTTCATGAACTATTTCGACTTCAAAAAAGTCGAAGATTTTCATGAAAAGTTTTCGGCTGCAAAAAAGTCGAAGATTTTCATGAAAAGATTTCTGCTTCAAAAAAGTTGAAAATTTTCATGAAAAGATTTCAGCTTCAAAAAGTTGAAAATTTTCATGAAAAGATTTCGGCTTCAAAAAAGTTGACCATTTTCATGAAAAGATTTCGGCTTCAAAAAAGTTGAAAATTTTCATGAAAAGAATTCGGTTTCAAAAAGTTGAAAATTTTCATGAAAAGATTTCGGCTTCAAAAAAGTTGAAAATTTTAATGAAAAGATTTTGGTTTCAAAAAGTTGAAAATTTTCATGAAAAGAATTCGGTTTCAAAAAGTCGAAGATTTTCATGAAAAGATTTCTGCTTCAAAAAAGTTGAACATTTTCATGAAAAGATTTCTGCTTCAAAAAGTTTAAAATTTTCATGAAAAGATTTCTGCTTCAAAAAAGTTGAAAATTTTCATGAAAAGATTTCGGCTTCAAAAAGGTTGAAAACTTTCATGAACTATTTCGACTTCAAAAAAGTCGAAGATTTTCATGAAAAGTTTTCGGCTTCAAAAAAGTTTAAAATTTTCATGAAAAGATTTCTGCTTCAAAAAAGTTGAAAATTTTCATGAAAAGATTTCGGCTTCAAAAAGTTGAAAATTTTCATGAAAAGATTTCGGCTTCAAAAAAGTTGAAAATTTTCATGAAAAGATTTTGGTTTCAAAAAGTTGAAAATTTTCATGAAAAGATTTCAGCTTCAAAAAAGTTGAAAACTTTCATGAACTATTTCGACTTCAAAAAAGTCGAAGATTTTCATGAAAAGATTTCGGCTTCAAAAAAAGTTGAACATTTTCATGAAGTATTTCGGCTGCAAAAAAGTCGAAGATTTTCATGAAAAGATTTCTGCTTCAAAAAAGTTGAACATTTTCATGAAAAGATTTCGGCTTCAAAAAAGTTTAAAATTTTCATGAAAAGATTTCTGCTTCAAAAAAGTTGAAAATTTTCATGAAAAGATTTCGGTTTCAAAAAGTTGAAAATTTTCATGAAAAGATTTCGGCTTCAAAAAAGTTGAAAATTTTCATGAAAAGATTTTGGTTTCAAAAAGTTGAAGATTTTCATGAAAAGATTTCTGCTTCAAAAAAGTTGAAAATTTTCATGAAAAGATTTCGGTTTCAAAAAGTTGAAAATTTCCATGAAAAGATCTCGGCTTCAAAAAGTTGAAATTTTCATGAAAAGATTTCGGCTTCAAAAAGTTGAAACTTTTCATGAAAAGATCTCGGCTTCAAAAAAGTTGAACATTTTCATGAAAAGATTTCGGCTTCAAAAAAATGGAACATTTTCATGAAAAGATTTCGGCTTCAAAAAACTGGAACATTTTCATGAAAAGATTTCGGCTTCAAAAAAGTTGAACATTTTCATGAAAAGATTTCTGCTGCAAAAAAGTTGAAAATTTACATGAAAAGATTTCGACTTCAAAAAAGTTGACCATTTTCATGGAAAGATTTCGGCTTCAAAAAAGTTGAAAATTTTCATGAAAAGATTTCGGTTTCAAAAAGTTGAAAATTTTCATGAAAAGATTTCTGCTTCAAAAAAGTTGAAAATTTTCATGAAGTATTTCGGCTTCAAAAAAATGGAACATTTTCATGAAAAGATTTCGGCTTCAAAAAAGTTGAACATTTTCATGAAAAGATTTCTGCTTCAAAAAAGTTGAAAATTTACATGAAAAGATTTCGACTTCAAAAAAGTCTAAGATTTTCATGAAAAGATTTCTGCTTCAAAAAAGTTGAAAATTTTCATGACAGGATTTTGGCTTCAAAAAGGTTGAAAACTTTCATGAACCATTTCGACTTCAAAAAAATGGAAAATTTTCATGAAAAGATTTCGGCTTCAAAAAAGTTGAACATTTTCATGAAAAGATTTCGGCTTCAAAAAAGTTGAACATTTTCATGAAAAGATTTCTGCTTCAAAAAGTTGAAAATTTTCATGAAATGATTTCTGCTTCAAAAAAGTTGACCATTTTCATGAAAGATTTCGGCTTCAAAAAAGTTGAAAATTTTCATGAAAAGATTTCGGTTTCAAAAAGTTGAAAATTTTCATGAAAAGTTCTCGGCTTCAAAAAAGTTGAACATTTTCATGAAAAGATTTCGGCTTCAAAAAAGTCGAAAATTTTCATGAAAAGATTTCTGCTTCAAAAAAGTTGAAAATTTACATGAAAAGATTTCGACTTCAAAAAAGTCTAAGATTTTCATGAAAAGATTTCTGCTTAAAAAAGTTGAAAATTTTCATGAAAAGATTTCGGCTTCAAAAAGTTGAAAATTTTCATGAAAAGATTTCGGCTTCAAAAAAGTTGACCATTTTCATGAAAGATTTCGGCTTCAAAAAAGTTGAAAATTTTCATGAAAAGATTTCGGTTTCAAAAAGTTGAAAATTTTCATGAAAAGATCTCGGCTTCAAAAAAGTTTAAAATTTTCATGAAAAGATCTCGGCTTCAAAAAAGTCGAAAATTTTCATGAAAAGATTTCGGCTTCAAAAAACTTGAACATTTACATGAAAAGATTTCGACTTCAAAAAAGTCTAAGATTTTCATGAAAAGATTTCTGCTTCAAAAAAGTTGAAAATTTTCATGACAGGATTTTGGCTTCAAAAAGGTTGAAAACTTTCATGAACTATTTCGACTTCAAAAAAATGGAAAATTTTCATGAAAAGATTTCGGCTTCAAAAAAGTTGAACATTTTCATGAAAAGATTTCGGATTCAAAAAAGTTGAACATTTTCATGAAAAGATTTCTGCTTCAAAAAAGTTGAAAATTTACATGAAAAGATTTCGACTTCAAAAAAGTCTAAGATTTTCATGAAAAGATTTCTGCTTAAAAAAGTTGAACATTTTCATGAAAAGATTTCGGATTCAAAAAAGTTGAACATTTTCATGAAAAGATTTCGGTTTCAAAAAGTTGAAAATTTTCATGAAAAGATTTCGGCTTCAAAAAAGTCGAAAATATTCATGAAAAGATTTCTGCTTCAAAAAAGTTGAAAATTTACATGAAAAGATTTCGACTTCAAAAAAGTCTAAGATTTTCATGAAAAGATTTCTGCTTAAAAAAGTTGAAAATTTTCATGAAAAGATTTCGGCTTCAAAAAGTTGAAAATTTTCATGAAAAGATTTCGGCTTCAAAAAAGTTGAAAATTTTCATGAAAAGATCTCGGCTTCAAAAAAGTTGAACATTTTCATGAAAAGATTTCGGCTTCAAAAAAATCGAAAATATTCATGAAAAGATTTCTGCTTCAAAAAAGTTGAAAATTTTCATGAAAAGATTTCGGTTTCAAAAAGTTGAAGATTTTCATGAAAAGATTTCTGCTTCAAAAAAGTTGAAAATTTTCATGAAAAGATTTCGTCTTCAAAAAGTTGAAAATTTTCATGAAAAGATTTCGGCTTCAAAAAAGTTGAAAATTTTCATGAAAAGATTTCAGCTTCAAAAAAGTTGAAAACTTTCATGAACTATTTCGACTTCAAAAAAGTCGAAGATTTTCATGAAAAGTTTTCGGCTTCAAAAAAGTTGACCATTTTCATGAAATGATTTCTGCTTCAAAAAAGTTGAAAATTTTCATGAAAAGATTTTGGTTTCAAAAAGTTGAAAATTTTCATGAAAAGATTTCGGCTTCAAAAAAGTTGAAAATTTTCATGAAAAGATTTTGGTTTCAAAAAGTTGAAAATTTTCATGAAAAGATTTCAGCTTCAAAAAGGTTGAAAACTTTCATGAACTATTTCGACTTCAAAAAAGTCGAAGATTTTCATGAAAAGTTTTCGGCTGCAAAAAAGTCGAAGATTTTCATGAAAAGATTTCTGCTTCAAAAAAGTTGAAAATTTTCATGAAAAGATTTCAGCTTCAAAAAGTTGAAAATTTTCATGAAAAGATTTCGGCTTCAAAAAAGTTGACCATTTTCATGAAAAGATTTCGGCTTCAAAAAAGTTGAAAATTTTCATGAAAAGAATTCGGTTTCAAAAAGTTGAAAATTTTCATGAAAAGATTTCGGCTTCAAAAAAGTTGAAAATTTTAATGAAAAGATTTTGGTTTCAAAAAGTTGAAAATTTTCATGAAAAGAATTCGGTTTCAAAAAGTCGAAGATTTTCATGAAAAGATTTCTGCTTCAAAAAAGTTGAACATTTTCATGAAAAGATTTCTGCTTCAAAAAGTTTAAAATTTTCATGAAAAGATTTCTGCTTCAAAAAAGTTGAAAATTTTCATGAAAAGATTTCGGCTTCAAAAAGGTTGAAAACTTTCATGAACTATTTCGACTTCAAAAAAGTCGAAGATTTTCATGAAAAGTTTTCGGCTTCAAAAAAGTTTAAAATTTTCATGAAAAGATTTCTGCTTCAAAAAAGTTGAAAATTTTCATGAAAAGATTTCGGCTTCAAAAAGTTGAAAATTTTCATGAAAAGATTTCGGCTTCAAAAAAGTTGAAAATTTTCATGAAAAGATTTTGGTTTCAAAAAGTTGAAAATTTTCATGAAAAGATTTCAGCTTCAAAAAAGTTGAAAACTTTCATGAACTATTTCGACTTCAAAAAAGTCGAAGATTTTCATGAAAAGATTTCGGCTTCAAAAAAAGTTGAACATTTTCATGAAGTATTTCGGCTGCAAAAAAGTCGAAGATTTTCATGAAAAGATTTCTGCTTCAAAAAAGTTGAACATTTTCATGAAAAGATTTCGGCTTCAAAAAAGTTTAAAATTTTCATGAAAAGATTTCTGCTTCAAAAAAGTTGAAAATTTTCATGAAAAGATTTCGGTTTCAAAAAGTTGAAAATTTTCATGAAAAGATTTCGGCTTCAAAAAAGTTGAAAATTTTCATGAAAAGATTTTGGTTTCAAAAAGTTGAAGATTTTCATGAAAAGATTTCTGCTTCAAAAAAGTTGAAAATTTTCATGAAAAGATTTCGGTTTCAAAAAGTTGAAAATTTCCATGAAAAGATCTCGGCTTCAAAAAGTTGAAATTTTCATGAAAAGATTTCGGCTTCAAAAAGTTGAAACTTTTCATGAAAAGATCTCGGCTTCAAAAAAGTTGAACATTTTCATGAAAAGATTTCGGCTTCAAAAAAATGGAACATTTTCATGAAAAGATTTCGGCTTCAAAAAACTGGAACATTTTCATGAAAAGATTTCGGCTTCAAAAAAGTTGAACATTTTCATGAAAAGATTTCTGCTGCAAAAAAGTTGAAAATTTACATGAAAAGATTTCGACTTCAAAAAAGTTGACCATTTTCATGGAAAGATTTCGGCTTCAAAAAAGTTGAAAATTTTCATGAAAAGATTTCGGTTTCAAAAAGTTGAAAATTTTCATGAAAAGATTTCTGCTTCAAAAAAGTTGAAAATTTTCATGAAGTATTTCGGCTTCAAAAAAATGGAACATTTTCATGAAAAGATTTCGGCTTCAAAAAAGTTGAACATTTTCATGAAAAGATTTCTGCTTCAAAAAAGTTGAAAATTTACATGAAAAGATTTCGACTTCAAAAAAGTCTAAGATTTTCATGAAAAGATTTCTGCTTCAAAAAAGTTGAAAATTTTCATGACAGGATTTTGGCTTCAAAAAGGTTGAAAACTTTCATGAACCATTTCGACTTCAAAAAAATGGAAAATTTTCATGAAAAGATTTCGGCTTCAAAAAAGTTGAACATTTTCATGAAAAGATTTCGGCTTCAAAAAAGTTGAACATTTTCATGAAAAGATTTCTGCTTCAAAAAGTTGAAAATTTTCATGAAATGATTTCTGCTTCAAAAAAGTTGACCATTTTCATGAAAGATTTCGGCTTCAAAAAAGTTGAAAATTTTCATGAAAAGATTTCGGTTTCAAAAAGTTGAAAATTTTCATGAAAAGTTCTCGGCTTCAAAAAAGTTGAACATTTTCATGAAAAGATTTCGGCTTCAAAAAAGTCGAAAATTTTCATGAAAAGATTTCTGCTTCAAAAAAGTTGAAAATTTACATGAAAAGATTTCGACTTCAAAAAAGTCTAAGATTTTCATGAAAAGATTTCTGCTTAAAAAAGTTGAAAATTTTCATGAAAAGATTTCGGCTTCAAAAAGTTGAAAATTTTCATGAAAAGATTTCGGCTTCAAAAAAGTTGACCATTTTCATGAAAGATTTCGGCTTCAAAAAAGTTGAAAATTTTCATGAAAAGATTTCGGTTTCAAAAAGTTGAAAATTTTCATGAAAAGATCTCGGCTTCAAAAAAGTTTAAAATTTTCATGAAAAGATCTCGGCTTCAAAAAAGTCGAAAATTTTCATGAAAAGATTTCGGCTTCAAAAAACTTGAACATTTACATGAAAAGATTTCGACTTCAAAAAAGTCTAAGATTTTCATGAAAAGATTTCTGCTTCAAAAAAGTTGAAAATTTTCATGACAGGATTTTGGCTTCAAAAAGGTTGAAAACTTTCATGAACTATTTCGACTTCAAAAAAATGGAAAATTTTCATGAAAAGATTTCGGCTTCAAAAAAGTTGAACATTTTCATGAAAAGATTTCGGATTCAAAAAAGTTGAACATTTTCATGAAAAGATTTCTGCTTCAAAAAAGTTGAAAATTTACATGAAAAGATTTCGACTTCAAAAAAGTCTAAGATTTTCATGAAAAGATTTCTGCTTAAAAAAGTTGAACATTTTCATGAAAAGATTTCGGATTCAAAAAAGTTGAACATTTTCATGAAAAGATTTCGGTTTCAAAAAGTTGAAAATTTTCATGAAAAGATTTCGGCTTCAAAAAAGTCGAAAATATTCATGAAAAGATTTCTGCTTCAAAAAAGTTGAAAATTTACATGAAAAGATTTCGACTTCAAAAAAGTCTAAGATTTTCATGAAAAGATTTCTGCTTAAAAAAGTTGAAAATTTTCATGAAAAGATTTCGGCTTCAAAAAGTTGAAAATTTTCATGAAAAGATTTCGGCTTCAAAAAAGTTGAAAATTTTCATGAAAAGATCTCGGCTTCAAAAAAGTTGAACATTTTCATGAAAAGATTTCGGCTTCAAAAAAATCGAAAATATTCATGAAAAGATTTCTGCTTCAAAAAAGTTGAAAATTTTCATGAAAAGATTTCGGTTTCAAAAAGTTGAAGATTTTCATGAAAAGATTTCTGCTTCAAAAAAGTTGAAAATTTTCATGAAAAGATTTCGTCTTCAAAAAGTTGAAAATTTTCATGAAAAGATTTCGGCTTCAAAAAAGTTGAAAATTTTCATGAAAAGATTTCAGCTTCAAAAAAGTTGAAAACTTTCATGAACTATTTCGACTTCAAAAAAGTCGAAGATTTTCATGAAAAGTTTTCGGCTTCAAAAAAGTTGACCATTTTCATGAAATGATTTCTGCTTCAAAAAAGTTGAAAATTTTCATGAAAAGATTTTGGTTTCAAAAAGTTGAAAATTTTCATGAAAAGATTTCGGCTTCAAAAAAGTTGAAAATTTTCATGAAAAGATTTTGGTTTCAAAAAGTTGAAAATTTTCATGAAAAGATTTCAGCTTCAAAAAGGTTGAAAACTTTCATGAACTATTTCGACTTCAAAAAAGTCTAAGATTTTCATGAAAAGATTTCTACTTCAAAAAAGTTGAAAATTTTCATGACAGGATTTTGGCTTTAAAAAAAGTAGAAATTTTCATAAAGCATTTCGGCTTCAAAAAGGTTGAAAACTTTCATGAACTATTTCGGCTTCAAAAAAGTCGAAGATTTTCATTAAAAGATTTCTGCTTCAAAAAGTTGAAAATTTTCATGAAAAGATTTCTGCTTCAAAAAAGTTTACCATTTTCATGAAAAGATTTCGGCTTCAAAAAAGTTGAAAATTTTCATGAAAAGATTTCGGTTTCAAAAAGTTGAAAATTTTCATGAAAAGATTTCGGCTTCAAAAAAGTTGAAAATTTTCATGAAAAGATTTTGGTTTCAAAAAGTTGAAAATTTTCATGAACTATTTCGGCTTCAAAAAAGTCGAACATTTTCATGAAAAGATTTCTGCTTCAAAAAAGTTGAACATTTTCATGAAAAGATTTCTGCTTCAAAAAGTTTAAAATTTTCATGAAAAGATTTCTGCTTCAAAAAAGTTGAAAATTTTCATGAAAAGATTTCGGCTTCAAAAAGGTTGAAAACTTTCATGAACTATTTCGACTTCAAAAAAGTCGAAGATTTTCATGAAAAGTTTTCGGCTTCAAAAAAGTTTAAAATTTTCATGAAAAGATTTCTGCTTCAAAAAAGTTGAAAATTTTCATGAAAAGATTTCGGCTTCAAAAAGTTGAAAATTTTCATGAAAAGATTTCGGCTTCAAAAAATTTGACCATTTTCATGAAAAGATTTCGGCTTCAAAAAAGTTTAAAATTTTCATGAAAAGATTTCGGTTTCAAAAAGTTTAAAATTTTCATGAAAAGATTTCTGCTTCAAAAAAGTTGAAAATTTTCATGAAAAGATTTTGGTTTCAAAAAGTTGAAAATTTTCATGAAAAGATTTCGGTTTCAAAAAGTTGAAAATTTTCATGAAAAGATTTCGGCTTCAAAAAAGTTGAAAATTTTCATGAACTATTTCGACTTCAAAAAAGTCGAAGATTTTCATGAAAAGATTTCTACTTCAAAAAAGTTGAACATTTTCATGACAGGATTTTGGCTTTAAAAAAAGTAGAAATTTTCATAAAGCATTTCGGCTTCAAAAAGGTTGAAAACTTTCATGAACTATTTCTGCTTCAAAAAAGTCGAAGATTTTCATGAAAAGATTTCTGCTTCAAAAAAGTTGAACATTTTCATGAAAAGATTTCGGCTTCAAAAAGTTGAAAATTTTCATGAAAAGATTTCGGCTTCAAAAAAGTTGACCATTTTCATGAAAAGATTTAGGCTTCAAAAAAGTTGAAAATTTTCATGAAAAGAATTTGGTTTAAATTGTTGAAAATTTTCATGAAAAGATTTCAGCTTCAAAAAGGTTGAAAACTTTCATGAACTATTTCGACTTCAAAAAAGTCGAAGATTTTCATGAAAAGATTTCGGCTTCAAAAAAGTCGAAGATTTTCATGAAAAGATTTCTGCTTCAAAAAAGTTGAAAATTTTCATGAAAAGATTTCAGCTTCAAAAAGTTGAAAATTTTCATGAAAAGATTTCGGCTTCAAAAAAGTTGACCATTTTCATGAAAAGATTTCGGCTTCAAAAAAGTTGAAAATTTTCATGAAAAGAATTCGGTTTCAAAAAGTTGAAAATTTTCATGAAAAGATTTCGGCTTCAAAAAAGTTGAAAATTTTAATGAAAAGATTTTGGTTTCAAAAAGGTGAAAATTTTCATGAAAAGAATTCGGTTTCAAAAAGTCGAAGATTTTCATGAAAAGATTTCTGCTTCAAAAAAGTTGAAAATTTTCATGAAAAGATTTCGGCTTCAAAAAGGTTGAAAACTTTCATGAACTATTTCGACTTCAAAAAAGTCGAAGATTTTCATGAAAAGTTTTCGGCTTCAAAAAAGTTTAAAATTTTCATGAAAAGATTTCTGCTTCAAAAAAGTTGAAAATTTTCATGAAAAGATTTCGGCTTCAAAAAGTTGAAAATTTTCATGAAAAGATTTCGGCTTCAAAAAAGTTGAAAATTTTCATGAAAAGATTTTGGTTTCAAAAAGTTGAAAATTTTCATGAAAAGATTTCAGCTTCAAAAAAGTTGAAAACTTTCATGAACTATTTCGACTTCAAAAAAGTCGAAGATTTTCATGAAAAGATTTCGGCTTCAAAAAAAGTTGAACATTTTCATGAAGTATTTCGGCTGCAAAAAAGTCGAAGATTTTCATGAAAAGATTTCTGCTTCAAAAAAGTTGAACATTTTCATGAAAAGATTTCGGCTTCAAAAAAGTTTAAAATTTTCATGAAAAGATTTCTGCTTCAAAAAAGTTGAAAATTTTCATGAAAAGATTTCGGTTTCAAAAAGTTGAAAATTTTCATGAAAAGATTTCGGCTTCAAAAAAGTTGAAAATTTTCATGAAAAGATTTTGGTTTCAAAAAGTTGAAGATTTTCATGAAAAGATTTCTGCTTCAAAAAAGTTGAAAATTTTCATGAAAAGATTTCGGTTTCAAAAAGTTGAAAATTTCCATGAAAAGATCTCGGCTTCAAAAAGTTGAAATTTTCATGAAAAGATTTCGGCTTCAAAAAGTTGAAACTTTTCATGAAAAGATCTCGGCTTCAAAAAAGTTGAACATTTTCATGAAAAGATTTCGGCTTCAAAAAAATGGAACATTTTCATGAAAAGATTTCGGCTTCAAAAAACTGGAACATTTTCATGAAAAGATTTCGGCTTCAAAAAAGTTGAACATTTTCATGAAAAGATTTCTGCTGCAAAAAAGTTGAAAATTTACATGAAAAGATTTCGACTTCAAAAAAGTTGACCATTTTCATGGAAAGATTTCGGCTTCAAAAAAGTTGAAAATTTTCATGAAAAGATTTCGGTTTCAAAAAGTTGAAAATTTTCATGAAAAGATTTCTGCTTCAAAAAAGTTGAAAATTTTCATGAAGTATTTCGGCTTCAAAAAAATGGAACATTTTCATGAAAAGATTTCGGCTTCAAAAAAGTTGAACATTTTCATGAAAAGATTTCTGCTTCAAAAAAGTTGAAAATTTACATGAAAAGATTTCGACTTCAAAAAAGTCTAAGATTTTCATGAAAAGATTTCTGCTTCAAAAAAGTTGAAAATTTTCATGACAGGATTTTGGCTTCAAAAAGGTTGAAAACTTTCATGAACCATTTCGACTTCAAAAAAATGGAAAATTTTCATGAAAAGATTTCGGCTTCAAAAAAGTTGAACATTTTCATGAAAAGATTTCGGCTTCAAAAAAGTTGAACATTTTCATGAAAAGATTTCTGCTTCAAAAAGTTGAAAATTTTCATGAAATGATTTCTGCTTCAAAAAAGTTGACCATTTTCATGAAAGATTTCGGCTTCAAAAAAGTTGAAAATTTTCATGAAAAGATTTCGGTTTCAAAAAGTTGAAAATTTTCATGAAAAGTTCTCGGCTTCAAAAAAGTTGAACATTTTCATGAAAAGATTTCGGCTTCAAAAAAGTCGAAAATTTTCATGAAAAGATTTCTGCTTCAAAAAAGTTGAAAATTTACATGAAAAGATTTCGACTTCAAAAAAGTCTAAGATTTTCATGAAAAGATTTCTGCTTAAAAAAGTTGAAAATTTTCATGAAAAGATTTCGGCTTCAAAAAGTTGAAAATTTTCATGAAAAGATTTCGGCTTCAAAAAAGTTGACCATTTTCATGAAAGATTTCGGCTTCAAAAAAGTTGAAAATTTTCATGAAAAGATTTCGGTTTCAAAAAGTTGAAAATTTTCATGAAAAGATCTCGGCTTCAAAAAAGTTTAAAATTTTCATGAAAAGATCTCGGCTTCAAAAAAGTCGAAAATTTTCATGAAAAGATTTCGGCTTCAAAAAACTTGAACATTTACATGAAAAGATTTCGACTTCAAAAAAGTCTAAGATTTTCATGAAAAGATTTCTGCTTCAAAAAAGTTGAAAATTTTCATGACAGGATTTTGGCTTCAAAAAGGTTGAAAACTTTCATGAACTATTTCGACTTCAAAAAAATGGAAAATTTTCATGAAAAGATTTCGGCTTCAAAAAAGTTGAACATTTTCATGAAAAGATTTCGGATTCAAAAAAGTTGAACATTTTCATGAAAAGATTTCTGCTTCAAAAAAGTTGAAAATTTACATGAAAAGATTTCGACTTCAAAAAAGTCTAAGATTTTCATGAAAAGATTTCTGCTTAAAAAAGTTGAACATTTTCATGAAAAGATTTCGGATTCAAAAAAGTTGAACATTTTCATGAAAAGATTTCGGTTTCAAAAAGTTGAAAATTTTCATGAAAAGATTTCGGCTTCAAAAAAGTCGAAAATATTCATGAAAAGATTTCTGCTTCAAAAAAGTTGAAAATTTACATGAAAAGATTTCGACTTCAAAAAAGTCTAAGATTTTCATGAAAAGATTTCTGCTTAAAAAAGTTGAAAATTTTCATGAAAAGATTTCGGCTTCAAAAAGTTGAAAATTTTCATGAAAAGATTTCGGCTTCAAAAAAGTTGAAAATTTTCATGAAAAGATCTCGGCTTCAAAAAAGTTGAACATTTTCATGAAAAGATTTCGGCTTCAAAAAAATCGAAAATATTCATGAAAAGATTTCTGCTTCAAAAAAGTTGAAAATTTACATGAAAAGATTTCGACTTCAAAAAAGTCTAAGATTTTCATGAAAAGATTTCTGCTTAAAAAAGTTGAAAATTTTCATGAAAAGATTTCGGCTTCAAAAAGTTGAAAATTTTCATGAAAAGATTTCGGCTTCAAAAAAGTTGAAAATTTTCATGACAGGATTTCGGCTTCAAAAAGGTTGAAAACTTTCATGAACTATTTCGACTTCAAAAAAGTCGAAGATTTTCATGAAAAGATTTCGGCTTCAAAAAAGTTGAAAATTTTCATGAAAAGATTTCTGCTTCAAAAAAGTTGAAAATTTTCATGAAAAGATTTCGGCTTCAAAAAGTTGAAAATTTTCATGAAAAGATTTCGGCTTCAAAAAAGTTGACCATTTTCATGAAAGATTTCGGCTTCAAAAAAGTTGAAAATTTTCATGAAAAGATTTCGGTTTCAAAAAGTTGAAAATTTTCATGAAAAGATTTCTGCTTCAAAAAAGTTGAAAATTTTCATGACAGGATTTTGGCTTCAAAAAGGTTGAAAACTTTCATGAACTATTTCGACTTCAAAAAAGTCGAAGATTTTCATGAAAAGATTTCGGCTTCAAAAAAGTTGAAAATTTTCATGAAAAGATTTCTGCTTCAAAAAAGTTGAAAATTTTCATAAAAAGATTTCGGCTTCAAAAAGTTGAAGATTTTCATGAAAAGATTTCGGCTTCAAAAAAGTTGAAAATTTTCATGAAAAGATTTCTGCTTCAAAAAAGTTGAAAATTTTCATGAAAAGATTTCGGCTTCAAAAAGTTGACCATTTTCATGAAAAGATTTCTGCTTCAAAAAAGTTTAAAATTTTCATGAAAAGATTTCGGTTTCAAAAAGTTGAAAATTTTCATGAAAAGATTTCGGCTTCAAAAAAGTTGAAAATTTTCATGAAAAGATTTTGGTTTCAAAAAGTTGAAGATTTTCATGAAAAGATTTCTGCTTCAAAAAAGTTGAAAATTTTCATGAAAAGATTTCGGTTTCAAAAAGTTGAAAATTTCCATGAAAAGATCTCGGCTTCAAAAAGTTGAAATTTTCATGAAAAGATTTCGGCTTCAAAAAGTTGAAACTTTTCATGAAAAGATCTCGGCTTCAAAAAAGTTGAACATTTTCATGAAAAGATTTCGGCTTCAAAAAAATGGAACATTTTCATGAAAAGATTTCGGCTTCAAAAAACTGGAACATTTTCATGAAAAGATTTCGGCTTCAAAAAAGTTGAACATTTTCATGAAAAGATTTCTGCTGCAAAAAAGTTGAAAATTTACATGAAAAGATTTCGACTTCAAAAAAGTTGACCATTTTCATGGAAAGATTTCGGCTTCAAAAAAGTTGAAAATTTTCATGAAAAGATTTCGGTTTCAAAAAGTTGAAAATTTTCATGAAAAGATTTCTGCTTCAAAAAAGTTGAAAATTTTCATGAAGTATTTCGGCTTCAAAAAAATGGAACATTTTCATGAAAAGATTTCGGCTTCAAAAAAGTTGAACATTTTCATGAAAAGATTTCTGCTTCAAAAAAGTTGAAAATTTACATGAAAAGATTTCGACTTCAAAAAAGTCTAAGATTTTCATGAAAAGATTTCTGCTTCAAAAAAGTTGAAAATTTTCATGACAGGATTTTGGCTTCAAAAAGGTTGAAAACTTTCATGAACCATTTCGACTTCAAAAAAATGGAAAATTTTCATGAAAAGATTTCGGCTTCAAAAAAGTTGAACATTTTCATGAAAAGATTTCGGCTTCAAAAAAGTTGAACATTTTCATGAAAAGATTTCTGCTTCAAAAAGTTGAAAATTTTCATGAAATGATTTCTGCTTCAAAAAAGTTGACCATTTTCATGAAAGATTTCGGCTTCAAAAAAGTTGAAAATTTTCATGAAAAGATTTCGGTTTCAAAAAGTTGAAAATTTTCATGAAAAGTTCTCGGCTTCAAAAAAGTTGAACATTTTCATGAAAAGATTTCGGCTTCAAAAAAGTCGAAAATTTTCATGAAAAGATTTCTGCTTCAAAAAAGTTGAAAATTTACATGAAAAGATTTCGACTTCAAAAAAGTCTAAGATTTTCATGAAAAGATTTCTGCTTAAAAAAGTTGAAAATTTTCATGAAAAGATTTCGGCTTCAAAAAGTTGAAAATTTTCATGAAAAGATTTCGGCTTCAAAAAAGTTGACCATTTTCATGAAAGATTTCGGCTTCAAAAAAGTTGAAAATTTTCATGAAAAGATTTCGGTTTCAAAAAGTTGAAAATTTTCATGAAAAGATCTCGGCTTCAAAAAAGTTTAAAATTTTCATGAAAAGATCTCGGCTTCAAAAAAGTCGAAAATTTTCATGAAAAGATTTCGGCTTCAAAAAACTTGAACATTTACATGAAAAGATTTCGACTTCAAAAAAGTCTAAGATTTTCATGAAAAGATTTCTGCTTCAAAAAAGTTGAAAATTTTCATGACAGGATTTTGGCTTCAAAAAGGTTGAAAACTTTCATGAACTATTTCGACTTCAAAAAAATGGAAAATTTTCATGAAAAGATTTCGGCTTCAAAAAAGTTGAACATTTTCATGAAAAGATTTCGGATTCAAAAAAGTTGAACATTTTCATGAAAAGATTTCTGCTTCAAAAAAGTTGAAAATTTACATGAAAAGATTTCGACTTCAAAAAAGTCTAAGATTTTCATGAAAAGATTTCTGCTTAAAAAAGTTGAACATTTTCATGAAAAGATTTCGGATTCAAAAAAGTTGAACATTTTCATGAAAAGATTTCGGTTTCAAAAAGTTGAAAATTTTCATGAAAAGATTTCGGCTTCAAAAAAGTCGAAAATATTCATGAAAAGATTTCTGCTTCAAAAAAGTTGAAAATTTACATGAAAAGATTTCGACTTCAAAAAAGTCTAAGATTTTCATGAAAAGATTTCTGCTTAAAAAAGTTGAAAATTTTCATGAAAAGATTTCGGCTTCAAAAAGTTGAAAATTTTCATGAAAAGATTTCGGCTTCAAAAAAGTTGAAAATTTTCATGAAAAGATCTCGGCTTCAAAAAAGTTGAACATTTTCATGAAAAGATTTCGGCTTCAAAAAAATCGAAAATATTCATGAAAAGATTTCTGCTTCAAAAAAGTTGAAAATTTACATGAAAAGATTTCGACTTCAAAAAAGTCTAAGATTTTCATGAAAAGATTTCTGCTTAAAAAAGTTGAAAATTTTCATGAAAAGATTTCGGCTTCAAAAAGTTGAAAATTTTCATGAAAAGATTTCGGCTTCAAAAAAGTTGAAAATTTTCATGACAGGATTTCGGCTTCAAAAAGGTTGAAAACTTTCATGAACTATTTCGACTTCAAAAAAGTCGAAGATTTTCATGAAAAGATTTCGGCTTCAAAAAAGTTGAAAATTTTCATGAAAAGATTTCTGCTTCAAAAAAGTTGAAAATTTTCATGAAAAGATTTCGGCTTCAAAAAGTTGAAAATTTTCATGAAAAGATTTCGGCTTCAAAAAAGTTGATCATTTTCATGAAAGATTTCGGCTTCAAAAAAGTTGAAAATTTTCATGAAAAGATTTCGGTTTCAAAAAGTTGAAAATTTTCATGAAAAGATTTCTGCTTCAAAAAAGTTGAAAATTTTCATGACAGGATTTTGGCTTCAAAAAGGTTGAAAACTTTCATGAACTATTTCGACTTCAAAAAAGTCGAAGATTTTCATGAAAAGATTTCGGCTTCAAAAAAGTTGAAAATTTTCATGAAAAGATTTCTGCTTCAAAAAAGTTGAAAATTTTCATAAAAAGATTTCGGCTTCAAAAAGTTGAAGATTTTCATGAAAAGATTTCGGCTTCAAAAAAGTTGAAAATTTTCATGAAAAGATTTCTGCTTCAAAAAAGTTGAAAATTTTCATGAAAAGATTTCGGCTTCAAAAAGTTGACCATTTTCATGAAAAGATTTCTGCTTCAAAAAAGTTTAAAATTTTCATGAAAAGATTTCGGTTTCAAAAAGTTGAAAATTTTCATGAAAAGATCTCGGCTTCAAAAAAGTTGAACATTTTCATGAAAAGATTTCGGCTTCAAAAAAATGGAACATTTTCATGAAAAGAATTCGGCTTCAAAAAACTGGAACATTTTCATGAAAAGATTTCGGCTTCAAAAAAGTTGAACATTTTCATGAAAAGATTTCTGCTGCAAAAAAGTTGAAAATTTACATGAAAAGATTTCTCCTTCAAAAAAGTTGAAAATTTTCATGAAAAGATTTCGGTTTCAAAAAGTTGAAAATTTCCATGAAAAGATCTCGGCTTCAAAAAGTTGAAATTTTCATGAAAAGATTTCGGCTTCAAAAAGTTGAAACTTTTCATGAAAAGATCTCGGCTTCAAAAAAGTTGAACATTTTCATGAAAAGATTTCGGCTTCAAAAAAATGGAACATTTTCATGAAAAGATTTCGGCTTCAAAAAACTGGAACATTTTCATGAAAAGATTTCGGCTTCAAAAAAGTTGAACATTTTCATGAAAAGATTTCTGCTGCAAAAAAGTTGAAAATTTACATGAAAAGATTTCGACTTCAAAAAAGTTGACCATTTTCATGGAAAGATTTCGGCTTCAAAAAAGTTGAAAAATTTCATGAAAAGATTTCGGTTTCAAAAAGTTGAAAATTTTCATGAAAAGATTTCTGCTTCAAAAAAGTTGAAAATTTTCATGAAGTATTTCGGCTTCAAAAAAATGGAACATTTTCATGAAAAGATTTCGGCTTCAAAAAAGTTGAACATTTTCATGAAAAGATTTCTGCTTCAAAAAAGTTGAAAATTTACATGAAAAGATTTCGACTTCAAAAAAGTCTAAGATTTTCATGAAAAGATTTCTGCTTCAAAAAAGTTGAAAATTTTCATGACAGGATTTTGGCTTCAAAAAGGTTGAAAACTTTCATGAACCATTTCGACTTCAAAAAAATGGAAAATTTTCATGAAAAGATTTCGGCTTCAAAAAAGTCGAAAGTTTTCATGAAAAGATTTCGGCTTCAAAAAACTTGAACATTTACATGAAAAGATTTCGACTTCAAAAAAGTCTAAGATTTTCATGAAAAGATTTCTGCTTCAAAAAAGTTTAAAATTTTCATGAAAAGATCTCGGCTTCAAAAAAGTCGAAAATTTTCATGAAAAGATTTCGGCTTCAAAAAACTTGAACATTTACATGAAAAGATTTCGACTTCAAAAAAGTCTAAGATTTTCATGAAAAGATTTCTGCTTCAAAAAAGTTGAAAATTTTCATGACAGGATTTTGGCTTCAAAAAGGTTGAAAACTTTCATGAACTATTTCGACTTCAAAAAAATGGAAAATTTTCATGAAAAGATTTCGGCTTCAAAAAAGTTGAACATTTTCATGAAAAGATTTCTGCTTCAAAAAAGTTGAACATTTTCATGAAAAGATTTCTGCTTCAAAAAAGTTGAAAATTTACATGAAAAGATTTCGACTTCAAAAAAGTCTAAGATTTTCATGAAAAGATTTCTGCTTAAAAAAGTTGAAAATTTTCATGAAAAGATTTCGGCTTCAAAAAGTTGAAAATTTTCATGAAAAGATTTCGGCTTCAAAAAAGTTGACCATTTTCATGAAAGATTTCGGCTTCAAAAAAGTTGAAAATTTTAATGAAAAGATTTCGGTTTCAAAAAGTTGAAAATTTTCATGAAAAGATCTCGGCTTCAAAAAAGTTGAACATTTTCATGAAAAGATTTCGGATTCAAAAAAGTTGAACATTTTCATGAAAAGATTTCTGCTTCAAAAAAGTTGAAAATTTACATGAAAAGATTTCGACTTCAAAAAAGTCTAAGATTTTCATGAAAAGATTTCTGCTTAAAAAAGTTAAAAATTTTCATGAAAAGATTTCGGCTTCAAAAAGTTGAAAATTTTCATGAAAAGATTTCAGCTTCAAAAAAGTTGACCATTTTCATGAAAGATTTCGGCTTCAAAAAAGTTGAAAATTTTAATGAAAAGATTTCGGCTTCAAAAAGTTGAAAATTTTCATGAAAAGATTTCGGCTTCAAAAAAGTTGAAAATTTTCATGAAAAGATCTCGGCTTCAAAAAAGTTGAACATTTTCATGAAAAGATTTCGGCTTCAAAAAAGTTGAAAATTTACATGAAAAGATTTCGACTTCAAAAAAGTCTAAGATTTTCATGAAAAGATTTCTGCTTAAAAAAGTTGAAAATTTTCATGAAAAGATTTCGGCTTCAAAAAGTTGAAAATTTTCATGAAAAGATTTCGGCTTCAAAAAAGTTGAAAATTTTCATGACAGGATTTTGGCTTCAAAAAGGTTGAAAACTTTCATGAACTATTTCGACTTCAAAAAAGTCGAAGATTTTCATGAAAAGATTTCGGCTTCAAAAAAGTTGAAAATTTTCATGAAAAGATTTCTGCTTCAAAAAAGTTGAAAATTTTCATGAAAAGATTTCGGCTTCAAAAAGTTGAAGATTTTCATGAAAAGATTTCTGTTTCAAAAAAGTTGAAAATTTACATGAAAAGATTTCGACTTCAAAAAAGTCTAAGATTTTCATGAAAAGATTTCTGCTTAAAAAAGTTGAAAATTTTCATGAAAAGATTTCGGCTTCAAAAAGTTGAAAATTTTCATGAAAAGATTTCGGCTTCAAAAAAGTTGAAAATTTTCATGAAAAGATTTCTGCTGCAAAAAAGTTGAAAATTTACATGAAAAGATTTCGACTTCAAAAAAGTTGACCATTTTCATGGAAAGATTTCGGCTTCAAAAAAGTTGAAAATTTTCATGAAAAGATTTCTGTTTCAATAAGTTGAAAATTTTCATGAAAAGATTTCTGCTTCAAAAAAGTTGAAAATTTTCATGAAGTATTTCGGCTTCAAAAAAATGGAACATTTTCATGAAAAGATTTCGGCTTCAAAAAAGTTGAAAATTTTCATGAAAAGATTTCGGCTTCAAAAAAGTTGAACATTTTCATGAAAAGATTTCTGCTTCAAAAAAGTTGAAAATTTACATGAAAAGATTTCGACTTCAAAAAAGTCTAAGATTTTCATGAAAAGATTTCTGCTTCAAAAAACTTGAAAATTTTCATGAAAAGATTTCGGCTTCAAAAAGTTGAAAATTTTCATGAAAAGATTTCTGCTTCAAAAAAGTTGACCATTTTCATGAAAAGATTTCTTCTTCAAAAAAGTTGAAAATTTTCATGAAAAGATTTCGGTTTCAAAAAGTTGAAAATTTTCATGAAAAGATTTCGGCTTCAAAAAAGTTGAAAATTTTCATGAAAAGATTTTGGTTTCAAAAAGTTGAAAATTTTCATGAAAAGATTTCGGCTTCAAAAAAGTTGAAAATTTTCATGAAGAATTTCGGCTGCAAAAAAGTCTAAAATTTTCATGAAAAAATGTATGCTTCAAAAAAGATGAAAATTTTCATGAAAAGTTTTGGGCTTCAAAAAGTTGAAAATTTTCATGAAAAGATTTCGGCATCAAAAAAGTTGAACATTTTCATGAAAAGATTTCGGCTTCAAAAAAGTTGAAAATTTTCATGAAAAGATTTCTGCTTCAAAAAAGTTGAAAATTTTCATGACAGGATTTAGACTTCAAAAAAGTTGAATATTTTCATCAAGTATTTCGGCTTCAAAAAAGTTGAACATTTTCATGAAAAGATTTCGGCTTCAAAAAAGTTGAAAATTTTCATGAAGTATTTCGGGTTCAAAAAAGTTGAAAATTTTCATGAAAAGATTTCGGCTTCAAAAAAATTGAAAATTTTCATGAAAAGATTTTGGTTTCAAAAAGTTGAAAATTTTCATGAAAAGATTTCGGCATCAAAAAAGTTGAACATTTTCATGAAAAGATTTCGGCTTCAAAAAAGTTGAAAATTTTCATGAAAAATTTCGGCATCAAAAAAGTTGACCATTTTCATGAAAAGATTTCGGCTTCAAAAAAGTTGAAAATTTTCATGAAAAGATTTCGGTTTCAAAAAGTTGAAAATTTTCATGAAAAGATTTCAGCTTCAAAAAGGTTGAAAACTTTCATCAACTATTTCGACTTCAAAAAAGTCGAATACTTTCATGAAAAGATTTCGGCTTCAAAAAGGTTGAAAACTTTCATGAACTATTTCGACTTCAAAAAAGTCTAAGATTTTCATGAAAAGATTTCTGCTTCAAAAAAGTTGAAAATTTTCATGACAGGATTTTGGCTTCAAAAAGGTTGAAAACTTTCATGAACTATTTCGACTTCAAAAAAGTCGAAGATTTTCATGAAAAGATTTCGGCTTCAAAAAAGTTGAAAATTTTCATGAAAAGATTTCTGCTTCAAAAAAGTTGAACATTTTCATGAAAAGATTTCGGCTTCAAAAAGTTGACCATTTTCATGAAAAGATTTCGACTTCAAAAAAGTTTAAAATTTTCATGAAAAGATTTCGGCTTCAAAAAGTTGACCATTTTCATGAAAAGATCTCGGCTTCAAAAAAGTTGAACATTTTCATGAAAAGATTTCGGCTTCATAAAAGTTGACCATTTTCATGAAAAGATTTCAGCTTCAAAAAAGTTGAAAATTTTCATGAAAAGATTTCGGTTTCAAAAATTTAAAAATTTTCATGAAAAGATTTCGGCTTCAAAAAAGTTGACCATTTTCATGAAAAGATTTCTGCTTCAAAAAAGTTGAAAATTTTCATGAAGTATTTCGGCTTCAAAAAAATGGAACATTTTCATGAAAAGATTTCTGCTTCAAAAAAGTTGAAAATTTACATGAAAAGATTTCGACTTCAAAAAAGTCTAAGATTTTCATGAAAAGATTTCTGCTTAAAAAAGTTGAAAATTTTCATGACAGGATTTTGGCTTCAAAAAGGTTGAAAACTTTCATGAACTATTTCGACTTCAAAAAAATGGAAAATTTTCATGAAAAGATTTCGGCTTCAAAAAAGTTGAACATTTTCATGAAAAGATTTCGGCTTCAAAAAAGTTGAACATTTTCATGAAAAGATTTCTGCTTCAAAAAAGTTGAAAATTTACATGAAAAGATTTCGACTTCAAAAAAGTCTAAGATTTTCATGAAAAGATTTCTGCTTAAAAAAGTTGAAAATTTTCATGAAAAGATTTCGGCTTCAAAAAGTTGAAAATTTTCATGAAAAGATTTCGGCTTCAAAAAAGTTGACCATTTTCATGAAAGATTTCGGCTTCAAAAAAGTTGAAAATTTTCATGAAAAGATTTCGGTTTCAAAAAGTTGAAAATTTTCATGAAAAGATCTCGGCTTCAAAAAAGTTGAACATTTTCATGAAAAGATTTCGGCTTCAAAAAAGTCGAAAATTTTCATGAAAAGATTTCTGCTTCAAAAAAGTTGAAAATTTACATGAAAAGATTTCGACTTCAAAAAAGTCTAAGATTTTCATGAAAAGATTTCTGCTTAAAAAAGTTGAAAATTTTCATGAAAAGATTTCGGCTTCAAAAAGTTGAAAATTTTCATGAAAAGATTTCGGCTTCAAAAAAGTTGAAAATTTTCATGACAGGATTTTGGCTTCAAAAAGGTTGAAAACTTTCATGAACTATTTCGACTTCAAAAAAGTCGAAGATTTTCATGAAAAGATTTCGGCTTCAAAAAAGTTGAAAATTTTCATGAAAAGATTTCGGCTTCAAAAAAGTTGAACATTTTCATGAAAAGATTTCGGCTTCAAAAAAGTTGAACATTTTCATGAAAAGATTTCTGCTTCAAAAAAGTTGAAAATTTACATGAAAAGATTTCGACTTCAAAAAAGTCTAAGATTTTCATGAAAAGATTTCTGCTTAAAAAAGTTGAAAATTTTCATGAAAAGATTTCGGCTTCAAAAAGTTGAAAATTTTCATGAAATGATTTCGGCTTCAAAAAAGTTGACCATTTTCATGAAAGATTTCGGCTTCAAAAAAGTTGAAAATTTTCATGAAAAGATTTCGGTTTCAAAAAGTTGAAAATTTTCATGAAAAGATCTCGGCTTCAAAAAAGTTGAACATTTTCATGAAAAGATTTCGGCTTCAAAAAAGTCGAAAATTTTCATGAAAAGATTTCTGCTTCAAAAAAGTTGAAAATTTACATGAAAAGATTTCGACTTCAAAAAAGTCTAAGATTTTCATGAAAAGATTTCTGCTTAAAAAAGTTGAAAATATTCATGAAAAGATTTCGGCTTCAAAAAGTTGAAAATTTTCATGAAAAGATTTCGGCTTCAAAAAAGTTGAAAATTTTCATGACAGGATTTTGGCTTCAAAAAGGTTGAAAACTTTCATGAACTATTTCGACTTCAAAAAAGTCGAAAATTTTCATGAAAAGATTTCGGCTTCAAAAAAGTTGAAAATTTTCATGAAAAGATTTCGGCTTCAAAAAAGTTGAACATTTTCATGAAAAGATTTCGGCTTCAAAAAAGTTGAACATTTTCATGAAAAGATTTCTGCTTCAAAAAAGTTGAAAATTTACATGAAAAGATTTCGACTTCAAAAAAGTCTAAGATTTTCATGAAAAGATTTCTGCTTAAAAAAGTTGAAAATTTTCATGAAAAGATTTCGGCTTCAAAAAGTTGAAAATTTTCATGAAAAGATTTCGGCTTCAAAGAAGTTGACCATTTTCATGAAAGATTTTGGCTTCAAAAAAGTTGAAAATTTTCATGAAAAGATTTCGGTTTCAAAAAGTTGAAAATTTTCATGAAAAGATCTCGGCTTCAAAAAAGTTTAACATTTTCATGAAAAGATTTCGGCTTCAAAAAAGTCGAAAATTTTCATGAAAAGATTTCTGCTTCAAAAAAGTTTAAAATTTACATGAAAAGATTTCGACTTCAAAAAAGTCTAAGATTTTCATGAAAAGATTTCTGCTTACAAAAGTTGAAAATTTTCATGAAAAGATTTCGGCTTCAAAAAGTTGAAAATTTTCATGAAAAGATTTCGGCTTCAAAAAAGTTGACCATTTTCATGAAAGATTTCGGCTTCAAAAAAGTTGAAAATTTTCATGAAAAGATTTCGGTTTCAAAAAGTTGAAAATTTTCATGAAAAGATTTCGGCTTCAAAAAAGTTGAAAATTTTCATGAAGAATTTCGGCTGCAAAAAAGTCTAAAATTTTCATGAAAAAATGTATGCTTCAAAAAAGATGAAAATTTTCATGAAAAGATTTGGGCTTCAAAAAGTTGAAAATTTTCATGAAAAGATTTCGGCATCAAAAAAGTTGAACATTTTCATGAAAAGATTTCGGCTTCAAAAAAGTTGAAAATTTTCATGAAAAGATTTAGGTTTCAAAAAAGTTGAAAATTTTCATGAAAAGATTTCGGCTTCAAAAAAGTTGAAAATTTTCATGACAGGATTTAGACTTCAAAAAAGTTGAATATTTTCATCAAGTATTTCGGCTTCAAAAAAGTTGAACATTTTCATGAAAAGATTTCGGCTTCAAAAAAGTTGAAAATTTACATGAAAAGATTTCGACTTCAAAAAAGTCTTAGATTTTCATGAAAAGATTTCTGCTTCAAAAAAGTTGAAAATTTTCATGAAAAGATTTCGGCTTCAAAAAGTTGAAAATTTTCATGAAAAGATTTCAGCTTCAAAAAGGTTGAAAACTTTCATGAACTATTTCGACTTCAAAAAAGTCGAAGATTTTCATGAAAAGATTTCGGCTTCAAAAAAGTTGAACATTTTCATGAAAAGATTTCGGCTTCAAAAAAGTTTAAAATTTTCATGAAAAGATTTCGGCTTCAAAAAAGTTTAAAATTTTCATGAAAAGATTTCGGCTTCAAAAAAGTTGAACATTTTCATGAAGTATTTCGGCTTGAAAAAAGTCGAAGATTTTCATGAAAAGATTTCTGCTTCAAAAAAGTTGAACATTTTCATGAAAAGATTTCGGCTTCAAAAAAGTTTAAAATTTTCATGAAAAGATTTCGGCTTCAAAAAAGTTGAACATTTTCATGAAGTATTTCGGCTTGAAAAAAGTTGAAAATTTACATTAAAAGATTTCGGCTTCAAAAAAGTTGAACATTTTCATGAAAAGATTTCGGCTTCAAAAAAGTTGAACATTTTCATGAAAAGATTTCTGCTTCAAAAAAGTTGAAAATTTTCATGAAAAGATTTCGGTTTCAAAAAGTTGAAAATTTTCATGAAAAGATCTCGGCTTCAAAAAAGTTGAACATTTTCATGAATAGATTTCAGCATCAAAAAAGTTGAAAATTTTCATGAAAAGATTTCGGCTTCAAAAAAGTTGAAAATTTTCATGAAAAGATTTCGGTTTCAAAAAGTTGAAAATTTTCATGAAAAGATCTCGGCTTCAAAAAAGTTGAACATTTTCATGAATAGATTTCAGCATCAAAAAAGTTGAAAATTTTCATGAAAAGATTTCGGCTTCAAAAAAGTTGAAAATTTTCATGAACTATTTCGGCATCAAAAAAGTTGAAAATTTTCATGAAAAGATTTTGGTTTCAAAAAGTTGAAAATTTTCATGAAAAGATTTCGGCATCAAAAAAGTTGAACATTTTCATGAAAAGATTTCGGCTTCAAAAAAGTTGAAAATTTTCATGAAAAATTTCGGCATCAAAAAAGTTGACCATTTTCATGAAAAGATTTCGGCTTCAAAAAAGTTGAAAATTTTCATGAAAAGATTTCGGTTTCAAAAAGTTGAAAATTTTCATGAAAAGATTTCAGCTTCAAAAAGGTTGAAAACTTTCATGAACTATTTCGACTTCAAAAAAGTCGAAGATTTTCATGAAAAGATTTCGGCTTCAAAAAAGTTGAACATTTTCATGAAGTATTTCGGCTGCAAAAAAGTCGAAGATTTTCATGAAAAGATTTCTGCTTCAAAAAAGTTGAACATTTTCATGAAGTATTTCGGCTTGAAAAAAGTTGAAAATTTACATTAAAAGATTTCGGCTTCAAAAAAGTTGAACATTTTCATGAAAAGATTTCGGCTTCAAAAAAGTTGAACATTTTCATGAAAAGATTTCTGCTTCAAAAAAGTTGAAAATTTACATGAAAAGATTTTGACTTCAAAAAAGTCTAAGATTTTCTTGAACAGATTTCTGCTTCAAAAAAGTTGAAAATTTTCATGAAAAGATTTCGGCTTCAAAAAGTTGAAAATTTTCATGAAAAGATTTCGGCTTCAAAAAAGTTGACCATTTTCATGAAAAGATTTCGGTTTCAAAAAGTTGAACATTTTCATGAAAAGATTTCAGCTTCAAAAAGGTTGAAAACTTTCATGAACTATTTTGACTTCAAAAAAGTCGAATATTTTCATGAAAAGATTTCGGCTTCAAAAAGGTTGAAAACTTTCATGAACTATTTCGACTTCAAAAAAGTCGAAGATTTTCATGAAAAGATTTCGGCTTCAAAAAATTTGAAAATTTTCATGAAGTATTTCGGCTGCAAAAAAGTCTAAAATTTTCATGAAAAGATTTATGCTTCAAAAAAGATGAAAATTTTCATGAAAAGATTTCGGCTTAAAAAGTTGAAAATTTTCATGAAAAGATTTCGGCTTCAAAAAAGTTGACCATTTTCATTGAAAGATTTCGGCTTCAAAAAGTTGAAAATTTTCATGACAGGATTTTGGCTTCAAAAAGGTTGAAAACTTTCATGAACTATTTCGACTTCAAAAAAGTCGAAGATTTTCATGAAAAGATTTCGGCTTAAAAAAAATGGAACATTTTCATGAAAAGATTTCGGCTTCAAAAAACTTGAACATTTTCATGAAAAGATTTCGGCTTCAAAAAAGTTTAACTTTTTCATGAAAAGATTTCTGCTTCAAAAAAGTTGAAAATTTTCATGAAAAGATTTCGGCTTCAAAAAGTTGAAAATTTTCATGAAAAGATTTCGGCTTCAACAAAGTTGACCATTTTCATGAAAAGATTTCGGCTTCAAAAAAGTTGAAAATTTACATGAAAAGATTTCGGTTTCAAAAAGTTGAAAATTTTCATGAAAAGATTTCGGCTTCAAAAAAGTTTAAAATTTTCATGAAAAGATTTCTGCTTCAAAAAAGTCTAAGATTTTCATGAAAAGATTTCTGCTTCAAAAAAGTTGAAAATTTTCATGAAAAGATTTCGGCTTCAAAAAGGTTGAAAACTTTCATGAACTATTTCGACTTCAAAAAAGTCGAAGATTTTCATGAAAAGTTTTCGGCTTCAAAAAAGTTTAAAATTTTCATGAAAAGATTTCGGTTTCAAAAAGTTTAAAATTTTCATGAAAAGATTTCGGCTTCAAAAAAGTTTAAAATTTTCATGAAAAGATTTTGGTTTCAAAAAGTTGAAAATTTTCATGAAAAGATTTCGGTTTCAAAAAGTTGAAAATTTTCATGAAAAGATTTCGGCTTCAAAAAAGTTGAAAATTTTCATGAAAAGATTTTGGTTTCAAAAAGTTGAAAATTTTCATGAAAAGATTTCAGCTTCAAAAAAGTTGAAAACTTTCATGAACTATTTCGACTTCAAAAAAGTCGAAGATTTTCATGAAAAGATTTCGGCTTCAAAAAAAGTTGAACATTTTCATGAAGTATTTCGGCTGCAAAAAAGTCGAAGATTTTCATGAAAAGATTTCTGCTTCAAAAAAGTTGAACATTTTCATGAGAAGATTTCGGCTTCAAAAAAGTTTAAAATTTTCATGAAAAGATTTCTGCTTCAAAAAAGTCTAAGATTTTCATGAAAAGATTTCTGCTTCAAAAAAGTTGAAAATTTTCATGAAAAGATTTCGGCTTCAAAAAAGTTGAACATTTTCATGAAGTATTTCGGCTTCAATAAAGTTGAAAATTTTCATGAAAAGATTTCTACTTCAAAAAGTTGAAAATTTTCATGAAAAGATTTCAGCTTCAAAAAAGTTGAAAATTTTCATGAAAAGATTTCGGCTTCAAAAAGTTGAAAATTTTCATGAAAAGATTTCGGCTTCAAAAAAGTTGACCATTTTCATGAAAAGATTTCGGCTTCAAAAAAGTTGAAAATTTTCATGAAAAGATTTCGGTTTCAAAAAGTTGAAAATTTTCATGAAAAGATCTCGGCTTCAAAAAAGTTGAACATTTTCATGAATAGATTTCAGCATCAAAAAAGTTGAAAATTTTCATGAAAAGATTTCGGCTTCAAAAAAGTTGAAAATTTTCATGAACTATTTCGGCATCAAAAAAGTTGAAAATTTTCATGAAAAGATTTCGGCTTCAAAAAAATTGAAAATTTTCATGAAAAGATTTTGGTTTCAAAAAGTTGAAAATTTTCATGAAAAGATTTCGGCATCAAAAAAGTTGAAAATTTTCATGAAAAGATTTCGGTTTCAAAAAGTTGAAAATTTTCATGAAAAGATTTCAGCTTCAAAAAGGTTGAAAACTTTCATGAACTATTTCGACTTCAAAAAAGTCGAAGATTTTCATGAAAAGATTTCTGCTTCAAAAAAGTTGAACATTTTCATGAAGTATTTCGGCAGCAAAAAAGTCGAAGATTTTCATGAAAAGATTTCTGCTTCAAAAAAGTTGAACATTTTCATGAAAAGATTTCGGCTTCAAAAAAGTTGAAAATTTTCATGAAAAGATTTCGGCTTCAAAAAAGTTGAACATTTTCATGAAGTATTTCGGCTTGAAAAAAGTTGAAAATTTACATTAAAAGATTTCGGCTTCAAAAAAGTTGAACATTTTCATGAAAAGATTTCGGCTTCAAAAAAGTTGAACATTTTCATGAAAAGATTTCTGCTTCAAAAAAGTTGAAAATTTACATGAAAAGATTTTGACTTCAAAAAAGTCTAAGATTTTCTTGAACAGATTTCTGCTTCAAAAAAGTTGAAAATTTTCATGAAAAGATTTCGGCTTCAAAAAGTTGAAAATTTTCATGAAAAGATTTCGGCTTCAAAAAAGTTGACCATTTTCATGAAAAGATTTCGGTTTCAAAAAGTTGAACATTTTCATGAAAAGATTTCAGCTTCAAAAAGGTTGAAAACTTTCATGAACTATTTTGACTTCAAAAAAGTCGAATATTTTCATGAAAAGATTTCGGCTTCAAAAAGGTTGAAAACTTTCATGAACTATTTCGACTTCAAAAAAGTCGAATATTTTCATGAAAAGATTTCGGCTTCAAAAAATTTGAAAATTTTCATGAAGTATTTCGGCTGCAAAAAAGTCTAAAATTTTCATGAAAAGATTTATGCTTCAAAAAAGATGAAAATTTTCATGAAAAGATTTCGGCTTAAAAAGTTGAAAATTTTCATGAAAAGATTTCGGCTTCAAAAAAGTTGACCATTTTCATTGAAAGATTTCGGCTTCAAAAAGTTGAAAATTTTCATGACAGGATTTTGGCTTCAAAAAGGTTGAAAACTTTCATGAACTATTTCGACTTCAAAAAAGTCGAAGATTTTCATGAAAAGATTTCGGCTTCAAAAAAGTTGAACATTTTCATGAAAAGATTTCGGCTTCAAAAAAGTTGAAAATTTTCATGAAGTATTTCGGCTTAAAAAAAATGGAACATTTTCATGAAAAGATTTCGGCTTCAAAAAACTTGAACATTTTCATGAAAAGATTTCGGCTTCAAAAAAGTTTAACTTTTTCATGAAAAGATTTCTGCTTCAAAAAAGTTGAAAATTTTCATGAAAAGATTTCGGCTTCAAAAAGTTGAAAATTTTCATGAAAAGATTTCGGCTTAAAAAAAGTTGACCATTTTCATGAAAAGATTTCGGCTTCAAAAAAGTTGAAAATTTACATGAAAAGATTTCGGTTTCAAAAAGTTGAAAATTTTCATGAAAAGATTTCGGCTTCAAAAAAGTTTAAAATTTTCATGAAAAGATTTCTGCTTCAAAAAAGTCTAAGATTTTCATGAAAAGATTTCGGCTTCAAAAAAGTTTAAAATTTTCATGAAAAGATTTCGGCTTCAAAAAAGTTGAACATTTTCATGAAGTATTTCGGCTTGAAAAAAGTTGAAAATTTACATTAAAAGATTTCGGCTTCAAAAAAGTTGAACATTTTCATGAAAAGATTTCGGCTTCAAAAAAGTTGAACATTTTCATGAAAAGATTTCTGCTTCAAAAAAGTTGAAAATTTACATGAAAAGATTTTGACTTCAAAAAAGTCTAAGATTTTCTTGAACAGATTTCTGCTTCAAAAAAGTTGAAAATTTTCATGAAAAGATTTCGGCTTCAAAAAGTTGAAAATTTTCATGAAAAGATTTCGGCTTCAAAAAAGTTGACCATTTTCATGAAAAGATTTCGGTTTCAAAAATTTGAACATTTTCATGAAAAGATTTCAGCTTCAAAAAGGTTGAAAACTTTCATGAACTATTTTGACTTCAAAAAAGTCGAATATTTTCATGAAAAGATTTCGGCTTCAAAAAATTTGAAAATTTTCATGAAGTATTTCGGCTGCAAAAAAGTCTAAAATTTTCATGAAAAGATTTATGCTTCAAAAAAGATGAAAATTTTCATGAAAAGATTTCGGCTTCAAAAAGGTTGAAAACTTTCATGAACTATTTCGTCTGCAAAAAAGTCGAAGATTTTCATGAAAAGATTTCTGCTTCAAAAAAGTTGAACATTTTCATGAAAAGATTTCGGCTTCAAAAAGTTGAAAATTTTCATGAAAAGATTTCGGCTTCAAAAAGTTGAATATTTTCATGAAAAGATCTCGGCTTCAAAAAAGTCGAAGATTTTCATGAAAAGATTTATGCTTCAAAAAAGTTCAACATTTTCATGAAAAGATTTCTGCTTCAAAAAAGTTGAAAATTTACATGAAAAGATTTTGGTTTCAAAAAGTTGAAAATTTTCATGAAAAGATTTCAGCTTCAAAAAGGTTGAAAACTTTCATGAACTATTTCGACTTTAAAAAAGTCTAAGATTTTCATGAAAAGATTTCGGCTTCAAAAAAAGTTGAACATTTTCATGAAGTATTTCGGCTGCAAAAAAGTTGAACATTTTCATGAAAAGATTTCGGCTTCAAAAAAGTTGAAAATTTTCATGAAAAGATTTTGGTTTCAAAAAAGTTGAACATTTTCATGAAAATATTTCTGCTTCAAAAAAGTTGAAAATTTTCATGAAAAGATCTCGGCTTCAAAAAAGTTGAACATTTTCACGAAAAGATTTCGGCTTCAAAAAAGTTGAAAATTTTCATGAAAAGATTTTGGTTTCAAAAAAGTTGAACATTTTCATGAAAAGATTTCGGCTTCAAAAAAGTTGAAAATTTTCATGAAGTATTTCGGCTTCAAAAAAGTTGAACATTTTCATGAAAAGATTTCAGCTTCAAAAAAGTTGAAAACTTTCATGAAATATTTCGACTTCAAAAAAGTCGAAGATTTTCATGAAAAGATTTCGGCTTCAAAAAAAGTTGAACATTTTCATGAAAAGATTTCTGCTTCAAAAAAGTTGAAAATTTACATGAAAAGATTTTGGTTTCAAAAAGTTGAAAATTTTCATGAAAAGATTTCAGCTTCAAAAAGGTTGAAAACTTTCATGAACTATTTCGACTTCAAAAAAGTCGAAGATTTTCATGAAAAGATTTCGGCTTCAAAAAAAGTTGAACATTTTCATGAAGTATTTCGGCTGCAAAAAAGTTGAACATTTTCATGAAAAGATTTCAGCTTCAAAAAAGTTGAAAATTTTCATGAAAAGATTTTGGTTTCAAAAAAGTTGAAAATTTTCATGAAAAGATTTCGGCTTCAAAAAAGTTGAAAATTTTCATGAAGTATTTCGGCTTCAAAAAAGTTGAACATTTTCATGAAAAGATTTCGGCTTCAAAAAAGTTGAAAATTTTCATGAAGTATTTCGGCTTCAAAAAAATGGAACATTTTCATGAAAAGATTTCTGCTTCAAAAAAGTTGAAAATTTACATGAAAAGTTCTCGACTTCAAAAAAGTTGAAAATTTTCATGAAAAGATTTCAGCTTCAAAAAGGTTGAAAACTTTCATGAACTATTTCGACTTCAAAAAAGTCGAAGATTTTCATGAAAAGATTTCGGCTTCAAAAAAGTCGAAGACTTTCATGAAAAGATTTCGGCTTCAAAAAAGTTGAAAATTTTCATGAAGTATTTCGGCTTGAAAAAAGTTGAACATTTTCATGAAGTATTTCGGCTTGAAAAAAGTTGAAAATTTACATTAAAAGATTTCGGCTTCAAAAAGGTTGAAAACTTTCATGAAGTATTTCGGCTTCAAAAAAGTTGAAAATTTTCATGAAAAGATTTCTACTTCAAAAAGTTGAAAATTTTCATGAAAAGATTTCGGCTTCAAAAAAGTTGAAGATTTTCATGAAAAGATTTCTACTTCAAAAAAGTTGAAAATTTTCATGACAGGATTTTGGCTTTAAAAAAAGTAGAAATTTTAATAAAGTATTTCGGCTTCAAAAAGGTTGAAAACTTTCATGAACTATTTCGGCTTCAAAAAAGTCGAAGATTTTCATGAAAAGATTTCTGCTTCAAAAAAGTTGAAAATTTTCATGAAAAGATTTCTGCTTCAAAAAAGTTGAAAATTTTCATGAAAAGATTTCGGCTTCAAAAAAGTTGAAAATTTTCATGAAAAGATTTTGGTTTCAAAAAGTTGAAAATTTTCATGAAAAGATTTCAACTTCAAAAAGGTTGAAAACTTTCATGAACTATTTCGACTTCAAAAAAGTCGAAGATTTTCATGAAAAGTTTTCGGCTTCAAAAAAGTTGAACATTTTCATGAAGTATTTCGGCTGCAAAAAAGTCGAAGATTTTCATGAAAAGATTTCGGCTTCAAAAAGGTTGAAAACTTTCATGAACTATTTCGGCTGCAAAAAAGTCGAAGATTTTCATGAAAAGATTTCTGCTTCAAAAAAGTTGAACATTTTCATGAAAAGATTTCGGCTTCAAAAAAGTTTAAAATTTTCATGAAAAGATTTCTGCTTCAAAAAAGTCTAAGATTTTCATGAAAATATTTCTGCTTCAAAAAAGTTGAAAATTTTCATGAAAAGATTTCGGCTTCAAAAAGTTGAAAATTTTCATGAAAAGATTTCGGCTTCAAAAAGTTGAATATTTTCATGAAAAGATCTCGGCTTCAAAAAAGTTGAACATTTGCATGAAAAGATTTCGGCTTCAAAAAAGTTGAAAATTTACATTAAAAGATTTCGGCTTCAAAAAGGTTGAAAACTTTCATGAAGTATTTCGGCTTCAAAAAAGTTGAAAATTTTCATGAAAAGATTTCTACTTCAAAAAGTTGAAAATTTTCATGAAAAGATTTCGGCTTCAAAAAAGTTGAAGATTTTCATGAAAAGATTTCTACTTCAAAAAAGTTGAAAATTTTCATGACAGGATTTTGGCTTTAAAAAAAGTAGAAATTTTAATAAAGTATTTCGGCTTCAAAAAGGTTGAAAACTTTCATGAACTATTTCGGCTTCAAAAAAGTCGAAGATTTTCATGAAAAGATTTCTGCTTCAAAAAAGTTGAAAATTTTCATGAAAAGATTTCTGCTTCAAAAAAGTTGAAAATTTTCATGAAAAGATTTCGGCTTCAAAAAAGTTGAAAATTTTCATGAAAAGATTTTGGTTTCAAAAAGTTGAAAATTTTCATGAAAAGATTTCAACTTCAAAAAGGTTGAAAACTTTCATGAACTATTTCGACTTCAAAAAAGTCGAAGATTTTCATGAAAAGTTTTCGGCTTCAAAAAAGTTGAACATTTTCATGAAGTATTTCGGCTGCAAAAAAGTCGAAGATTTTCATGAAAAGATTTCGGCTTCAAAAAGGTTGAAAACTTTCATGAACTATTTCGGCTGCAAAAAAGTCGAAGATTTTCATGAAAAGATTTCTGCTTCAAAAAAGTTGAACATTTTCATGAAAAGATTTCGGCTTCAAAAAAGTTTAAAATTTTCATGAAAAGATTTCTGCTTCAAAAAAGTCTAAGATTTTCATGAAAATATTTCTGCTTCAAAAAAGTTGAAAATTTTCATGAAAAGATTTCGGCTTCAAAAAGTTGAAAATTTTCATGAAAAGATTTCGGCTTCAAAAAGTTGAATATTTTCATGAAAAGATCTCGGCTTCAAAAAAGTTGAACATTTGCATGAAAAGATTTCGGCTTCAAAAAAGTTGAAAATTTTCATGAAAAGATTTTGGTTTCAAAAAAGTTGAACATTTTCATGAAAAGATTTCGGCTTCAAAAAAGTTGAAAATTTTCATGAAGTATTTCGGCTTCAAAAAAGTTGAACATTTTCATGAAAAGATTTCGGCTTCAAAAAAGTTGAACATTTTCATGAAAAGATTTCGGCTTCAAAAAAGTTGAAAATTTTCATGAAGTATTTCGGCTTCAAAAAAGTTGAAAATTTACATGAAAAGTTCTCGACTTCAAAAAAGTTGAAAATTTTCATGAAAAGATTTCGGTTTCAAAAAGTTGAAAATTTTCAGGAAAAGATTTTTGTTTCAAAAAGTTGAAAATTTTCATGAAAAGATTTCAGCTTCAAAAAGGTTGAAAACTTTCATGACAGGATTTTGGCTTTAAAAAAAGTCGAAATTTTCATAAAGTATTTCGGCTTCAAAAAGGTTGAAAACTTTCATTAACTATTTCGGCTTCAAAAAAGTCGAAGATTTTCATGAAAAGATTTATGCTTCAAAAAAGTTGACCATTTTCATGAAAAGATTTCGGCTTCAAAAAAGTTGAAGATTTTCATGAAAAGATTTCTACTTCAAAAAAGTTGAAAATTTTCATGTCAGGATTTTGGCTTTAAAAAAAGTAGAAATTTTCATAAAGTATTTCGGCTTCAAAAAGGTTGAAAACTTTCATGAAAAGATTTCAACTTCAAAAAGGTTGAAAACTTTCATGAAAAGATTTCGGCTTCAAAAAAGTTGAAAATTTTCATGAAAAGATTTTGGTTTCAAAAAGTTGAAAATTTTCATGAAAAGATTTCAACTTCAAAATGGTTGAAAACTTTCATGAACTATTTCGACTTCAAAAAAGTCGAAGATTTTCATGAAAAGATTTTGGTTTCAAAAAGTTGAAAATTTTCATGAAAAGATTTCAACTTCAAAAAGGTTGAAAACTTTCATGAACTATTTCGACTTCAAAAAAGTCGAAGATTTTCATGAAAAGATTTTGGTTTCAAAAAGTTGAACATTTTCATGAAAAGATTTCGGCTTCAAAAAAGTTGAACATTTTCATGAATAGATTTCGGCTTCAAAAAAGTTGAAAATTTTCATGAAGTATTTCGGCTTCAAAAAAATGGAACATTTTCATGAAAAGATTTCTGCTTCAAAAAAGTTAAAAATTTACATGAAAAGTTCTCGACTTCAAAAAAGTTGAAAATTTTCATGAAAAGATTTCGGTTTCAAAAAGTTGAAAATTTTCAGGAAAAGATTTTTGTTTCAAAAAGTTGAAAATTTTCATGAAAAGATTTCAACTTCAAAAAGGTTGAAAACTTTCATGACAGGATTTTGGCTTTAAAAAAAGTCGAAATTTTCATAAAGTATTTCGGCTTCAAAAAGGTTGAAAACTTTCATTAACTATTTCGGCTTCAAAAAAGTCGAAGATTTTCATGAAAAGATTTATGCTTCAAAAAAGTTGACCATTTTCATGAAAAGATTTCGGCTTCAAAAAAGTTGAAGATTTTCATGAAAAGATTTCTACTTCAAAAAAGTTGAAAATTTTCATGTCAGGATTTTGGCTTTAAAAAAAGTAGAAATTTTCATAAAGTATTTCGGCTTCAAAAAGGTTGAAAACTTTCATGAAAAGATTTCAACTTCAAAAAGGTTGAAAACTTTCATGAAAAGATTTCGGCTTCAAAAAAGTTGAAAATTTTCATGAAAAGATTTTGGTTTCAAAAAGTTGAAAATTTTCATGAAAAGATTTCAACTTCAAAAAGGTTGAAAACTTTCATGAACTATTTCGACTTCAAAAAAGTCGAAGATTTTCATGAAAAGATTTTGGTTTCAAAAAGTTGAAAATTTTCATGAAAAGATTTCAACTTCAAAAAGGTTGAAAACTTTCATGAACTATTTCGACTTCAAAAAAGTCGAAGATTTTCATGAAAAGATTTTGGTTTCAAAAAGTTGAACATTTTCATGAAAAGATTTCGGCTTCAAAAAAGTTGAACATTTTCATGAATAGATTTCGGCTTCAAAAAAGTTGAAAATTTTCATGAAGTATTTCGGCTTCAAAAAAATGGAACATTTTCATGAAAAGATTTCTGCTTCAAAAAAGTTGAAAATTTACATGAAAAGTTCTCGACTTCAAAAAAGTTGAAAATTTTCATGAAAAGATTTCGGTTTCAAAAAGTTGAAAATTTTCATGAAAAGATTTTGGTTTCAAAAAGTTGAAAATTTTCATGAAAAGATTTCAGCTTCAAAAAGGTTGAAAACTTTCATGACAGGATTTTGGCTTTAATAAAAGTCGAAATTTTCATAAAGTATTTCGGCTTCAAAAAGGTTGAAAACTTTCATTAACTATTTCGGCTTCAAAAAAGTCGAAGATTTTCATGAAAAGATTTATGCTTCAAAAAAGTTGAACATTTTCATGAAAAGATTTCCGCTTCAAAAAAGTTGAAAATTTTCATGAAAAGATTTCGACTTCAAAAAAGTTGAAAATTTTCATGAAAAGATTTCGGCTTCAAAAAGGTTGAAAACTTTCATGAAGTATTTCGGCTTCAAAAAAGTTGAAAATTTTCATGAAAAGATTTCTACTTCAAAAAGTTGAAAATTTTCATGAAAAGATTTCGGCTTCAAAAAAGTTGAAAATTTTCATGAAAAGATTTCAGCTTCAAAAAGGTTGAAAACTTTCATGACAGGATTTTGGCTTTAAAAAAAGTAGAAATTTTCATAAAGTATTTCGGCTTCAAAAAGGTTGAAAACTTTGATGAAAAGATTTCAACTTCAAAAAGGTTGAAAACTTTCATGAAAAGATTTCGGCTTCAAAAAAGTTGAAAATTTTCATGAAAAGATTTTGGTTTCAAAAAGTTGAAAATTTTCATGAAAAGATTTCAACTTCAAAAAGGTTGAAAACTTTCATGAACTATTTCGACTTCAAAAAAGTCGAAGATTTTCATGAAAAGATTTTGGTTTCAAAAAGTTGAAAATTTTCATGAAAAGATTTCAACTTCAAAAAAGTTGAAAACTTTCATGAACTATTTCGACTTCAAAAAAGTTGAAGATTTTCATGAAAAGATTTTGGTTTCAAAAAGTTGAACATTTTCATGAAAAGATTTCGGCTTCAAAAAAGTTGAACATTTTCATGAATAGATTTCGGCTTCAAAAAAGTTGAAAATTTTCATGAAGTATTTCGGCTTCAAAAAAATGGAACATTTTCATGAAAAGATTTCTGCTTCAAAAAAGTTGAAAATTTACATGAAAAGTTCTCGACTTCAAAAAGTTGAAAATTTTCATGAAAAGATTTCGGTTTCAAAAAGTTGAAAATTTTCATGAAAAGATTTTGGTTTCAAAAAGTTGAAAATTTTCATGAAAAGATTTCAGCTTCAAAAAGGTTGAAAACTTTCATGACAGGATTTTGGCTTTAAAAAAAGTCGAAATTTTCATGAAGTATTTCGGCTTCAAAAAGGTTGAAAACTTTCATTAACTATTTCGGCTTCAAAAAAGTCGAAGATTTTCATGAAAAGATTTATGCTTCAAAAAAGTTGACCATTTTCATGAAAAGATTTCCGCTTCAAAAAAGTTGAAAATTTTCATGAAAAGATTTCGACTTCAAAAAAGTTGAAAATTTTCATGAAAAGATTTCGGCTTCAAAAAGGTTGAAAACTTTCATGAAGTATTTCGGCTTCAAAAAAGTTGAAAATTTTCATGAAAAGATTTCTACTTCAAAAAGTTGAAAATTTTCATGAAAAGATTTCGGCTTCAAAAAAGTTGAAAATTTTCATGAAAAGATTTCAGCTTCAAAAAGGTTGAAAACTTTCATGACAGGATTTTGGCTTTAAAAAAAGTAGAAATTTTCATAAAGTATTTCGGCTTCAAAAAGGTTGAAAACTTTGATGAAAAGATTTCAACTTCAAAAAGGTTGAAAACTTTCATGAAAAGATTTCGGCTTCAAAAAAGTTGAATTTTTTCATGAAAAGATTTTGGTTTCAAAAAGTTGAAAATTTTCATGAAAAGATTTCAACTTCAAAAAGGTTGAAAACTTTCATGAACTATTTCGACTTCAAAAAAGTCGAAGATTTTCATGAAAAGATTTTGGTTTCAAAAAGTTGAAAATTTTCATGAAAAGATTTCAACTTCAAAAAGGTTGAAAACTTTCATGAACTATTTCGACTTCAAAAAAGTCGAAGATTTTCATGAAAAGTTTTCGGCTTCAAAAAAGTTGAACATTTTCATGAAGTATTTCGGCTGCAAAAAAGTCAAAGATTTTCATGAAAAGATTTCTGCTTCAAAAAAGTTGAACATTTTCATGAAAAGATTTCGGCTTCAAAAAAGTTTAAAATTTTCATGAAAAGATTTCTGCTTCAAAAAAGTCTAAGATTTTCATGAAAAGATTTCTGCTTCAAAAAAGTTGAACATTTTCATGAAAAGATTTCGGCTTCAAAAAAGTTGAAAATTTTCATGAAAAGATTTTGGTTTCAAAAAAATTGAACATTTTCATGAAAAGATTTCGGCTTCAAAAAAGTTGAAAATTTTCATGAAGTATTTCGGCTTCAAAAAAGTTGAACATTTTCATGAAAAGATTTCGGCTTCAAAAAAGTTGAACATTTTCATGAAGTATTTCGGCTTCAAAAAAATGGAACATTTTCATGAAAAGATTTCGGCTTCAAAAAAGTTGAAAATTTTCATGAAAAGATTTCTGCTTCAAAAAAGTTCAAAATTTTCATGAAGTATTTCGGCTTCAAAAAAGTTGAACATTTTCATGAAAAGATTTCGGCTTCAAAAAAGTTGAACATTTTCATGAAAAGATTTCGGCTTCAAAAAAGTTGAACATTTTCATGAAAAGATTTCGGCTTCAAAAAAGTTGAAAATTTTCATGAAAAGATTTCTGCTTCAAAAAAGTTGAAAATTTACATGAAAAGTTCTCGACTTCAAAAAAGTTGAAAATTTTTATGAAAAGATTTCGGTTTCAAAAAGTTGAAAATTTTCATGAAAAGATTTCAGCTTCAAAAAGGTTGAAAACTTTCATGACAGGATTTTGGCTTTAAAAAAAGTCGAAATTTTCATAAAGTATTTCGGCTTCAAAAAGGTTGAAAACTTTCATTAACTATTTCGGCTTCAAAAAAGTTGAACATTTTCATGAAAAGATTTCGGCTTCAAAAAAGTTGAAAATTTTCATGAAGTATTTCGGCTTCAAAAAAATGGAACATTTTCATGAAAAGATTTCGGCTTCAAAAAAGTTGAACATTTTCATGAAAAGATTTATGCTTCAAAAAAGTTGAAAATTTTCATGAAGTATTTCGGCTTCAAAAAAGTTGAACATTTTCATGAAAAGATTTCGGCTTCAAAAAAGTTGAACATTTTCATGAAAAGATTTCGGCTTCAAAAAAGTTGAACATTTTCATGAAAAGATTTCGGCTTCAAAAAAGTTGAAAATTTTCATGAAGTATTTCAGCTTGAAAAAAGTTGAACATTTTCATGAAGTATTTCGGCTTGAAAAAAGTTGAAAATTTACATTAAAAGATTTCGGCTTCAAAAAGGTTGAAAACTTTCATGAAGTATTTCGGCTTCAAAAAAGTTGAAAATTTTCATGAAAAGATTTCGACTTCAAAAAAGTCTAAGATTTTCATGAAAAGATTTCTGCTTCAAAAAGTTGAAAATTTTCATGAAAAGATCTCGGCTTCAAAAAAGTTGAACATTTTCATGAAAAGATTTCGGCTTCAAAAAAGTTGAAAATTTTCATGAAAAGATTTTGGTTTCAAAAAAGTTGAACATTTTCATGAAAAGATTTCGGCTTCAAAAAAGTTGAACATTTTCATGAAGTATTTCGGCTTCAAAAAAGTTGAACATTTTCATGAAAAGATTTCGGCTTCAAAAAAGTTGAAAACTTTCTTGACAGGATTTTGGCTTTAAAAAAAGTCGAAATTTTCATAAAGTATTTCGGCTTCAAAAAACTTGACCATTTTCATGAAAAGATTTCGGCTTCAAAAAAGTTGAAAATTTTCATGAAAAGATTTCGGCTTCAAAAAAGTTGAACATTTTCATGAAAAGATTTCGGCTTCAAAAAAGTTGAACATTTTCATGAAAAGATTTCGGCTTCAAAAAAGTTGAAAATTTTCATGAAGTATTTCGGCTTCAAAAAAATGGAACATTTTCATGAAAAGATTTCGGCTTCAAAAAAGTTGAACATTTTCATGAAAAGATTTCTGCTTCAAAAAAGTTGAAAATTTTCATGAAGTATTTCGGCTTCAAAAAAGTTGAACATTTTCATGAAAAGATTTCGGCTTCAAAAAAGTTGAACATTTTCATGAAAAGATTTCGGCTTCAAAAAAGTTGAACATTTTCATGAAAAGATTTCGGCTTCAAAAAAGTTGAAAATTTTCATGAAGTATTTCAGCTTGAAAAAAGTTGAACATTTTCATGAAGTATTTCGGCTTGAAAAAAGTTGAAAATTTACATTAAAAGATTTCGGCTTCAAAAAGGTTGAAAACTTTCATGAAGTATTTCGGCTTCAAAAAAGTTGAAAATTTTCATGAAAAGATTTCGACTTCAAAAAAGTCTAAGATTTTCATGAAAAGATTTCTGCTTCAAAAAGTTGAAAATTTTCATGAAAAGATCTCGGCTTCAAAAAAGTTGAACATTTTCATGAAAAGATTTCGGCTTCAAAAAAGTTGAAAATTTTCATGAAAAGATTTCGGCTTCAAAAAAGTTGAAAATTTTCATGAAGTATTTCGGCTTCAAAAAAATGGAACATTTTCATGAAAAGATTTCGGCTTTAAAAAAGTTGAAAATTTTCATGAAGTATTTCGGCTTCAAAAAAATGGAACATTTTCATGAAAAGATTTCGGCTTCAAAAAAGTTGAACATTTTCATGAAAAGATTTCTGCTTCAAAAAAAATGAAAATTTTCATGAAGTATTTCGGCTTCAAAAAAGTTGAACATTTTCATGAAAAGATTTCGGCTTCAAAAAAGTTGAACATTTTCATGAAAAGATTTCGGCTTCAAAAAAGTTGAACATTTTCATGAAAAGATTTCGGCTTCAAAAAAGTTGAAAATTTTCATGAAGTATTTCAGCTTGAAAAAAGTTGAACATTTTCATGAAGTATTTCGGCTTGAAAAAAGTTGAAAATTTACATTAAAAGATTTCGGCTTCAAAAAGGTTGAAAACTTTCATGAAGTATTTCGGCTTCAAAAAAGTTGAAAATTTTCATGAAAAGATTTCGACTTCAAAAAAGTCTAAGATTTTCATGAAAAGATTTCTGCTTCAAAAAGTTGAAAATTTTCATGAAAAGATCTCGGCTTCAAAAAAGTTGAACATTTTCATGAAAAGATTTCGGCTTCAAAAAAGTTGAAAATTTTCATGAACAGATTTCGGTTTCAAAAAGTTGAAAATTTTCATGAAAAGATTTTGGTTTCAAAAAGTTGAAAATTTTCATGAAAAGATTTCAGCTTCAAAAAGGTTGAAAACTTTCTTGACAGGATTTTGGCTTTAAAAAAAGTCGAAATTTTCATAAAGTATTTCGGCTTCAAAAAACTTGACCATTTTCATGAAAAGATTTCGGCTTCAAAAAAGTTGAAAATTTTCATGAAAAGATTTCGGCTTCAAAAAAGTTGAACATTTTCATGAAAAGATTTCGGCTTCAAAAAAGTTGAACATTTTCATGAAAAGATTTCGGCTTCAAAAAAGTTGAAAATTTTCATGAAGTATTTCGGCTTCAAAAAAATGGAACATTTTCATGAAAAGATTTCGGCTTCAAAAAAGTTGAACATTTTCATGAAAAGATTTCTGCTTCAAAAAAGTTGAAAATTTTCATGAAGTATTTCGGCTTCAAAAAAGTTGAACATTTTCATGAAAAGATTTCGGCTTCAAAAAAGTTGAACATTTTCATGAAAAGATTTCGGCTTCAAAAAAGTTGAACATTTTCATGAAAAGATTTCGGCTTCAAAAAAGTTGAAAATTTTCATGAAGTATTTCAGCTTGAAAAAAGTTGAACATTTTCATGAAGTATTTCGGCTTGAAAAAAGTTGAAAATTTACATTAAAAGATTTCGGCTTCAAAAAGGTTGAAAACTTTCATGAAGTATTTCGGCTTCAAAAAAGTTGAAAATTTTCATGAAAAGATTTCGACTTCAAAAAAGTCTAAGATTTTCATGAAAAGATTTCTGCTTCAAAAAGTTGAAAATTTTCATGAAAAGATCTCGGCTTCAAAAAAGTTGAACATTTTCATGAAAAGATTTCGGCTTCAAAAAAGTTGAAAATTTTCATGAAAAGATTTCGGCTTCAAAAAAGTTGAAAATTTTCATGAAGTATTTCGGCTTCAAAAAAATGGAACATTTTCATGAAAAGATTTCGGCTTTAAAAAAGTTGAAAATTTTCATGAAGTATTTCGGCTTCAAAAAAATGGAACATTTTCATGAAAAGATTTCGGCTTCAAAAAAGTTGAACATTTTCATGAAAAGATTTCTGCTTCAAAAAAGTTGAAAATTTACATGAAAAGATTTCAACTTCAAAAAAGTTGAAAATTTTCATGAAGTATTTTGGCTTCAAAAAAGTTGAACATTTTCATGAAAAGATTTCGGCTTCAAAAAAGTTGAACATTTTCATGAAAAGATTTCTGCTTCAAAAAAAATGAAAATTTTCATGAAGTATTTCGGCTTCAAAAAAATTTAACATTTTCATGAACTATTTCGGCATCAAAAAAGTTGAAAATTTTCATGAAAAGATTTAGGTTTCAAAGAAGTTGAAAATTTTCATGAAGTATTTCGGCTTCAAAAAAGTCTAAAATTTTCATGAAAAGATTTAGACTTCAAAAAAGTTGAATATTTTCATCAAGTATTTCGGCTTCAAAAAAGTTGAAAATTTTCATGAAAAGATTTTGGTTTCAAAAAGTTGAAAATTTTCATGAAAAGATTTCAGCTTCAAAAAGGTTGAAAACTTTCATGAACTATTTCGACTTCAAAAAAGTCGAAGATTTTCATGAAAAGATTTCGGCTTCAAAAAAGTTGAAAATTTCCATGAAGTATTTCGGCTTCAAAAAAATGGAACATTTTCATGAAAAGATTTCGGCTTCAAAAAAGTTGAACATTTTCATGAAAAGATTTCGGCTTCAAAAAGTTGAAAATTTTCATGAAAAGATTTCGGCATCAAAAAAGTTGAACATTTTCATGAAAAGATTTCGGCTTCAAAAAAGTTGAAAATTTTCATGAACTATTTCGGCATCAAAAAAGTTGAAAATTTTCATGAAAAGATTTAGACTTCAAAAAAGTTGAATATTTTCATCAAGTATTTCGGCTTCAAAAAAGTCGAAGATTTTCATGAAAAGATTTCTGCTTCAAAAAAGTTGAAAATTTTCATGAAGTATTTCGGCTTCAAAAAAATGGAACATTTTCATGAAAAGATTTCGGCTTCAAAAAAGTTGAACATTTTCATGAAAAGATTTCTGCTTCAAAAAAGTTGAAAATTTACATGAAAAGATTTCTGCTTCAAAAAAGTCTAAGATTTTCATGAAAATATTTCAGCTTCAAAAAAGTTGAAAATTTTCATGAAAAGATTTCGGCTTCAAAAAGTTGAAAATTTTCATGAAAAGATTTCGGCTTCAAAAAGTTGAAAATTTTCATGAAAAGATCTTGGCTTCAAAAAAGTTGAACATTTTCATGAAAAGATTTCGGCTTCAAAAAAGTTGAACATTTTCATGAAAAGATTTTGGTTTCAAAAAAGTTGAACATTTTCATGAAAAGATTTCGGCTTCAAAAAATTTCAAAATTTTCATGAAGTATTTCGGCTTCAAAAAAGTTGAACATTTTCATGAAAAGATTTCGGCTTCAAAAAAATTGAAAATTTTCATGAAGTATTTCGGCTTCAAAAAAATGGAACATTTTCATGAAAAGATTTCTGCTTCAAAAAAGTTGAAAATTTACATGAAAAGTTCTCGACTTCAAAAAAGTTGAAAATTTTCATGAAAAGATTTCGGTTTCAAAAAGTTGAAAATTTTCATGAAAAGATTTTGGTTTCAAAAAGTTGAAAATTTTCATGAAAAGATTTCAGCTTCAAAAAGGTTGAAAACTTTCATGAACTATTTCGACTTCAAAAAAGTCGAAGATTTTCATGAAAAGATTTCTGCTTCAAAAAAGTTTACCTATTTCATGAAAAGATTTCGGCTTCAAAAAAGTTGAAAATTTTCATGAAAAGATTTCGGCTTCAAAAAAGTTGAACATTTTCATGAAAAGATTTCTGCTTCAAAAAAAATGAAAATTTTCATAAAGTATTTCGGCTTCAAAAAAATTTAACATTTTCATGAACTATTTCGGCATCAAAAAAGTTGAAAATTTTCATGAAAAGATTTAGGTTTCAAAAAAGTTGAAAATTTTCATGAAGTATTTCGGCTTCAAAAAAATTTAACATTTTCATGAAAAGATTTAGACTTCAAAAAAGTTGAATATTTTCATCAAGTATTTCGGCTTCAAAAAAGTTGAAAATTTTCATGAAAAGATTTTGGTTTCAAAAAGTTGAAAATTTTCATGAAAAGATTTCAGCTTCAAAAAGGTTGAAAACTTTCATGAACTATTTCGACTTCAAAAAAGTCGAAGATTTTCATGAAAAGATTTCGGCTTCAAAAAAGTTGAAAATTTCCATGAAGTATTTCGGCTTCAAAAAAATGGAACATTTTCATGAAAAGATTTCGGCTTCAAAAAAGTTGAACATTTTCATGAAAAGATTTCGGCTTCAAAAAGTTGAAAATTTTCATGAAAAGATTTCGGCATCAAAAAAGTTGAACATTTTCATGAAAAGATTTCGGCTTCAAAAAAGTTGAAAATTTTCATGAACTATTTCGGCATCAAAAAAGTTGAAAATTTTCATGAAAAGATTTAGACTTCAAAAAAGTTGAATATTTTCATCAAGTATTTCGGCTTCAAAAAAGTCGAAGATTTTCATGAAAAGATTTCTGCTTCAAAAAAGTTGAAAATTTTCATGAAGTATTTCGGCTTCAAAAAAATGGAACATTTTCATGAAAAGATTTCGGCTTCAAAAAAGTTGAACATTTTCATGAAAAGATTTCTGCTTCAAAAAAGTCTAAGATTTTCATGAAAATATTTCAGCTTCAAAAAAGTTGAAAATTTTCATGAAAAGATTTCGGCTTCAAAAAGTTGAAAATTTTCATGAAAAGATTTCGGCTTCAAAAAGTTGAAAATTTTCATGAAAAGATCTTGGCTTCAAAAAAGTTGAACATTTTCATGAAAAGATTTCGGCTTCAAAAAAGTTGAACATTTTCATGAAAAGATTTTGGTTTCAAAAAAGTTGAACATTTTCATGAAAAGATTTCGGCTTCAAAAAATTTCAAAATTTTCATGAAGTATTTCGGCTTCAAAAAAGTTGAACATTTTCATGAAAAGATTTCGGCTTCAAAAAAATTGAAAATTTTCATGAAGTATTTCGGCTTCAAAAAAATGGAACATTTTCATGAAAAGATTTCTGCTTCAAAAAAGTTGAAAATTTACATGAAAAGTTCTCGACTTCAAAAAAGTTGAAAATTTTCATGAAAAGATTTCGGTTTCAAAAAGTTGAAAATTTTCATGAAAAGATTTTGGTTTCAAAAAGTTGAAAATTTTCATGAAAAGATTTCAGCTTCAAAAAGGTTGAAAACTTTCATGAACTATTTCGACTTCAAAAAAGTCGAAGATTTTCATGAAAAGATTTCTGCTTCAAAAAAGTTTACCTATTTCATGAAAAGATTTCGGCTTCAAAAAAGTTGAAAATTTTCATGAAAAGATTTCGACTTCAAAAAAGTCTAAGATTTTCATGAAAAGATTTCTGCTTCAAAAAAGTTTAAAATTTTCATGAAAAGATCTCGGCTTCAAAAAAGTCGAAAATTTTCATGAAAAGATTTCGGCTTCAAAAAACTTGAACATTTACATGAAAAGATTTCGACTTCAAAAAAGTCTAAGATTTTCATGAAAAGATTTCTGCTTCAAAAAAGTTGAAAATTTTCATGACAGGATTTTGGCTTCAAAAAGGTTGAAAACTTTCATGAACTATTTCGACTTCAAAAAAATGGAAAATTTTCATGAAAAGATTTCGGCTTCAAAAAAGTTGAACATTTTCATGAAAAGATTTCTGCTTCAAAAAAGTTGAACATTTTCATGAAAAGATTTCTGCTTCAAAAAAGTTGAAAATTTACATGAAAAGATTTCGACTTCAAAAAAGTCTAAGATTTTCATGAAAAGTTTTCTGCTTAAAAAAGTTGAAAATTTTCATGAAAAGATTTCGGCTTCAAAAAGTTGAAAATTTTCATGAAAAGATTTCGGCTTCAAAAAAATTGACCATTTTCATGAAAGATTTCGGCTTCAAAAAAGTTGAAAATTTTAATGAAAAGATTTCGGTTTCAAAAAGTTGAAAATTTTCATGAAAAGATCTCGGCTTCAAAAAAGTTGAACATTTTCATGAAAAGATTTCGGATTCAAAAAAGTTGAACATTTTCATGAAAAGATTTCTGCTTCAAAAAAGTTGAAAATTTACATGAAAAGATTTCGACTTCAAAAAAGTCTAAGATTTTCATGAAAAGATTTCTGCTTAAAAAAGTTAAAAATTTTCATGAAAAGATTTCGGCTTCAAAAAGTTGAAAATTTTCATGAAAAGATTTCAGCTTCAAAAAAGTTGACCATTTTCATGAAAGATTTCGGCTTCAAAAAAGTTGAAAATTTTCATGAAAAGATTTCGGTTTCAAAATGTTGAAAATTTTCATGAAAAGATTTCGGCTTCAAAAAAGTCGAAAATATTCATGAAAAGATTTCTGCTTCAAAAAAGTTGAAAATTTACATGAAAAGATTTCGACTTCAAAAAAGTCTAAGATTTTCATGAAAAGATTTCTGCTTAAAAAAGTTGAAAATTTTCATGAAAAGATTTCGGCTTCAAAAAGTTGAAAATTTTCATGAAAAGATTTCGGCTTCAAAAAAGTTGAAAATTTTCATGAAAAGATCTCGGCATCAAAAAAGTTGAACATTTTCATGAAAAGATTTCGGCTTCAAAAAAGTTGAAAATTTACATGAAAAGATTTCGACTTCAAAAAAGTCTAAGATTTTCATGAAAAGATTTCTGCTTAAAAAAGTTGAAAATTTTCATGAAAAGATTTCGGCTTCAAAAAGTTGAAAATTTTCATGAAAAGATTTCGGCTTCAAAAAAGTTGAAAATTTTCATGACAGGATTTTGGCTTCAAAAAGGTTGAAAACTTTCATGAACTATTTCGACTTCAAAAAAGTCGAAGATTTTCATGAAAAGATTTCGGCTTCAAAAAAGTTGAAAATTTTCATGAAAAGATTTCTGCTTCAAAAAAGTTGAAAATTTTCATGAAAAGATTTCGGCTTCAAAAAGTTGAAGATTTTCATGAAAAGATTTCTGTTTCAAAAAAGTTGAAAATTTACATGAAAAGATTTCGACTTCAAAAAAGTCTAAGATTTTCATGAAAAGATTTCTGCTTAAAAAAGTTGAAAATTTTCATGAAAAGATTTCGGCTTCAAAAAGTTGAAAATTTTCATGAAAAGATTTCGGCTTCAAAAAAGTTGAAAATTTTCATGAAAAGATTTCTGCTGCAAAAAAGTTGAAAATTTACATGAAAAGATTTCGACTTCAAAAAAGTTGACCATTTTCATGGAAAGATTTCGGCTTCAAAAAAGTTGAAAATTTTCATGAAAAGATTTCGGTTTCAAAAAGTTGAAAATTTTCATGAAAAGATTTCTGCTTCAAAAAAGTTGAAAATTTTCATGAAGTATTTCGGCTTCAAAAAAATGGAACATTTTCATGAAAAGATTTCGGCTTCAAAAAAGTTGAAAATTTTCATGAAAAGATTTCGGCTTCAAAAAAGTTGAACATTTTCATGAAAAGATTTCTGCTTCAAAAAAGTTGAAAATTTACATGAAAAGATTTCGACTTCAAAAAAGTCTAAGATTTTCATGAAAAGATTTCTGCTTCAAAAAACTTGAAAATTTTCATGAAAAGATTTCGGCTTCAAAAAGTTGAAAATTTTCATGAAAAGATTTCTGCTTCAAAAAAGTTGACCATTTTCATGAAAAGATTTCTTCTTCAAAAAAGTTGAAAATTTTCATGAAAAGATTTCGGTTTCAAAAAGTTGAAAATTTTCATGAAAAGATTTCGGCTTCAAAAAAGTTGAAAATTTTCATGAAAAGATTTTGGTTTCAAAAAGTTGAAAATTTTCATGAAAAGATTTCGGCTTCAAAAAAGTTGAAAATTTTCATGAAGAATTTCGGCTGCAAAAAAGTCTAAAATTTTCATGAAAAAATGTATGCTTCAAAAAAGATGAAAATTTTCATGAAAAGTTTTGGGCTTCAAAAAGTTGAAAATTTTCATGAAAAGATTTCGGCATCAAAAAAGTTGAACATTTTCATGAAAAGATTTCGGCTTCAAAAAAGTTGAAAATTTTCATGAAAAGATTTCTGCTTCAAAAAAGTTGAAAATTTTCATGACAGGATTTAGACTTCAAAAAAGTTGAATATTTTCATCAAGTATTTCGGCTTCAAAAAAGTTGAACATTTTCATGAAAAGATTTCGGCTTCAAAAAAGTTGAAAATTTTCATGAAGTATTTCGGGTTCAAAAAAGTTGAACATTTTCATGAAAAGATTTCGGCTTCAAAAAAATTGAAAATTTTCATGAAAAGATTTTGGTTTCAAAAAGTTGAAAATTTTCATGAAAAGATTTCGGCATCAAAAAAGTTGAACATTTTCATGAAAAGATTTCGGCTTCAAAAAAGTTGAAAATTTTCATGAAAAATTTCGGCATCAAAAAAGTTGACCATTTTCATGAAAAGATTTCGGCTTCAAAAAAGTTGAAAATTTTCATGAAAAGATTTCGGTTTCAAAAAGTTGAAAATTTTCATGAAAAGATTTCAGCTTCAAAAAGGTTGAAAACTTTCATCAACTATTTCAACTTCAAAAAAGTCGAATACTTTCATGAAAAGATTTCGGCTTCAAAAAGGTTGAAAACTTTCATGAACTATTTCGACTTCAAAAAAGTCTAAGATTTTCATGAAAAGATTTCTGCTTCAAAAAAGTTGAAAATTTTCATGACAGGATTTTGGCTTCAAAAAGGTTGAAAACTTTCATGAACTATTTAGACTTCAAAAAAGTCGAAGATTTTCATGAAAAGATTTCGGCTTCAAAAAAGTTGAAAATTTTCATGAAAAGATTTCTGCTTCAAAAAAGTTGAACATTTTCATGAAAAGATTTCGGCTTCAAAAAGTTGACCATTTTCATGAAAAGATTTCGACTTCAAAAAAGTTGAAAATTTTCATGAAAAGATTTCGGTTTCAAAAAGTTGAAAATTTTCATGAAAAGATCTCGGCTTCAAAAAAGTTGAACATTTTCATGAAAAGATTTCGGCTTCAAAAAAGTCGAAAATTTTCATGACAGGATTTTGGCTTCAAAAAGGTTGAAAACTTTCATGAACTATTTCGACTTCAAAAAAGTCGAAGATTTTCATGAAAAGATTTCGGCTTCAAAAAAGTTGAAAATTTTCATGAAAAGATTTCGGCTTCAAAAAAGTTGAACATTTTCATGAAAAGATTTCGGCTTCAAAAAAGTTGAACATTTTCATGAAAAGATTTCTGCTTCAAAAAAGTTGAAAATTTACATGAAAAGATTTCGACTTCAAAAAAGTCTAAGATTTTCATGAAAAGATTTCTGCTTAAAAAAGTTGAAAATTTTCATGAAAAGATTTCGGCTTCAAAAAGTTGAAAATTTTCATGAAATGATTTCGGCTTCAAAAAAGTTGACCATTTTCATGAAAGATTTCGGCTTCAAAAAAGTTGAAAATTTTCATGAAAAGATTTCGGTTTCAAAAAGTTGAAAATTTTCATGAAAAGATCTCGGCTTCAAAAAAGTTGAACATTTTCATGAAAAGATTTCGGCTTCAAAAAAGTCGAAAATTTTCATGAAAAGATTTCTGCTTCAAAAAAGTTGAAAATTTACATGAAAAGATTTCGACTTCAAAAAAGTCTAAGATTTTCATGAAAAGATTTCTGCTTAAAAAAGTTGAAAATTTTCATGAAAAGATTTCGGCTTCAAAAAAGTTGAAAATTTTCATGACAGGATTTTGGCTTCAAAAAGGTTGAAAACTTTCATGAACTATTTCGACTTCAAAAAAGTCGAAAATTTTCATGAAAAGATTTCGGCTTCAAAAAAGTTGAAAATTTTCATGAAAAGATTTCGGCTTCAAAAAAGTTGAAAATTTTCATGAAAAGATTTCGGCTTCAAAGAAGTTGACCATTTTCATGAAAGATTTTGGCTTCAAAAAAGTTGAAAATTTTCATGAAAAGATCTCGGCTTCAAAAAAGTTTAACATTTTCATGAAAAGATTTCGGCTTCAAAAAAGTCGAAAATTTTCATGAAAAGATTTCTGCTTCAAAAAAGTTTAAAATTTACATGAAAAGATTTCGACTTCAAAAAAGTCTAAGATTTTCATGAAAAGATTTCTGCTTACAAAAGTTGAAAATTTTCATGAAAAGATTTCGGCTTCAAAAAGTTGAAAATTTTCATGAAAAGATTTCGGCTTCAAAAAAGTTGACCATTTTCATGAAAGATTTCGGCTTCAAAAAAGTTGAAAATTTTCATGAAAAGATTTCGGTTTCAAAAAGTTGAAAATTTTCATGAAAAGATTTCGGCTTCAAAAAAGTTGAAAATTTTCATGAAGAATTTCGGCTGCAAAAAAGTCTAAAATTTTCATGAAAAAATGTATGCTTCAAAAAAGATGAAAATTTTCATGAAAAGATTTGGGCTTCAAAAAGTTGAAAATTTTCATGAAAAGATTTCGGCATCAAAAAAGTTGAAAATTTTCATGAAAAGATTTCGGCTTCAAAAAAGTTGAAAATTTTCATGAAAAGATTTCGGCTTCAAAAAAATTGAAAATTTTCATGAAAAGATTTTGACTTCAAAAAAGTCTAAGATTTTCTTGAACAGATTTCTGCTTCAAAAAAGTTGAAAATTTTCATGAAAAGATTTCGGCTTCAAAAAGTTGAAAATTTTCATGAAAAGATTTCGGCTTCAAAAAAGTTGACCATTTTCATGAAAAGATTTCGGTTTCAAAAAGTTGAACATTTTCATGAAAAGATTTCAGCTTCAAAAAGGTTGAAAACTTTCATGAACTATTTTGACTTCAAAAAAGTCGAATATTTTCATGAAAAGATTTCGGCTTCAAAAAGGTTGAAAACTTTCATGAACTATTTCGACTTCAAAAAAGTCGAAGATTTTCATGAAAAGATTTCGGCTTCAAAAAATTTGAAAATTTTCATGAAGTATTTCGGCTGCAAAAAAGTCTAAAATTTTCATGAAAAGATTTATGCTTCAAAAAAGATGAAAATTTTCATGAAAAGATTTCGGCTTAAAAAGTTGAAAATTTTCATGAAAAGATTTCGGCTTCAAAAAAGTTGACCATTTTCATTGAAAGATTTCGGCTTCAAAAAGTTGAAAATTTTCATGACAGGATTTTGGCTTCAAAAAGGTTGAAAACTTTCATGAACTATTTCGACTTCAAAAAAGTCGAAGATTTTCATGAAAAGATTTCTGCTTCAAAAAAGTTGAACATTTTCATGAAAAGATTTCGGCTTCAAAAAAGTTGAAAATTTTCATGAAGTATTTCGGCTTAAAAAAAATGGAACATTTTCATGAAAAGATTTCGGCTTCAAAAAACTTGAACATTTTCATGAAAAGATTTCGGCTTCAAAAAAGTTTAACTTTTTCATGAAAAGATTTCTGCTTCAAAAAAGTTGAAAATTTTCATGAAAAGATTTCGGCTTCAAAAAGTTGAAAATTTTCATGAAAAGATTTCGGCTTCAAAAAAGTTGACCATTTTCATGAAAAGATTTCGGCTTCAAAAAAGTTGAAAATTTACATGAAAAGATTTCGGTTTCAAAAAGTTGAAAATTTTCATGAAAAGATTTCGGCTTCAAAAAAGTTTAAAATTTTCATGAAAAGATTTCTGCTTCAAAAAAGTCTAAGATTTTCATGAAAAGATTTCTGCTTCAAAAAAGTTGAAAATTTTCATGAAAAGATTTCGGCTTCAAAAAGGTTGAAAACTTTCATGAACTATTTCGACTTCAAAAAAGTCGAAGATTTTCATGAAAAGTTTTCGGCTTCAAAAAAGTTTAAAATTTTCATGAAAAGATTTCGGTTTCAAAAAGTTTAAAATTTTCATGAAAAGATTTCGGCTTCAAAAAAGTTTAAAATTTTCATGAAAAGATTTTGGTTTCAAAAAGTTGAAAATTTTCATGAAAAGATTTCGGTTTCAAAAAGTTGAAAATTTTCATGAAAAGATTTCGGCTTCAAAAAAGTTGAAAATTTTCATGAAAAGATTTTGGTTTCAAAAAGTTGAAAATTTTCATGAAAAGATTTCGGCTTCAAAAAGGTTGAAAACTTTCATGAACTATTTCGGCTGCAAAAAAGTCGAAGATTTTCATGAAAAGATTTCTGCTTCAAAAAAGTTGAACATTTTCATGAAAAGATTTCGGCTTCAAAAAGTTGAAAATTTTCATGAAAAGATTTCGGCTTCAAAAAGTTGAATATTTTCATGAAAAGATCTCGGCTTCAAAAAAGTCGAAGATTTTCATGAAAAGATTTATGCTTCAAAAAAGTTCAACATTTTCATGAAAAGATTTCTGCTTCAAAAAAGTTGAAAATTTACATGAAAAGATTTTGGTTTCAAAAAGTTGAAAATTTTCATGAAAAGATTTCAGCTTCAAAAAGGTTGAAAACTTTCATGAACTATTTCGACTTTAAAAAAGTCTAAGATTTTCATGAAAAGATTTCGGCTTCAAAAAAGTTGAACATTTTCATGAAAAGATTTCGGCTTCAAAAAAGTTGAAAATTTTCATGAAGTATTTCGGCTTCAAAAAAATGGAACATTTTCATGAAAAGATTTCTGCTTCAAAAAAGTTGAAAATTTACATGAAAAGTTCTCGACTTCAAAAAAGTTGAAAATTTTCATGAAAAGATTTCAGCTTCAAAAAGGTTGAAAACTTTCATGAACTATTTCGACTTCAAAAAAGTCGAAGATTTTCATGAAAAGATTTCGGCTTCAAAAAAGTCGAAGATTTTCATGAAAAGATTTCGGCTTCAAAAAAGTTGAAAATTTTCATGAAGTATTTCGGCTTGAAAAAAGTTGAACATTTTCATGAAGTATTTCGGCTTGAAAAAAGTTGAAAATTTACATTAAAAGATTTCGGCTTCAAAAAGGTTGAAAACTTTCATGAAGTATTTCGGCTTCAAAAAAGTTGAAAATTTTCATGAAAAGATTTCTACTTCAAAAAGTTGAAAATTTTCATGAAAAGATTTCGGCTTCAAAAAAGTTGAAGATTTTCATGAAAAGATTTCTACTTCAAAAAAGTTGAAAATTTTCATGACAGGATTTTGGCTTTAAAAAAAGTAGAAATTTTAATAAAGTATTTCGGCTTCAAAAAGGTTGAAAACTTTCATGAACTATTTCGGCTTCAAAAAAGTCGAAGATTTTCATGAAAAGATTTCTGCTTCAAAAAAGTTGAAAATTTTCATGAAAAGATTTCTGCTTCAAAAAAGTTGAAAATTTTCATGAAAAGATTTCGGCTTCAAAAAAGTTGAAAATTTTCATGAAAAGATTTTGGTTTCAAAAAGTTGAAAATTTTCATGAAAAGATTTCAACTTCAAAAAGGTTGAAAACTTTCATGAACTATTTCGACTTCAAAAAAGTCGAAGATTTTTATGAAAAGTTTTCGGCATCAAAAAAGTTGAACATTTTCATGAAGTATTTCGACTTCAAAAAAGTCGAAGATTTTCATGAAAAGATTTCGGCTTCAAAAAGGTTGAAAACTTTCATGAACTATTTCGGCTGCAAAAAAGTCGAAGATTTTCATGAAAAGATTTCTGCTTCAAAAAAGTTGAACATTTTCATGAAAAGATTTCGGCTTCAAAAAAGTTTAAAATTTTCATGAAAAGATTTCTGCTTCAAAAAAGTCTAAGATTTTCATGAAAATATTTCTGCTTCAAAAAAGTTGAAAATTTTCATGAAAAGATTTCGGCTTCAAAAAGTTGAAAATTTTCATGAAAAGATTTCGGCTTCAAAAAGTTGAATATTTTCATGAAAAGATCTCGGCTTCAAAAAAGTTGAACATTTGCATGAAAAGATTTCGGCTTCAAAAAAGTTGAAAATTTTCATGAAAAGATTTTGGTTTCAAAAAAGTTGAACATTTTCATGAAAAGATTTCGGCTTCAAAAAAGTTGAAAATTTTCATGAAGTATTTCGGCTTCAAAAAAGTTGAACATTTTCATGAAAAGATTTCGGCTTCAAAAAAGTTGAAAATTTTCATGAAGTATTTCGGCTTCAAAAAAATGGAACATTTTCTTGAAAAGATTTCTGCTTCAAAAAAGTTGAAAATTTACATGAAAAGTTCTCGACTTCAAAAAAGTTGAAAATTTACATGAAAAGATTTCGGTTTCAAAAAGTTGAAAATTTTCATGAAAAGATTTTGGTTTCAAAAAGTTGAAAATTTTCATGAAAAGATTTCAGCTTCAAAAAGGTTGAAAACTTTCATGACAGGATTTTGGCTTTAAAAAAAGTCGAAATTTTCATAAAGTATTTCGGCTTCAAAAAACTTGACCATTTTCATGAAAAGATTTCGGCTTCAAAAAAGTTGAAAATTTTCATGAAAAGATTTCGGCTTCAAAAAAGTTGAACATTTTCATGAAAAGATTTCGGCTTCAAAAAAGTTGAACATTTTCATGAAAAGATTTCGGCTTTAAAAAAGTTGAAAATTTTCATGAAGTATTTCGGCTTCAAAAAAATGGAACATTTTCATGAAAAGATTTCGGCTTCAAAAAAGTTGAACATTTTCATGAAAAGATTTCTGCTTCAAAAAAGTTGAAAATTTTCATGAAGTATTTCGGCTTCAAAAAAGTTGAACATTTTCATGAAAAGATTTCGGCTTCAAAAAAGTTGAACATTTTCATGAAAAGATTTCGGCTTCAAAAAAGTTGAACATTTTCATGAAAAGATTTCGGCTTCAAAAAAGTTGAAAATTTTCATGAAGTATTTCAGCTTGAAAAAAGTTGAACATTTTCATGAAGTATTTCGGCTTGAAAAAAGTTGAAAATTTACATTAAAAGATTTCGGCTTCAAAAAGGTTGAAAACTTTCATGAAGTATTTCGGCTTCAAAAAAGTTGAAAATTTTCATGAAAAGATTTCGACTTCAAAAAAGTCTAAGATTTTCATGAAAAGATTTCTGCTTCAAAAAGTTGAAAATTTTCATGAAAAGATCTCGGCTTCAAAAAAGTTGAACATTTTCATGAAAAGATTTCGGCTTCAAAAAAGTTGAAAATTTTCATGAAAAGATTTCGGTTTCAAAAAGTTGAAAATTTTCATGAAAAGATTTTGGTTTCAAAAAGTTGAAAATTTTCATGAAAAGATTTCAGCTTCAAAAAGGTTGAAAACTTTCATGACAGGATTTTGGCTTTAAAAAAAGTCGAAATTTTCATAAAGTATTTCGGCTTCAAAAAGGTTGAAAACTTTCATTAACTATTTCGGCTTCAAAAAAGTCGAAGATTTTCATGAAAAGATTTCTGCTTCAAAAAAGTTGAACATTTTCATGAAAAGATTTCTGCTTCAAAAAAGTTGAAAATTTACATGAAAAGATTTTGGTTTCAAAAAGTTGAAAATTTTCATGAAAAGATTTCAGCTTCAAAAAAGTTGAAAACTTTCAGGAACTATTTCGACTTCAAAAAAGTCGAAGATTTTCATGAAAAGTTTTCGGCTTCAAAAAAGTTTAAAATTTTCATGAAAAGATTTCTGCTTCAAAAAAGTTGAAAATTTTCATGAAAAGATTTCGGCTTCAAAAAAGTTTAAAATTTTCATGAAAAGATTTCGGTTTCTAAAAGTTTAAAATTTTCATGAAAAGATTTCGGCTTCAAAAAAGTTGAACATTTTCATGAAAAGATTTCGGCTTCAAAAAAGTTTAAAATTTTCATGAAAAGATTTCTGCTTCAAAAAAGTCTAAGATTTTCATGAAAATATTTCTGCTTCAAAAAAGTTGAAAATTTTCATGAAAAGATTTCGGCTTCAAAAAGTTGAAAATTTTCATGAAAAGATCTCGGCTTCAAAAAAGTTGAACATTTTCATGAAAAGATTTCGGCTTCAAAAAAGTTGAAAATTTTCATGAAAAGATTTTGGTTTCAAAAAAGTTGAACATTTTCATGAAAAGATTTCGGCTTCAAAAAAGTTGAAAATTTTCATGAAGTATTTCGGCTTCAAAAAAGTTGAACATTTTCATGAAAAGATTTCGGCTTCAAAAAAATTGAAAATTTTCATGAAGTATTTCGGCTTCAAAAAAATGGAACATTTTCATGAAAAGATTTCTGCTTCAAAAAAGTTGAAAATTTACATGAAAAGTTCTCGACTTCAAAAAAGTTGAAAATTTTCATGAAAAGATTTTGGTTTCAAAAAAGTTGAACATTTTCATGAAAAGATTTCGGCTTCAAAAAAGTTGAAAATTTTCATGAAGTATTTCGGCTTCAAAAAAGTTGAACATTTTCATGAAAAGATTTCGGCTTCAAAAAAATTGAAAATTTTCATGAAGTATTTCGGCTTCAAAAAAATGGAACATTTTCATGAAAAGATTTCTGCTTCAAAAAAGTTGAAAATTTACATGAAAAGTTCTCGACTTCAAAAAAGTTGAAAATTTTCATGAAAAGATTTTGGTTTCAAAAAAGTTGAACATTTTCATGAAAAGATTTCTGCTTCAAAAAAGTTGAAAATTTTCATGAAGTATTTCGGCTTCAAAAAAGTTGAACATTTTCATGAAAAGATTTCGGCTTCAAAAAAGTTGAAAATTTTCATGAAAAGATTTTGTTTTCAAAAAAGTTGAACATTTTCATGAAAAGATTTCGGCTTCAAAAAAGTTGAAAATTTTCATGAAGTATTTCGGCTTCAAAAAAGTTGAACATTTTCATGAAAAGATTTCGGCTTCAAAAAAATTGAAAATTTTCATGAAGTATTTCGGCTTCAAAAAAATGGAACATTTTCATGAAAAGATTTCTGCTTCAAAAAAGTTGAAAATTTACATGAAAAGTTCTCGACTTCAAAAAAGTTGAAAATTTTCATGAAAAGATTTCGGTTTCAAAAAGTTGAAAATTTTCATGAAAAGATTTTGGTTTCAAAAAGTTGAAAATTTTCATGAAAAGATTTCAGCTTCAAAAAGGTTGAAAACTTTCATGAACTATTTCGACTTCAAAAAAGTCGAAGATTTTCATGAAAAGATTTCTGCTTCAAAAAAGTTTACCATTTTCATGAAAAGATTTCGGCTTCAAAAAAGTTGAAAATTTTCATGAAAAGATTTCGGCATCAAAAAAGTTGAACATTTTCATGAAAAGATTTCGGCTTCAAAAAAGTTGAAAATTTTCATGAACTATTTCGGCATCAAAAAAGTCTAAAATTTTCATGAAAAGATTTAGACTTCAAAAAAGTTGAATATTTTCATCAAGTATTTCGGCTTCAAAAAAGTCGAAGATTTTCATGAAAAGATTTCTGCTTCAAAAAAGTTGAACATTTTCATGACAGGATTTTGGCTTCAAAAAAGTTGAAAATTTTCATGAAAAGATTTCGGCTTCAAAAAAGTTGAACATTTTCATGAAAAGATTTCGGCTTCAAAAAAATTGAACATTTTCATGAAAAGATTTCTGCTTCAAAAAAGTTTAAAATTTTCATGAAAAGATTTCGGTTTCAAAAAGTTGAAAATTTTCATGAAAAGATTTTGGTTTCAAAAAGTTGAAAATTTTCATGAAAAGATTTCAGCTTCAAAAAGGTTGAAAACTTTCATGACAGGATTTTGGCTTTTAAAAAAGTCGAAATTTTCATAAAGTATTTCGGCTTCAAAAAGGTTGAAAACTTTCATTAACTATTTCGGCTTCAAAAAAGTCGAAGATTTTCATGAAAAGATTTCTGCTTCAAAAAAGTTGAACATTTTCATGAAAAGATTTCTGCTTCAAAAAAGTTGAAAATTTACATGAAAAGATTTTGGTTTCAAAAAGTTGAAAATTTTCATGAAAAGATTTCAGCTTCAAAAAGGTTGAAAACTTTCATGAACTATTTCGACTTCAAAAAAGTCGAAGATTTTCATGAAAAGTTTTCGGCTTCAAAAAAGTTTAAAATTTTCATGAAAAGATTTCTGCTTCAAAAAAGTTGAAAATTTTCATGAAAAGATTTCGGCTTCAAAAAAGTTTAAAATTTTCATGAAAAGATTTCGGTTTCAAAAAGTTTAAAATTTTCATGAAAAGATTTCGGCTTCAAAAAAGTTGAACATTTTCATGAAAAGATTTCGGCTTCAAAAAAGTTTAAAATTTTCATGAAAAGATTTCTGCTTCAAAAAAGTCTAAGATTTTCATGAAAATATTTCTGCTTCAAAAAAGTTGAAAATTTTCATGAAAAGATTTCGGCTTCAAAAAGTTGAAAATTTTCATGAAAAGATTTCGGCTTCAAAAAAGTTGAACATTTTCATGAAAAGATTTCGGCTTCAAAAAAGTTGAACATTTTCATGAAAAGATTTCGGCTTTAAAAAGTTGAAAATTTTCATGAAAAGATTTCTGCTTCAAAAAAATGGAACATTTTCATGAAAAGATTTCGGCTTCAAAAAAGTTGAACATTTTCATGAAAAGATTTCTGCTTCAAAAAAGTTGAAAATTTACATGAAAAGATTTCGACTTCAAAAAAGTCTAAGATTTTCATGAAAAGATTTCTGCTTCAAAAAAGTTGAACATTTTCATGAAAAGATTTCTGCTTCAAAAAAGTTGAAAATTTACATGAAAAGATTTTGGTTTCAAAAAGTTGAAAATTTTCATGAAAAGATTTCAGCTTCAAAAAAGTTGAAAACTTTCAGGAACTATTTCGACTTCAAAAAAGTCGAAGATTTTCATGAAAAGTTTTCGGCTTCAAAAAAGTTTAAAATTTTCATGAAAAGATTTCTGCTTCAAAAAAGTTGAAAATTTTCATGAAAAGATTTCGGCTTCAAAAAAGTTTAAAATTTTCATGAAAAGATTTCGGTTTCTAAAAGTTTAAAATTTTCATGAAAAGATTTCGGCTTCAAAAAAGTTGAACATTTTCATGAAAAGATTTCGGCTTCAAAAAAGTTTAAAATTTTCATGAAAAGATTTCTGCTTCAAAAAAGTCTAAGATTTTCATGAAAATATTTCTGCTTCAAAAAAGTTGAAAATTTTCATGAAAAGATTTCGGCTTCAAAAAGTTGAAAATTTTCATGAAAAGATCTCGGCTTCAAAAAAGTTGAACATTTTCATGAAAAGATTTCGGCTTCAAAAAAGTTGAAAATTTTCATGAAAAGATTTTGGTTTCAAAAAAGTTGAACATTTTCATGAAAAGATTTCGGCTTCAAAAAAGTTGAAAATTTTCATGAAGTATTTCGGCTTCAAAAAAGTTGAACATTTTCATGAAAAGATTTCGGCTTCAAAAAAATTGAAAATTTTCATGAAGTATTTCGGCTTCAAAAAAATGGAACATTTTCATGAAAAGATTTCTGCTTCAAAAAAGTTGAAAATTTACATGAAAAGTTCTCGACTTCAAAAAAGTTGAAAATTTTCATGAAAAGATTTTGGTTTCAAAAAAGTTGAACATTTTCATGAAAAGATTTCGGCTTCAAAAAAGTTGAAAATTTTCATGAAGTATTTCGGCTTCAAAAAAGTTGAACATTTTCATGAAAAGATTTCGGCTTCAAAAAAATTGAAAATTTTCATGAAGTATTTCGGCTTCAAAAAAATGGAACATTTTCATGAAAAGATTTCTGCTTCAAAAAAGTTGAAAATTTACATGAAAAGTTCTCGACTTCAAAAAAGTTGAAAATTTTCATGAAAAGATTTTGGTTTCAAAAAAGTTGAACATTTTCATGAAAAGATTTCTGCTTCAAAAAAGTTGAAAATTTTCATGAAGTATTTCGGCTTCAAAAAAGTTGAACATTTTCATGAAAAGATTTCGGCTTCAAAAAAGTTGAAAATTTTCATGAAAAGATTTTGTTTTCAAAAAAGTTGAACATTTTCATGAAAAGATTTCGGCTTCAAAAAAGTTGAAAATTTTCATGAAGTATTTCGGCTTCAAAAAAGTTGAACATTTTCATGAAAAGATTTCGGCTTCAAAAAAATTGAAAATTTTCATGAAGTATTTCGGCTTCAAAAAAATGGAACATTTTCATGAAAAGATTTCTGCTTCAAAAAAGTTGAAAATTTACATGAAAAGTTCTCGACTTCAAAAAAGTTGAAAATTTTCATGAAAAGATTTCGGTTTCAAAAAGTTGAAAATTTTCATGAAAAGATTTTGGTTTCAAAAAGTTGAAAATTTTCATGAAAAGATTTCAGCTTCAAAAAGGTTGAAAACTTTCATGAACTATTTCGACTTCAAAAAAGTCGAAGATTTTCATGAAAAGATTTCTGCTTCAAAAAAGTTTACCATTTTCATGAAAAGATTTCGGCTTCAAAAAAGTTGAAAATTTTCATGAACTATTTCGGCATCAAAAAAGTCTAAAATTTTCATGAAAAGATTTAGACTTCAAAAAAGTTGAATATTTTCATCAAGTATTTCGGCTTCAAAAAAGTCGAAGATTTTCATGAAAAGATTTCTGCTTCAAAAAAGTTGAACATTTTCATGACAGGATTTTGGCTTCAAAAAAGTTGAAAATTTTCATGAAAAGATTTCGGCTTCAAAAAAGTTGAACATTTTCATGAAAAGATTTCGGCTTCAAAAAAATTGAACATTTTCATGAAAAGATTTCTGCTTCAAAAAAGTTTAAAATTTTCATGAAAAGATTTCGGTTTCAAAAAGTTGAAAATTTTCATGAAAAGATTTTGGTTTCAAAAAGTTGAAAATTTTCATGAAAAGATTTCAGCTTCAAAAAGGTTGAAAACTTTCATGACAGGATTTTGGCTTTTAAAAAAGTCGAAATTTTCATAAAGTATTTCGGCTTCAAAAAGGTTGAAAACTTTCATTAACTATTTCGGCTTCAAAAAAGTCGAAGATTTTCATGAAAAGATTTCTGCTTCAAAAAAGTTGAACATTTTCATGAAAAGATTTCTGCTTCAAAAAAGTTGAAAATTTACATGAAAAGATTTTGGTTTCAAAAAGTTGAAAATTTTCATGAAAAGATTTCAGCTTCAAAAAGGTTGAAAACTTTCATGAACTATTTCGACTTCAAAAAAGTCGAAGATTTTCATGAAAAGTTTTCGGCTTCAAAAAAGTTTAAAATTTTCATGAAAAGATTTCTGCTTCAAAAAAGTTGAAAATTTTCATGAAAAGATTTCGGCTTCAAAAAAGTTTAAAATTTTCATGAAAAGATTTCGGTTTCAAAAAGTTTAAAATTTTCATGAAAAGATTTCGGCTTCAAAAAAGTTGAACATTTTCATGAAAAGATTTCGGCTTCAAAAAAGTTTAAAATTTTCATGAAAAGATTTCTGCTTCAAAAAAGTCTAAGATTTTCATGAAAATATTTCTGCTTCAAAAAAGTTGAAAATTTTCATGAAAAGATTTCGGCTTCAAAAAGTTGAAAATTTTCATGAAAAGATTTCGGCTTGAAAAAAGTTGAACATTTTCATGAAAAGATTTCGGCTTCAAAAAAGTTGAACATTTTCATGAAAAGATTTCGGCTTCAAAAAGTTGAAAATTTTCATGAAAAGATTTCTGCTTCAAAAAAATGGAACATTTTCATGAAAAGATTTCGGCTTCAAAAAAGTTGAACATTTTCATGAAAAGATTTCTGCTTCAAAAAAGTTGAAAATTTACATGAAAAGATTTCGACTTCAAAAAAGTCTAAGATTTTCATGAAAAGATTTCTGCTTCAAAAAAGTTGAAAATTTACATGAAAAGATTTAAGTTTCAAAAAAGATGAAAATTTTCATGAAAAGATTTGGGCTTCAAAAAGTTGAAAATTTTCATGAAAAGATTTCGGCATCAAAAAAGTTGAACATTTTCATGAAAAGATTTCGGCTTCAAAAAAGTTGAAAATTTTCATGAACTATTTCGGCATCAAAAAAGTTGAAAATTTTCATGAAAAGATTTAGGTTTCAAAAAAGTTGAAAATTTTCATGAAGTATTTCGGCTTCAAAAAAGTCGAAAATTTTCATGAACTATTTCGGCATCAAAAAAGTTGAAAATTTTCATGAAAAGATTTAGACTTCAAAAAGTTGAATATTTTCATCAAGTATTTCGGCTTCAAAAAAGTCGAAGATTTTCATGAAAAGATTTCTGCTTCAAAAAAGTTGAAAATTTTCATAACAGGATTTTGGCTTCAAAAAAGTTGAAGATTTTCATGAAAAGATTTCTGCTTCAAAAAAGTTGAAAATTTTCATGACAGGATTTTAGCTTTAAAAAAGGTAAAAAGTTTCATGAAGTATTTCGGCTTAAAAAAGGTTGAAAACTTTCATGAAGTATTTCAGCTTCAAAAAAGTCTAAGATTTTCATGAAAAGATTTCTGCTTCAAAAAAGTTGAAAATTTTCATGACAGGATTTTGGCTTTGAAAAAAGTAGAAATTTTCATAAAGTATTTCGGCTTCAAAAAGGTTGAAAACTTTCATGAACTATTTCGGCTTCAAAAAAGTCGAAGATTTTCATGAAAAGATTTCTGTTTCAAAAAAGTTGAACATTTTCATGAAAAGTTTTTTTGCTTCAAAAAAGTTGAAAATTTACATGAAAAGATTTCGACTTCAAAAAAGTTGAACATTTTCATGAAAAGATTTCGGCTTCAAAAAAGTTGAAAATTTTCATGAAGTATTTCGGCTTCAAAAAAATGGAACATTTTCATGAAAAGATTTCGGCTTCAAAAATGTTGAAAATTTACATGAAAAGATTTCGACTTCAAAAAAGTCTACGATTTTCATGAAAAGATTTCTGCTTCAAAAAAGTTGAAAATTTACATGAAAAGATTTCGGTTTCAAAAAGTTGAAAATTTTCAAGAAAAGATTTCGGCTTCAAAAAAGTTGAAAATATTCATGAAAAGATTTCGGCTTTAAAAAAGTTGAAATTTTCATGAAGTATTTCGACTAGAAAAAAGTCTAAAATTTTCATGAAAAGATTTATGTTTCAAAAAAGTTGAAAATTTTCATTAAAAGATTTCGGTTTCAAAAAAGTTGAACATTTTCATGAAAAGATTTCGGCTTCAAAAAAGTTGAACATTTTCATGAAAAGATTTCAGCTTCAAAAAAGTTGAAAATTTTCATGAAAAGATATCTGCTTTACATAAGTTGAAAATTTTCATGAAGTATTTCGACTACAAACAAGTCTAAAATTTTCATGAAAAGATTTATGTTTCAAATAAGATGAAAATTTTCATGAAAAGATTTGGGCTTCAAAAAAGTTGAAAATTTTCATGAACTATTTCGGCATCAAAAAAGTTGAAAATTTTCATGAAAAGATTTAGACTTCAAAAAAGTTGAATATTTTCATCAAGTATTTCGGCTTCAAAAAAGTCGAAGATTTTCATGAAAAGATTTCTGCTTCAAAAAAGTTGAAAATTTTCATGACAGGATTTTGGCTTCAAAAAAGTTGAAAATTTTCATGAAAAGATTTCGGCTTCAAAAAAGTTGAAGATTTTCATGAAAAGATTTCTGCTTCAAAAAAGTTGAAAATTTTCATGACAGGATTTTAGCTTTAAAAAAGGTAAAAATTTTCATGAAGTATTTCGGCTTCAAAAAGGTTGAAAACTTTCATGAAGTATTTCAGCTTCAAAAAAGTCGAAGATTTTCATGAAAAGATTTCTGCTTCAAAAAAGTTGAACATTTTCATGAAAAGGTTTTTTGCTTCAAAAAAGTTGAAAATTTACATGAAAAGATTTCGACTTCAAAAAGTTGAAAATTTTCATGAAAAGATTTCGGCTTCAAAAAAGTTGAACATTTTCATGAAAAGATTTCGGCTTCAAAAAAGTTGAACATTTTCATGAAAAGATTTCGGCTTCAAAAAAGTTGAACATTTTCATGAAAAGATTTCGACTTCAAAAAGTTGAAAATTTTCATGAAAAGATTTCGGCTTCAAAAAAATGGAACATTTTCATGAAAAGATTTCGGCTTCAAAAAAGTTGAACATTTTCATGAAAAGATTTCTGCTTCAAAAAAGTTGAAAATTTACATGAAAAGATTTCGACTTCAAAAAAGTCTAAGATTTTCATGAAAAGATTTCTGCTTCAAAAAAGTTGAAAATTTACATGAAAAGATTTAAGTTTCAAAAAAGATGAAAATTTTCATGAAAAGATTTGGGCTTCAAAAAGTTGAAAATTTTCATGAAAAGATTTCGGCATCAAAAAAGTTGAACATTTTCATGAAAAGATTTCGGCTTCAAAAAAGTTGAAAATTTTCATGAACTATTTCGGCATCAAAAAAGTTGAAAATTTTCATGAAAAGATTTAGGTTTCAAAAAAGTTGAAAATTTTCATGAAGTATTTCGGCTTCAAAGAAGTCGAAAATTTTCATGAACTATTTCGGCATCAAAAAAGTTGAAAATTTTCATGAAAAGATTTAGACTTCAAAAAGTTGAATATTTTCATCAAGTATTTCGGCTTCAAAAAAGTCGAAGATTTTCATGAAAAGATTTCTGCTTCAAAAAAGTTGAAAATTTTCATAACAGGATTTTGGCTTCAAAAAAGTTGAAGATTTTCATGAAAAGATTTCTGCTTCAAAAAAGTTGAAAATTTTCATGACAGGATTTTAGCTTTAAAAAAGGTAAAAAGTTTCATGAAGTATTTCGGCTTAAAAAAGGTTGAAAACTTTCATGAAGTATTTCAGCTTCAAAAAAGTCTAAGATTTTCATGAAAAGATTTCTGCTTCAAAAAAGTTGAAAATTTTCATGAAGTATTTCGGCTTCAAAAAAATGGAACATTTTCATGAAAAGTTTTCGGCTTCAAAAAAGTTGAAAATTTACATGAAAAGTTTTCGGCTTCAAAAAAGTTGAACATTTTCATGAAAAGATTTCGGGTTCAAAAAAGTTGAAAATTTTCATGAACTATTTCGGCTTCAAAAAAGTTGAAAATTTTCATGAAGTATTTCGGCTTCAAAAAAATGGAACATTTTCATGGAAAGATTTCTGCTTCAAAAAAGTTGAACATTTTCATGAAAAGATTTCTGCTTCAAAAATGTTGAAAATTTACATGAAAAGATTTCGACTTCAAAAAGTTGAAAATTTTCATGAAAAGATTTCGGCTTCAAAAAAGTTGACCATTTTCATGAAAAGATTTCGGCTTCAAAAAAGTTGACCATTTTCATGAAAAGATTTCGGTTTCAAAAAGTTGAAAATTTTCATGAAAAGATCTCGGCTTCAAAAAAGTTGAACATTTTCATGAAAAGATTTCGGCTTCAAAAAAGTTGAAAATTTTCATGAAGTATTTCGGCTTCAAAAAACTCAATAATTTTTATGACAGGATTTTGGCTCTAAAAAAAGTAAAAATTTTCATGAAAAGATTTAGGTTTCAAAAAAGTTGAAAATTTACATGAAGTATTTCGGCTTCAAAAAAGTTGAAAAATTACATTAAAAGATTTCGACTTCAAAAAAGTCAAAAATTTTCATGAAAAGATTTCGGCTTCAAAAAAGTTTAACATTCTCACGAAAAGATTTCGGCTTCAAAAAAGTTGACCATTTTCATGAAAAGATTTCGGTTTCAAAAAGTTGAAAATTTTCATGAAAATATCTCGGCTTCAAAAAAGTTGAACATTTTCATGAAAAGATTTCGGCTTCAAAAAAGTTGAAAATTTTCATGAAAAGATTTTGGTCTCAAAAAGATGAAAATTTTCATGAAGTATTTCGGCTTCAAAAAAATGGAACATTTTCATGAAAAGATTTCGGCTTCAAAAAAGTTGAAAATTTTCATGAAAAGATTTCTGCTTCAAAAAAGTTGAACATTTTCATGAAAAGATCTCGGCTTCAAAAAAGTTGAACATTTTCATGAAAAGATTTCGGCTTCAAAAAAGTTGAAAATTTTCATGAAAAGATTTTGGTCTCAAAAAGATGAAGATTTTCATGAAGTATTTCGGCTTCAAAAAAATGGAACATTTTCATGAAAAGATTTCGGCTTCAAAAAAGTTAAAAATTTTCATGAAAAGATTTCGGGTTCAAAAAAGTTGAACATTTTCATGAACTATTTCGGCATCAAAAAAGTTGAAAATTTTCATGAAGATTTCGGCTTCAAAAAAGTCTAAAATTTTCATGAATTTTTTCGCCTTCAAAAAAGTCTAAAGATTTCATGAAAAGATTTATGCTTCAAAAAAGTTGAAAATTTTCATGAAAAGATTTTGGTCTCAAAAAGATGAAAATTTTCATGAAGTATTTCGGCTTCAAAAAAATGGAACATTTTCATGAAAAGATTTCGGCTTCAAAAAAGTTGAAAATTTTCATGAAAAGATTTCGGGTTCAAAAAAGTTGAAAATTTTCATGAAAAGATTTGGGCTTCAAAAAGTTGAAAATTTTCATGAAAAGATTTCGGCTTCAAAAAAGATGAAAATTTTCATGAAAAGATTTATGCTTCAAAAAAGATGAAAATTTTCATGAAAAGATTTCGGCTTTAAAAAAGTTGAAAATTTTCATGAAGTATTTCGACTACAAAAAAGTCTAAAATTTTCATGAAAAGATTTATGTTTCAAAAAAGATGAAAATTTTCATGAAAAGATTTGGGCTTCAAAAAAGTTGAAAATTTTCATGAAGTATTTCTGCTTCAAAAAAGTTGAAAATTTTCATGAACTATTTCGGCATCAAAAAAGTTGAAGATTTTCATGAAAAGATTTCTGCTTCAAAAAAGTTGAAAATTTTCAGGACAGGATTTTGGCTTCAAAAAAGTTGAAAATTTTCATGAAAAGATTTCGGCTTCAAAAAAGTTGAACATTTTCATGAAAAGATTTCTGCTTCAAAAAAGTTGAAAATTTTTATGAAAATATTTGGGCTTCAAAAACTTGAAAATTTTCATGAAAAGATTTCGGCTTCAAAAAAGTTGAAAATTTTCATGAACTATTTCGGCCTCCAAAATGTTGAAAATTTTCATGAAAAGATTTAGGTTTCAAAAAAGTTGAAAATTTTCATGAATTATTTCGGCTTCAAAAAAGTTGAAAATTTTCATGAAAAGATTTCGGCTTCAAAAAAGTTGAACATTTTCATGAAAAGATTTCTTCTTCAAAAAAGTTGAAAATTTTCATGACAGGATTTTGGTTTCAAAAAGTTGAAAATTTTCATGAAAAGATTTCGGCTTCAAAAAAGTTGAAAATTTACATGAAAAGATTTCGGCTTCAAAAAAGTTGAAAATTTTCATGAAGTATTTCTGCTTCAAAAAAGTTGAAAATTTTCATGAACTATTTCGGCATCAAAAAAGTTGAAAATTTTCATGGAAAGATTTAGACTCCAAAAAAGTTGAATATTTTCATAAAGTATTTCGGCTTCAAAAAAGTCGAAGATTTTCATGAAAAGATTTCTGCTTCAAAAAAGTTGAAAATTTTCATGAAAAGATTTCGGCTTCAAAAAAGTTGAAAATTTTTATGAAAATATTTGGGCTTCAAAAAGTTGAAAATTTTCATGAAAAGATTTCGGCTTCAAAAAAGTTGAAAATTTTCATGAACTATTTCGGCCTCCAAAATGTTGAAAATTTTCATGAAAAGATTTAGGTTTCAAAAAAGTTGAAAATTTTCATGAAGTATTTCGGCTTCAAAAAAGTTGAAAATTTTCATGAAAAGATTTCGGCTTCAAAAAAGTTGAACATTTTCATGAAAAGATTTCTTCTTCAAAAAAGTTGAAAAATTTCATGACAGGATTTTGGCTTCAAAAAAGTTGAAAATTTTCATGAAAAGATTTCGGCTTCAAAAAAGTTTAAAATTTACATGAAAAGATTTCGGCTTCAAAAAAGTTGAAGATTTTCATGCAAAGATTTCGGCTTCAAAAAAGTTGAACATTTTCATGAAAAGATTTCGACTTCAAAAAAGTTGAAAATTTTCATGAAGTATTTCGGCTTCAAAAAAATGGAACATTTTCATGAAAAGATTTCGGCTTCAAAAAAGTTGAACATTTTCATGAAAAGATTTCTGCTTCAAAAAAGTTGAAAATTTACATGAAAAGATTTCGACTTCAAAAAAGTTGAAAATTTACATGAAAAGATTTCGACTTCAAAAAAGTCTAAGATTTTCATGAAAAGATTTCGGCTTCAAAAAAGTTGAAAATTTTCATGAAAAGATTTCGGCTTCAAAAAGTTGAAAATTTTCATGAAAAGATTTCGGCTTCAAAAAGTTGAAAATTTTCATGAAAAGATTTCGGCTTCAAAAAAGTTGACCATTTTCATGAAAAGATTTCAGCTTCTAAAAAGTTGAAAATTTTCATGAAAAGATTTCGGCTTCAAAAAAGTCTAAAATTTTCATGAAAAGATTTCGACTTCAAAAAAGTCTAAGAAATTCATGAAAAGATTTCTGCTTCAAAAAAGTTGAAAATTTTCATGAAAAGATTTCGGCTTCAAAAAGTTGAAAATTTTCATGAAAAGATTTCGGCTTCAAAAAAGTTGAACATTTTCATGAAAAGATTTCGGGTTCAAAAAAGTTGAAAATTTTCATGAAAAGATTTCGGCTTCAAAAAAGTTGAACATTTTCATGAAAAGATTTCTGCTTCAAAAAAGTTGAAAATTTTTATGAAAATATTTGGGCTTCAAAAAGTTGAAAATTTTCATGAAAAGATTTCGGCTTCAAAAAAGTTGAAAATTTTCATGAACTATTTCGGCCTCCAAAATGTTGAAAATTTTCATGAAAAGATTTAGGTTTCAAAAAAGTTGAAAATTTTCATGAATTATTTCGGCTTCAAAAAAGTTGAAAATTTTCATGAAAAGATTTCGGCTTCAAAAAAGTTGAACATTTTCATGAAAAGATTTCTTCTTCAAAAAAGTTGAAAATTTTCATGACAGGATTTTGGTTTCAAAAAGTTGAAAATTTTCATGAAAAGATTTCGGCTTCAAAAAAGTTGAAAATTTACATGAAAAGATTTCGGCTTCAAAAAAGTTGAAAATTTTCATGAAGTATTTCTGCTTCAAAAAAGTTGAAAATTTTCATGAACTATTTCGGCATCAAAAAAGTTGAAAATTTTCATGGAAAGATTTAGACTCCAAAAAAGTTGAATATTTTCATAAAGTATTTCGGCTTCAAAAAAGTCGAAGATTTTCATGAAAAGATTTCTGCTTCAAAAAAGTTGAAAATTTTCATGAAAAGATTTCGGCTTCAAAAAAGTTGAAAATTTTTATGAAAATATTTGGGCTTCAAAAAGTTGAAAATGTTCATGAAAAGATTTCGGCTTCAAAAAAGTTGAAAATTTTCATGAACTATTTCGGCCTCCAAAATGTTGAAAATTTTCATGAAAAGATTTAGGTTTCAAAAAAGTTGAAAATTTTCATGAAGTATTTCGGCTTCAAAAAAGTTGAAAATTTTCATGAAAAGATTTCGGCTTCAAAAAAGTTGAACATTTTCATGAAAAGATTTCTTCTTCAAAAAAGTTGAAAAATTTCATGACAGGATTTTGGCTTCAAAAAAGTTGAAAATTTTCATGAAAAGATTTCGGCTTCAAAAAAGTTGAAAATTTACATGAAAAGATTTCGGCTTCAAAAAAGTTTAAAATTTTCATGAACTATTTCGGCTTCAAAAAAGTTGAACATTTTCATGCAAAGATTTCGGCTTCAAAAAAGTTGAACATTTTCATGAAAAGATTTCGACTTCAAAAAAGTTGAAAATTTTCATGAAGTATTTCGGCTTCAAAAAAATGGAACATTTTCATGAAAAGATTTCGGCTTCAAAAAAGTTGAACATTTTCATGAAAAGATTTCTGCTTCAAAAAAGTTGAAAATTTACATGAAAAGATTTCGACTTCAAAAAAGTTGAAAATTTACATGAAAAGATTTCGACTTCAAAAAAGTCTAAGATTTTCATGAAAAGATTTCGGCTTCAAAAAAGTTGAAAATTTTCATGAAAAGATTTCGGCTTCAAAAAGTTGAAAATTTTCATGAAAAGATTTCGGCTTCAAAAAGTTGAAAATTTTCATGAAAAGATTTCGGCTTCAAAAAAGTTGACCATTTTCATGAAAAGATTTCAGCTTCTAAAAAGTTGAAAATTTTCATGAAAAGATTTCGGCTTCAAAAAAGTCTAAAATTTTCATGAAAAGATTTCGACTTCAAAAAAGTCTAAGAAATTCATGAAAAGATTTCTGCTTCAAAAAAGTTGAAAATTTTCATGAAAAGATTTCGGCTTCAAAAAGTTGAAAATTTTCATGAAAAGATTTCGGCTTCAAAAAAGTTGAACATTTTCATGAAAAGATTTCGGGTTCAAAAAAGTTGAAAATTTTCATGAAAAGATTTCGACTTCAAAAAAGTCTAAGATTTTCATGAAAAGATTTCTGCTTCAAAAAAGATGAAAATTTTCATGAAAAGATTTCGGCTTCAAAAAGTTGAAAATTTTCATGAAAAGATTTCGGCTTCAAAAAAGTTGAAAATTTTCATGAAAAGATTTCTTCTTCAAAAAAGTTGAAAATTTTCATGACAGGATTTTGGTTTCAAAAAGTTGAAAATTTTCATGAAAAGATTTCGGCTTCAAAAAAGTTGAACATTTTCATGAAAAGATTTCTGCTTCAAAAAAGTTGAAAATTTTCATGAACTATTTCGGCTTCAAAAAAGTCGAAGATTTTCATGAAAAGATTTCTGCTTCAAAAAAGTTGAAAATTTTCATGAAAAGATTTCGGCTTCAAAAAAGTTGAAAATTTTTATGAAAATATTTGGGCTTCAAAAAGTTGAAAATTTTCATGAAAAGATTTCGGCTTCAAAAAAGTTGAAAATTTTCATGAACTATTTCGGCTTCAAAAAAATGGAACATTTTCATGAAAAGATTTCGGCTTCAAAAAAGTTGAACATTTTCATGAAAAGATTTCTGCTTCAAAAAAGTTGAAAATTTACATGAAAAGATTTCGACTTCAAAAAAGTTGAAAATTTACATGAAAAGATTTCGACTTCAAAAAAGTCTAAGATTTTCATGAAAAGATTTCGGCTTCAAAAAAGTTGAAAATTTTCATGAAAAGATTTCGGCTTCAAAAAGTTGAAAATTTTCATGAAAAGATTTCGGCTTCAAAAAGTTGAAAATTTTCATGAAAAGATTTCGGCTTCAAAAAAGTTGACCATTTTCATGAAAAGATTTCAGCTTCTAAAAAGTTGAAAATTTTCATGAAAAGATTTCGGCTTCAAAAAAGTCTAAAATTTTCATGAAAAGATTTCGACTTCAAAAAAGTCTAAGAAATTCATGAAAAGATTTCTGCTTCAAAAAAGTTGAAAATTTTCATGAAAAGATTTCGGCTTCAAAAAGTTGAAAATTTTCATGAAAAGATTTCGGCTTCAAAAAAGTTGAACATTTTCATGAAAAGATTTCGGGTTCAAAAAAGTTGAAAATTTTCATGAAAAGATTTCGACTTCAAAAAAGTCTAAGATTTTCATGAAAAGATTTCTGCTTCAAAAAAGATGAAAATTTTCATGAAAAGATTTCGGCTTCAAAAAGTTGAAAATTTTCATGAAAAGATTTCGGCTTCAAAAAAGTTGAAAATTTTCATGAAAAGATTTCGGCTTCAAAAAAGTTGAACATTTTCATGAAAAGATTTCTTCTTCAAAAAAGTTGAAAATTTTCATGACAGGATTTTGGTTTCAAAAAGTTGAAAATTTTCATGAAAAGATTTCGGCTTCAAAAAAGTTGAACATTTTCATGAAAAGATTTCTGCTTCAAAAAAGTTGAAAATTTTCATGAACTATTTCGGCTTCAAAAAAGTCGAAGATTTTCATGAAAAGATTTCTGCTTCAAAAAAGTTGAAAATTTTCATGAAAAGATTTCGGCTTCAAAAAAGTTGAAAATTTTTATGAAAATATTTGGGCTTCAAAAAGTTGAAAATTTTCATGAAAAGATTTCGGCTTCAAAAAAGTTGAAAATTTTCATGAACTATTTCGGCCTCCAAAATGTTGAAAATTTTCATGAAAAGATTTAGGTTTCAAAAAAGTTGAAAATTTTCATGAAGTATTTCGGCTTCAAAAAAGTTGAAAATTTTCATGAAAAGATTTCGGCTTCAAAAAAGTTGAACATTTTCATGAAAAGATTTCTTCTTCAAAAAAGTTGAAAAATTTCATGACAGGATTTTGGCTTCAAAAAAGTTGAAAATTTTCATGAAAAGATTTCGGCTTCAAAAAAGTTGAACATTTTCATGAAAAGATTTCTGCTTCAAAAAAGTTGAAAATTTACATGAAAAGATTTCGGCTTCAAAAAAGTTTAAAATTTTCATGAACTATTTCGGCTTCAAAAAAGTTGAACATTTTAATGAAAAGATTTCGGCTTCAAAAAAGTTGAACATTTTCATGAAAAGATTTCGACTTCAAAAAAGTTGAAAATTTTCATAAAGTATTTCGGCTTCAAAAAAATGGAACATTTTCATGAAAAGATTTCGGCTTCAAAAAAGTTGAACATTTTCATGAAAAGATTTCTGCTTCAAAAAAGTTGAAAATTTACATGAAAAGATTTCGACTTCAAAAAAGTTGAAAATTTACATGAAAAGATTTCGACTTCAAAAAAGTCTAAGATTTTCATGAAAAGATTTCTGCTTCAAAAAAGTTGAAAATTTTCATGAAAAGATTTCGGCTTCAAAAAGTTGAAAATTTTCATGAAAAGATTTCGGCTTCAAAAAGTTGAAAATTTTCATGAAAAGATTTCGGCTTCAAAAAAGTTGACCATTTTCATGAAAAGATTTCAGCTTCTAAAAAGTTGAAAATTTTCATGAAAAGATTTCGGCTTCAAAAAAGTCTAAAATTTTCATGAAAAGATTTCGACTTCAAAAAAGTCTAAGAAATTCATGAAAAGATTTCTGCTTCAAAAAAGTTGAACATTTTCATGAAAAGATTTCGGCTTCAAAAAGTTGAAAATTTTCATGAAAAGATTTCGGCTTCAAAAAAGTTGAACATTTTCATGAAAAGATTTCGGGTTCAAAAAAGTTGAAAATTTTCATGAAAAGATTTCGACTTCAAAAAAGTCTAAGATTTTCATGAAAAGATTTCTGCTTCAAAAAAGATGAAAATTTTCATGAAAAGATTTCGGCTTCAAAAAGTTGAAAATTTTCATGAAAAGATTTCGGCTTCAAAAAAGTTGAAAATTTTCATGAAAAGATTTCGGCTTCAAAAAAGTTGAAAATTTTCATGACAGGATTTTGGTTTCAAAAAGTTGAAAATTTTCATGAAAAGATTTCGGCTTCAAAAAAGTTGAACATTTTCATGAAAAGATTTCTGCTTCAAAAAAGTTGAAAATTTTCATGAACTATTTCGGCTTCAAAAAAGTCGAAGATTTTCATGAAAAGATTTCTGCTTCAAAAAAGTTGAAAATTTTCATGAAAAGATTTCGGCTTCAAAAAAGTTGAAAATTTTTATGAAAATATTTGGGCTTCAAAAAGTTGAAAATTTTCATGAAAAGATTTCGGCTTCAAAAAAGTTGAAAATTTTCATGAACTATTTCGGCCTCCAAAATGTTGAAAATTTTCATGAAAAGATTTCTGTTTCAAAAAAGTTGAAAATTTTCATGAAGTATTTCGGCTTCAAAAAAGTTGAAAATTTTCATGAAAAGATTTCGGCTTCAAAAAAGTTGAACATTTTCATGAAAAGATTTCTTCTTCAAAAAAGTTGAAAAATTTCATGACAGGATTTTGGCTTCAAAAAAGTTGAAAATTTTCATGAAAAGATTTCGGGTTCAAAAAAGTTGAACATTTTCATGAAAATATTTCTGCTTCAAAAAAGTTGAAAATTTACATGAAAAGATTTCGGCTTCAAAAAAGTTGAACATTTTCATGAAAATATTTCTGCTTCAAAAAAGTTGAAAATTTACATGAAAAGATTTCGGCTTCAAAAAAGTTTAAAATTTTCATGAACTATTTCGGCTTCAAAAAAGTTGAACATTTTCATGCAAAGATTTCGGCTTCAAAAAAGTTGAACATTTTCATGAAAAGATTTCGACTTCAAAAAAGTTGAAAATTTTCATAAAGTATTTCGGCTTCAAAAAAATGGAACATTTTCATGAAAAGATTTCGGCTTCAAAAAAGTTGAACATTTTCATGAAAAGATTTCTGCTTCAAAAAAGTTGAAAATTTACATGAAAAGATTTCGACTTCAAAAAAGTTGAAAATTTACATGAAAAGATTTCGACTTCAAAAAAGTCTAAGATTTTCATGAAAAGATTTCTGCTTCAAAAAAGTTGAAAATTTTCATGAAAAGATTTCGGCTTCAAAAAGTTGAAAATTTTCATGAAAAGATTTCGGCTTCAAAAAGTTGAAAATTTTCATGAAAAGATTTCGGCTTCAAAAAAGTTGACCATTTTCATGAAAAGATTTCAGCTTCTAAAAAGTTGAAAATTTTCATGAAAAGATTTCGGCTTCAAAAAAGTCTAAAATTTTCATGAAAAGATTTCTGCTTCAAAAAAGTTGAACATTTTCATGAAAAGATTTCGGCTTCAAAAAGTTGACCATTTTCATGAAAAGATTTCGGCTTCAAAAAAGTTGAAAATTTTCATGAAAAGATTTTGGTTTCAAAAAGTTGAAAATTTTCATGAAAAGATTTCAGCTTCAAAAAGGTTGAAAACTTTCATGAACTATTTCGACTTCAAAAAAGTCGAAGATTTTCATGAAAAGATTTCCGCTTCAAAAAAGTTGAAATTTTCATGAAAAGATTTCTACTTCAAAAAGTTGAAAATTTTCATGAAAAGATTTCGGCTTCAAAAAAGTTGAAAATTTACATGAAAAGATTTCGACTTCAAAAAAGTTGAAAATTTACATGAAAAGATTTCGACTTCAAAAAAGTCTAAGATTTTCATGAAAAGATTTCTGCTTCAAAAAAGTTGAAAATTTTCATGAAAAGATTTTGGCTTCAAAAAGTTGAAAATTTTCATGAAAAGATTTCGGCTTCAAAAAAGTTGACCATTTTCATGAAAAGATTTCGGCTTCAAAAAAGTTGAACGTTTTCATGAAAAGATTTCAGCTTCAAAAAGGTTGAAAATTTTCATGAAAAGATCTCGGCTTCAAAAAAGTTGAAAATTTTCATGAAAAGATTTCGGTTTCAAAAAGTTGAAAATTTTCATGAACTATTTCGGCATCAGAAAAGTTGAAAATTTTCATGAAAAGATTTCTGATTCAAAAAAGTTGAAAATTTTCATGAAAAGATTTAGACTTCAAAAAAGTTGAACATTTTCATGAAAAGATTTCGGCTTCAAAAAAGTTGACCATTTTCATGAAAAGATTTCAGCTTCTAAAAAGTTGAAAATTTTCATGAAAAGATTTAGGTTTCAAAAAAGTTGAAAATTTTCAAGAAGTATTTCGGCTTCAAAAAAGTCTAAAATTTTCATGAAAAGATTTCGACTTCAAAAAAGTCTAAGAAATTCATGAAAAGATTTCTGCTTCAAAAAAGTTGAAAATTTTCATGAAAAGATTTCGGCTTCAAAAAGTTGAAAATTTTCATGAAAAGATTTCGGCTTCAAAAAAGTTGACCATTTTCATGAAAAGATTTTGGTTTCAAAAAGTTGAAAATTTTCATGAAGTATTTCGGCTTCAAAAAAATTGAAAATTTTCATGAAAAGATTTCGGCTTCCAAAAAGTTGAAAATTTTCATGAAAAGATTTCGGCTTCAAAAAAGTTGAAAATTTTCATGAACTATTTCGGCATCAAAAAAGTTGAATATTTTCATGAAAAGATTTAGGTTTCAAAAAAGTTGAATATTTTCATGAACTATTTCGGCTTCAAAAAAGTTGAAAATTTTCATGACAGGATTTTGGCTTCAAAAAAGTTGAACATTTTCATGAAAAGATTTCGGCTTCAAAAAAGTTGAACATTTTCATGAAAAGATTTCGGGTTCAAAAAAGTTGAAAATTTTCATGAAAAGATTTCGACTTCAAAAAAGTCTAAGATTTTCATGAAAAGATTTCTGCTTCAAAAAAGTTGAAAATTTACATGAAAAGATTTCGACTTCAAAAAAGTCTAAGATTTTCATGAAAAGATTTCAGCTTCAAAAAAGTTGAAAATTTTCATGAAAAGATTTCGGCTTCAAAAAGTTGAAAATTTTCATGAAAAGATTTCGGCTTCAAAAAAGTTGAAAATTTTCATGAAAAGATTTTGGTTTCAAAAAGTTGAAAATTTTCATCAAGTATTTCGGCTTCAAAAAAATTGAACATTTTCATGAAAAGATTTCGGCTTCCAAAAAGTTGAAAATTTTCATGAAAAGATTTCGGCTTCAAAAAAGTTGAAAATTTTCATGAACTATTTCGGCATCAAAAAAGTCTAAGATTTTCATGAAAAGATTTAGGTTTCAAAAAAGTTGAATATTTTCATCAAGTATTTCGGCTTCAAAAAAGTCGAAGATTTTCATGAAAAGATTTCTGCTTCAAAAAAGTTGAAAATTTACATGAAAAGATTTCGACTTCAAAAAAGTCTAAGATTTTCATGAAAAGATTTCAGCTTCAAAAAAGTTGAAAATTTTCATGAAAAGATTTCGGCTTCAAAAAGTTGAAAATTTTCATGAAAAGATTTCGGCTTCAAAAAAGTTGAAAATTTTCATGAAAAGATTTTGGTTTCAAAAAAGTTGAAAATTTTCATGAAAAGATTTTGGTTTCAAAAAAGTTGAAAATTTTCATGAAAAGATTTTGGTTTCAAAAAAGTTGAAAATTTTCATGAAAAGATTTCGGCTTCAAAAAAGTTGAAAATTTTCATGAACTATTTCGGCATCAAAAAAGTTGAATATTTTCATGAAAAGATTTAGGTTTCAAAAAAGTTGAATATTTTCATCAAGTATTTCGGCTTCAAAAAAGTCGAAGATTTTCATGAAAAGATTTCTGCTTCAAAAAAGTTGAAAATTTTCATGAAAAGATTTTGGTTTCAAAAAGTTGAAAATTTTCATGAAAAGATTTCGGCTTCAAAAAAGTTGAAAATTTTCATGAAAAGATTTCTTCTTCAAAAAAGTTGAAAAATTTCATGACAGGATTTTGGCTTCAAAAAAGTTGAAAATTTTCATGAAAAGATTTCGGCTTCAAAAAAGTTGAACATTTTCATGAAAAGATTTCTGCTTCAAAAAAGTTGAAAATTTTCATGAAGTATTTCGGCTTTAAAAAAATGGAACATTTTCATGCAAAGATTTCGGCTTCAAAAAAGTTGAACATTTTCATGAAAAGATTTAGGTTTCAAAAAAGTTGAAAATTTTCAAGAAGTATTTCGGCTTCAAAAAAGTCTAAAATTTTCATGAAAAGATTTCGACTTCAAAAAAGTCTAAGAAATTCATGAAAAGATTTCTGCTTCAAAAAAGTTGAAAATTTTCATGAAAAGATTTCGGCTTCAAAAAGTTGAAAATTTTCATGAAAAGATTTCGGCTTCAAAAAAGTTGACCATTTTCATGAAAAGATTTTGGTTTCAAAAAGTTGAAAATTTTCATGAAGTATTTCGGCTTCAAAAAAATTGAACATTTTCATGAAAAGATTTCGGCTTCCAAAAAGTTGAAAATTTTCATGAAAAGATTTCGGCTTCAAAAAAGTTGAAAATTTTCATGAACTATTTCGGCATCAAAAAAGTTGAATATTTTCATGAAAAGATTTAGGTTTCAAAAAAGTTGAATATTTTCATGAACTATTTCGGCTTCAAAAAAGTTGAAAATTTTCATGAAAAGATTTAGGTTTCAAAAAAGTTGAATATTTTCATGAACTATTTCGGCTTCAAAAAAGTTGAAAATTTTCATGACAGGATTTTGGCTTCAAAAAAGTTGAACATTTTCATGAAAAGATTTCGGCTTCAAAAAAGTTGAACATTTTCATGAAAAGATTTCGGGTTCAAAAAAGTTGAAAATTTTCATGAAAAGATTTCGACTTCAAAAAAGTCTAAGATTTTCATGAAAAGATTTCTGCTTCAAAAAAGTTGAAAATTTACATGAAAAGATTTCGACTTCAAAAAAGTCTAAGATTTTCATGAAAAGATTTCAGCTTCAAAAAAGTTGAAAATTTTCATGAAAAGATTTCGGCTTCAAAAAAGTTGAAAATTTTCATGAACTATTTCGGCATCAAAAAAGTCTAAGATTTTCATGAAAAGATTTAGGTTTCAAAAAAGTTGAATATTTTCATCAAGTATTTCGGCTTCAAAAAAGTCGAAGATTTTCATGAAAAGATTTCTGCTTCAAAAAAGTTGAAAATTTACATGAAAAGATTTCGACTTCAAAAAAGTCTAAGATTTTCATGAAAAGATTTCAGCTTCAAAAAAGTTGAAAATTTTCATGAAAAGATTTCGGCTTCAAAAAGTTGAAAATTTTCATGAAAAGATTTCGGCTTCAAAAAAGTTGAAAATTTTCATGAAAAGATTTTGGTTTCAAAAAAGTTGAAAATTTTCATGAAAAGATTTTGGTTTCAAAAAAGTTGAAAATTTTCATGAAAAGATTTCGGCTTCAAAAAGTTGAAAATTTTCATGAAAAGATTTCGGCTTCAAAAAAGTTGACCATTTTCATGAAAAGATTTTGGTTTCAAAAAGTTGAAAATTTTCATGAACTATTTCGGCATCAAAAAAGTTGAATATTTTCATGAAAAGATTTAGTTTTCAAAAAAGTTGAATATTTTCATGAACTATTTCGGCTTCAAAAAAGTTGAAAATTTTCATGAAAAGATTTAGGTTTCAAAAAAGTTGAATATTTTCATGAACTATTTCGGCTTCAAAAAAGTTGAAAATTTTCATGACAGGATTTTGGCTTCAAAAAAGTTGAACATTTTCATGAAAAGATTTCGGCTTCAAAAAAGTTGAACATTTTCATGAAAAGATTTCGGGTTCAAAAAAGTTGAAAATTTTCATGAAAAGATTTCGACTTCAAAAAAGTCTAAGATTTTCATGAAAAGATTTCTGCTTCAAAAAAGTTGAAAATTTACATGAAAAGATTTCGACTTCAAAAAAGTCTAAGATTTTCATGAAAAGATTTCAGCTTCAAAAAAGTTGAAAATTTTCATGAAAAGATTTCGGCTTCAAAAAAGTTGAAAATTTTCATGAACTATTTCGGCATCAAAAAAGTCTAAGATTTTCATGAAAAGATTTAGGTTTCAAAAAAGTTGAATATTTTCATCAAGTATTTCGGCTTCAAAAAAGTCGAAGATTTTCATGAAAAGATTTCTGCTTCAAAAAAGTTGAAAATTTACATGAAAAGATTTCGACTTCAAAAAAGTCTAAGATTTTCATGAAAAGATTTCAGCTTCAAAAAAGTTGAAAATTTTCATGAAAAGATTTCGGCTTCAAAAAGTTGAAAATTTTCATGAAAAGATTTCGGCTTCAAAAAAGTTGAAAATTTTCATGAAAAGATTTTGGTTTCAAAAAAGTTGAAAATTTTCATGAAAAGATTTTGGTTTCAAAAAAGTTGAAAATTTTCATGAAAAGATTTTGGTTTCAAAAAAGTTGAAAATTTTCATGAAAAGATTTCGGCTTCAAAAAAGTTGAAAATTTTCATGAACTATTTCGGCATCAAAAAATTTGAATATTTTCATGAAAAGATTTAGGTTTCAAAAAAGTTGAATATTTTCATCAAGTATTTCGGCTTCAAAAAAGTCGAAGATTTTCATGAAAAGATTTCTGCTTCAAAAAAGTTGAAAATTTTCATGAAAAGATTTTGGTTTCAAAAAGTTGAAAATTTTCATGAAAAGATTTCGGCTTCAAAAAAGTTGAAAATTTTCATGAAAAGATTTCTTCTTCAAAAAAGTTGAAAAATTTCATGACAGGATTTTGGCTTCAAAAAAGTTGAAAATTTTCATGAAAAGATTTCGGCTTCAAAAAAGTTGAACATTTTCATGAAAAGATTTCTGCTTCAAAAAAGTTGAAAATTTACATGAAAAGATTTCGGCTTCAAAAAAGTTGAACATTTTCATGAAAAGATTTCTGCTTCAAAAAAGTTGAAAAATTACATGAAAAGATTTCGACTTCAAAAAAGTTGAACATTTTCATGAAAAGATTTCTGCTTCAAAAAAGTTGAAAATTTTCATGAAAAGATTTCGGCTTCAAAAAGTTGAAAATTTTCATGAAAAGATTTCGGCTTCAAAAAAGTTGACCATTTTCATGAAAAGATTTCGGCTTCTAAAAAGTTGAAAATTTACATGAAAAGATTTCGACTTCAAAAAAGTCTAAGATTTTCATGAAAAGATTTCTGCTTCAATAAAGTTGAAAATTTTCATGAAAAGATTTCGGCTTCAAAAAGTTGAAAATTTTCATGAAAAGATTTCGGCTTCAAAAAGTTGAAAATTTTCATGAAAAGATTTCGGCTTCAAAAAAGTTGACCATTTTCATGAAAAGATTTCAGCTTCTAAAAAGTTGAAAATTTTCATGAAAAGATTTCGGCTTCAAAAAGTTGACCATTTTCATGAAAAGATTTCAGCTTCAAAAAAGTTGAAAATTTTCATGAAAAGATTTTGGTTTCAAAAAGTTGAAAATTTTCATGAAAAGATTTCAGCTTCAAAAAGGTTGAAAACTTTCATGAACTATTTCGACTTCAAAAAAGTCGAAGATTTTCATGAAAAGATTTCCGCTTCAAAAAAGTTGAAAATTTTCATGAAAAGATTTCTACTTCAAAAAGTTGAAAATTTTCATAAAAAGATTTCGGCTTCAAAAAAGTTGAAAATTTACATGAAAAGATTTCGACTTCAAAAAAGTTGAAAATTTACATGAAAAGATTTCGACTTCAAAAAAGTCTAAGATTTTCATGAAAAGATTTCTGCTTCAAAAAAGTTGAAAATTTTCATGAAAAGATTTCGGCTTCAAAAAGTTGAAAATTTTCATGAAAAGATTTCGGCTTCAAAAAGTTGAAAATTTTCATGAAAAGATTTCGGCTTCAAAAAAGTTGACCATTTTCATGAAAAGATTTCGGCTTCAAAAAAGTTGAACGTTTTCATGAAAAGATTTCAGCTTCAAAAAGGTTGAAAATTTTCATGAAAAGATCTCGGCTTCAAAAAAGTTGAAAATTTTCATGAAAAGATTTCGGTTTCAAAAAGTTGAAAATTTTCATGAACTATTTCGGCATCAGAAAAGTTGAAAATTTTCATGAAAAGATTTCTGATTCAAAAAAGTTAAAAATTTTCATGAAAAGATTTAGACTTCAAAAAAGTTGAACATTTTCATAAAAAGATTTCGGCTTCAAAAAAGTTGACCATTTTCATGAAAAGATTTCAGCTTCTAAAAAGTTGAAAATTTTCATGAAAAGATTTCGGCTTCAAAAAGTTGAAAATTTTCATGAAAAGATTTCGGCTTCAAAAAGTTGAAAATTTTCATGAAAAGATTTCGGCTTCAAAAAAGTTGACCATTTTCATGAAAAGATTTCAGCTTCTAAAAAGTTGAAAATTTTCATGAAAAGATTTCGGCTTCAAAAAGTTGACCATTTTCATGAAAAGATTTCGGCTTCAAAAAAGTTGAAAATTTTCATGAAAAGATTTTGGTTTCAAAAAGTTGAAAATTTTCATGAAAAGATTTCAGCTTCAAAAAGGTTGAAAACTTTCATGAACTATTTCGACTTCAAAAAAGTCGAAGATTTTCATGAAAAGATTTCCGCTTCAAAAAAGTTGAAATTTTCATGAAAAGATTTCTACTTCAAAAAGTTGAAAATTTTCATAAAAAGATTTCGGCTTCAAAAAAGTTGAAAATTTACATGAAAAGATTTCGACTTCAAAAAAGTTGAAAATTTACATGAAAAGATTTCGACTTCAAAAAAGTCTAAGATTTTCATGAAAAGATTTCTGCTTCAAAAAAGTTGAAAATTTTCATGAAAAGATTTCGGCTTCAAAAAGTTGAAAATTTTCATGAAAAGATTTCGGCTTCAAAAAGTTGAAAATTTTCATGAAAAGATTTCGGCTTCAAAAAAGTTGACCATTTTCATGAAAAGATTTCGGCTTCAAAAAAGTTGAACGTTTTCATGAAAAGATTTCAGCTTCAAAAAGGTTGAAAATTTTCATGAAAAGATCTCGGCTTCAAAAAAGTTGAAAATTTTCATGAAAAGATTTCGGTTTCAAAAAGTTGAAAATTTTCATGAACTATTTCGGCATCAGAAAAGTTGAAAATTTTCATGAAAAGATTTCTGATTCAAAAAAGTTAAAAATTTTCATGAAAAGATTTAGACTTCAAAAAAGTTGAACATTTTCATAAAAAGATTTCGGCTTCAAAAAAGTTGACCATTTTCATGAAAAGATTTCAGCTTCTAAAAAGTTGAAAATTTTCATGAAAAGATTTAGGTTTCAAAAAAGTTGAAAATTTTCAAGAAGTATTTCGGCTTCAAAAAAGTCTAAAATTTTCATGAAAAGATTTCGACTTCAAAAAAGTCTAAGAAATTCATGAAAAGATTTCTGCTTCAAAAAAGTTGAAAATTTTCATGAAAAGATTTCGGCTTCAAAAAGTTGAAAATTTTCATGAAAAGATTTCGGCTTCAAAAAAGTTGACCATTTTCATGTAAAGATTTTGGTTTCAAAAAGTTGAAAATTTTCATGAAGTATTTCGGCTTCAAAAAAATTGAACATTTTCATGAAAAGATTTCGGCTTCCAAAAAGTTGAAAATTTTCATGAAAAGATTTCGGCTTCAAAAAAGTTGAAAATTTTCATGAACTATTTCGGCATCAAAAAAGTTGAATATTTTCATGAAAAGATTTAGGTTTCAAAAAAGTTGAATATTTTCATGAACTATTTCGGCTTCAAAAAAGTTGAAAATTTTCATGAAAAGATTTAGGTTTCAAAAAAGTTGAATATTTTCATGAACTATTTCGGCTTCAAAAAAGTTGAAAATTTTCATGACAGGATTTTGGCTTCAAAAAAGTTGAACATTTTCATGAAAAGATTTCGGCTTCAAAAAAGTTGAACATTTTCATGAAAAGATTTCGGGTTCAAAAAAGTTGAAAATTTTCATGAAAAGATTTCGGCTTCAAAAAGTTGAAAATTTTCATGAAAAGATTTCGGCTTCAAAAAAGTTGACCATTTTCATGAAAAGATTTTGGTTTCAAAAAGTTGAAAATTTTCATGAAAAGATTTCGACTTCAAAAAAGTTTAAGATTTTCATGAAAAGATTTCTGCTTCAAAAAAGTTGAACATTTTCATGAAAAGATTTCGGCTTCAAAAAGTTGACCATTTTCATGAAAAGATTTCGGCTTCAAAAAAGTTGAAAATTTTCATGAAAAGATTTTGGTTTCAAAAAGTTGAAAATTTTCATGAACTATTTCGGCTTCAAAAAATTTTAACATTTTCATGAAAAGATTTCGGCTTCCAAAAAGTTGAAAATTTTCATGAAAAGATTTCGGCTTCAAAAAAGTTGAAAATTTTCATGAACTATTTCGGCATCAAAAAAGTCGAAGATTTTCATGAAAAGATTTCTGCTTCAAAAAAGTTGAAAATTTTCATGAACTATTTCGACTTCAAAAAAGTCGAAGATTTTCATGAAAAGATTTCTGCTTCAAAAAAGTTGAAAATTTTCATGAACTATTTCGGCATCAAAAAAGTCGAAGATTTTCATGAAAAGATTTCGGCTTCAAAAAGGTTGAAAACTTTCATGAACTATTTCGACTTCAAAAAAGTCGAACATTTACATGAAAAGATTTCGGCTTCAAAAAACTTTAAAATTTTCATGAAAAGATTTCTGCTTCAAAAAAGTCTAAGATTTTCATGAAAAGATTTCTGCTTCAAAAAAGTTGAAAATTTTCATGAAAAGATTTCGGCTTCAAAAAGTTGAAAATTTTCATGAAAAGATTTCGGCTTCAAAAAAGTTGAAAATTTTCATGAAAAGATTTTGGTTTCAAAAAGTTGAAAATTTTCATGAAAAGATTTCAGCTTCAAAAAGGTTGAAAACTTTAATGAACTATTTCGGCTTCAAAAAAATTGAACATTTTCATGAAAAGATTTCGGCTTCCAAAAAGTTGAAAATTTTCATGAACTATTTCGGCATCAAAAAAGTCGAAGATTTTCATGAAAAGATTTCTGCTTCAAAAAAGTTGAAAATTTTCATGACAGGATTTTGGCTTCAAAAAAGTTGAACATTTTCATGAAAAGATTTCTGCTTCAAAAAAGTTGAAAATTTTCATGAAAAGATTTTGGTTTCAAAAAGTTGAAAATTTTCATGAAAAGATTTCGGCTTCAAAAAAGTTGAACATTTTCATGAAAAGATTTCGGCTTCAAAAAAGTTGAAAATTTTCATGAAGTATTTCGGCTTCAAAAAAATTGAACATTTTCATGAAAAGATTTCGGCTTCAAAAAAGTTGAACATTTTCATGAAAAGATTTCGGGTTCAAAAAAGTTGAACATTTTCATGAAAAGATTTCGGCTTCAAAAAGTTGACCATTTTCATGAAAAGATTTCGGCTTCAAAAAAGTTGAAAATTTTCATGAAAAGATTTTGGTTTCAAAAAGTTGAAAATTTTCATGAACTATTTCGGCTTCAAAAAATTTTAACATTTTCATGAAAAGATTTCGGCTTCCAAAAAGTTGAAAATTTTCATGAAAAGATTTCGGCTTCAAAAAAGTTGAAAATTTTCATGAACTATTTCGGCATCAAAAAAGTCGAAGATTTTCATGAAAAGATTTCTGCTTCAAAAAAGTTGAAAATTTTCATGAACTATTTCGACTTCAAAAAAGTCGAAGATTTTCATGAAAAGATTTCTGCTTCAAAAAAGTTGAAAATTTTCATGAACTATTTCGGCATCAAAAAAGTCGAAGATTTTCATGAAAAGATTTCGGCTTCAAAAAGGTTGAAAACTTTAATGAACTATTTCGACTTCAAAAAAGTCGAAGATTTTCATGAAAAGTTTTCGGCTTCAACAATGTTGAACATTTTCATGAAGTATTTCGGCTGCAAAAAAGTCGAAGATTTTTATGAAAAGATTTCGGCTTCAAAAAGTTGAAAATTTTAATGAAAAGATTTCGGCTTCAAAAAAGTCTAAGATTTTCATGAAAAGATTTCAGCTTCAAAAAAGTTGAAAATTTTCATGAAAAGATTTCGGCTTCAAAAAAGTTGAAAATTTTCATGAAAAGATTTCGGCTTCAAAAAAGTTGAACATTTTCATGAAGTATTTCGGCTGCAAAAAAGTCGAAGATTTTCATGAAAAGATTTCTGCTTCAAAAAAGTTGAAAATTTTTATGAAAAGATTTCGGCTTCAAAAAGTTGAAAATTTTAATGAAAAGATTTCGGCTTCAAAAAAGTTGAAGACTTTCATGAACTATTTCGACTTCAAAAAAGTTGAAGATTTTCATGAAAAGATTTCTGCTTCAAAAAAGTCGAAGATTTTCATGAAAAGATTTCTGCTTCAAAAAAGTTGAACATTTTCATGAAAAGATTTCTGCTTCAAAAAAGTTGAAAATTTACATGAAAAGATTTCAGCTTCAAAAAGGTTGAAAACTTTCATGAACTATTTCGACTTCAAAAAAGTCGAAGATTTTCATGAAAAGATTTCGGCTTCAAAAAAGTTGAACATTTTCATGAAGTATTTCGGCTGCAAAAAAGTCGAAGATTTTCATGAAAAGATTTCTGCTTCAAAAAAGTTGAACATTTTCATGAAAAGATTTCGGCTTCAAAAAAGTTGAACATTTTCATGAAGTATTTCGGCTGCAAAAAAGTCGAAGATTTTCATGAAAAGATTTCTGCTTCAAAAAAGTTGAACATTTTCATGAAAAGATTTCTGCTTCAAAAAAGTCTAAGATTTTCATGAAAAGATTTCTGCTTCAAAAAGGTTGAAAACTTTCATGAACTATTTCGACTTCAAAAAAGTCGAAGATTTTCATGAAAAGATTTCTGCTTCAAAAAAGTTGAACATTTTTATGAAAAGATTTCGGCTTCAAAAAGTTGAAAATTTTAATGAAAAGATTTCGGCTTCAAAAAAGTCTAAGATTTTCATGAAAAGATTTCAGCTTCAAAAAAGTTGAAAATTTTCATGAAAAGATTTCGGCTTCAAAAAAGTTGAAAATTTTCATGAAAAGATTTCGGCTTCAAAAAAGTTGAAGACTTTCATGAACTATTTCGACTTCAAAAAAGTTGAAGATTTTCATGAAAAGATTTCTGCTTCAAAAAAGTCTAAGATTTTCATGAAAAGATTTCTGCTTCAAAAAAGTTGAACATTTTCATGAAAAGATTTCTGCTTCAAAAAAGTTGAAAATTTTAATGAAAAGATTTCGGCTTCAAAAAAGTTGAAGACTTTCATGAACTATTTCGACTTCAAAAAAGTTGAAGATTTTCATGAAAAGATTTCTGCTTCAAAAAAGTCGAAGATTTTCATGAAAAGATTTCTGCTTCAAAAAAGTTGAACATTTTCATGAAAAGATTTCTGCTTCAAAAAAGTTGAAAATTTACATGAAAAGATTTCAGCTTCAAAAAGGTTGAAAACTTTCATGAACTATTTCGACTTCAAAAAAGTCGAAGATTTTCATGAAAAGATTTCGGCTTCAAAAAAGTTGAACATTTTCATGAAGTATTTCGGCTGCAAAAAAGTCGAAGATTTTCATGAAAAGATTTCTGCTTCAAAAAAGTTGAACATTTTCATGAAAAGATTTCGGCTTCAAAAAAGTTGAACATTTTCATGAAGTATTTCGGCTGCAAAAAAGTCGAAGATTTTCATGAAAAGATTTCTGCTTCAAAAAAGTTGAACATTTTCATGAAAAGATTTCTGCTTCAAAAAAGTCTAAGATTTTCATGAAAAGATTTCTGCTTCAAAAAAGTTGAAAATTTTTATGAAAAGATTTCGACTTCAAAAAAGTTGAAGATTTTCATGAAAAGATTTCTGCTTCAAAAAAGTCTAAGATTTTCATGAAAAGATTTCTGCTTCAAAAAAGTTGAACATTTTCATGAAAAGATTTCTGCTTCAAAAAAGTTGAAAATTTACATGAAAAGATTTCGACTTCAAAAAAGTCTAAGATTTTCATGAAAAGATTTCTGCTTCAAAAAAGTCTAAGATTTTCATGAAAAGATTTCGGCTTCAAAAAAGTTGAAAATTTTCATGAAAAGATTTCGGCTTCAAAAAAGTCTAAGATTTTCATGAAAAGATTTCGGCTTCAAAAAAGTTGAAAATTTTCATGAAAAGATTTCGGCTTCAAAAAGTTGAAAATTTTCATGAAAAGATTTCGGCTTCAAAAAAGTTGAAAATTTTCATGAAAAGATTTTGGTTTCAAAAAGTTGAAAATTTTCATGAAGTATTTCGGCTGCAAAAAAGTCTAAAATTTTCATGAAAAGATTTATGCTTCAAAAAAGATGAAAATTTTCATGAAAAGATTTCGGCTTCAAAAAGTTGAAAATTTTCATGAAAAGATTTCGGCTTCAAAAAAGTTGACCATTTTCATGAAAAGATTTCGACTTCAAAAAAGTTGAAAATTTTCATGAAAAGATTTCGGTTTCAAAAAAGTTGAAAATTTTCATGACAGGATTTTGGCTTCAAAAAGGTTGAAAACTTTCATGAACCATTTCGACTTCAAAAAAGTTGAACATTTTCATGAAGTATTTCGGCTTGAAAAAAGTTGAAAATTTACATTAAAAGATTTTGGCTTCAAAAAGGTTGAAAACTTTCATGAAGTATTTCAGCTTCAAAAAAGTTGAAAATTTTCATGAAGTATTTCGGCTTCAAAAAAATGGAACATTTTCATGAAAAGATTTCGGCTTCAAAAAACTTGAACATTTTCATGAAAAGATTTCGGCTTCAAAAAACTTGAACATTTTCATGACAAGATTTCTGCTTCAAAAAAGTTGAAAATTTTCATGAAAAGATTTCGACTTCAAAAAAGTCTAAGATTTTCATGAAAAGATTTCTGCTTCAAAAAAGTTGAAAATTTTCATGAAAAGATTTCGGCTTCAAAAAGTTGAAAATTTTCATGAAAAGATTTCGGCTTCAAAAAAGTTGACTATTTTCATGAAAAGATTTCGGCTTCAAAAAAGTTGAAAATTTTCATGAAAATATTTTGGTTTCAAAAAGTTGAAAATTTTAATGAAAAGATTTCTACTTCAAAAAGTTGAAAATTTTCATGAAAAGATTTCGGCTTCAAAAAAGTTGAAAATTTTCATGAAAATATTTTGGTTTCAAAAAGTTGAAAATTTTAATGAAAAGATTTCTACTTCAAAAAGTTGAAAATTTTCATGAAAAGATTTCTACTTCAAAAAGTTGAAAATTTTCATGAAAAGATTTCAGCTTCAAAAAAGTTGAAGATTTTCATGAAAAGATTTCTGCTTCAAAAAAGTTGAAAATTTTCATGACAGGATTTTGGCTTCAAAAAAAGTAGAAATTTTCATGAAGTATTTCGGCTTCAAAAAAGTAAAAATTTTCATGAAGTATTTCGGCTGCAAAAAAGTCGAAGATTTTCATGAAAAGATTTCTGCTTCAAAAAAGTTGAAAATTTTCATGAAAAGATTTCGGCTTCAAAAAGTTGAAAATTTTCATGAAATGATTTCTGCTTCAAAAAAGTTGACAATTTTCATGAAAAGATTTCTGCTTCAAAAAAGTCTAAGATTTTCATGAAAAGATTTCGGCTTCAAAAAAGTTGAAAATTTTCATGAAAAGATTTCAGCTTCAAAAAAGTCTAAGATTTTCATGAAAAGATTTCTGCTCCAAAAAAGTTGAAAATTTTCATGAAAAGATTTCGGACTTTAAAAAAGTTTAAAATTTTCATGAAAATATTTTGGTTTCAAAAAGTTGAAAATTTTCATGAAAAGATTTCAGCTTCAAAAAGGTTGAAAACTTTCATGAACTATTTCGACTTCAAAAAAGTCGAAGATTTTCATGAAAAGATTTCGGCTTCAAAAAAGTAAAAATTTTCATGAAGTATTTCGGCTGCAAAAAAGTCGAAGATTTTCATGAAAAGATTTCTGCTTCAAAAAAGTTGAACTTTTACATGAAAAGATTTCGGCTTCAAAAAAGTTTAAAATTTTCATGAAAAGATTTCTGCTTCAAAAAAGTCTAAGATTTTCATGAAAAGATTTCTGCTTCAAAAAAGTTGAAAATTTTCATGAAAAGATTTCGGCTTCAAAAAGTTGAAAATTTTCATGAAAAGATTTCGGCTTCAAAAAAGTTGACAATTTTCATGAAAAGATTTCGGACTTTAAAAAAGTTTAAAATTTTCATGAAAATATTTTGGTTTCAAAAAGTTGAAAATTTTCATGAAAAGATTTCAGCTTCAAAAAGGTTGAAAGCTTTCATGAACTATTTCGACTTCAAAAAAGTCGAAGATTTTCATGAAAAGATTTCGGCTTCAAAAAAGTTAAAAATTTTCATGACAGGATTTTGGCTTTAAAAAAAGTAGAAATTTTCATGAAGTATTTCGGCTTCAAAAAAGTTGAAAACTTTCATGAACTATTTCGGCTTCAAAAATGTCGAAGATTTTCATGAAAAGATTTCTGCTTCAAAAAAGTTGAAAATTTTTATGAAAAGATTTCGACTTCAAAAAGTTGAAAATTTTAATGAAAAGATTTCGGCTTCAAAAAAGTTGACCATTTTCATGAAAAGATTTCGGGTTCAAAAAAGTTGACCATTTTCATGAAAAGATTTCGGCTTCAAAAAAGTTGAAAATTTTCATGAAAAGATTTCGGCTTCAAAAAAGTTGAAAATTTTCATGAAAAGATTTCGGCTTCAAAAAGTTGAAAATTTTCATGAAAAGATTTCAGCTTCAAAAAGGTTGAAGCCTTTCATGAAAAGATTTCTGCTTCAAAAAAGTTGAACATTTTCATGAAAAGATTTCTGCTTCAAAAAAGTTGAAAATTTAAATGAAAAGATTTCGACTTCAAAAAAGTCTAAGATTTTCATGAAAAGATTTCGGCTTCAAAAAGTTGAAAATTTTCATGAAAAGATTTCAGCTTCAAAAAGGTTGAAAACTTTCATGAACTATTTCGAATTCAAAAAAGTTGAAGATTTTCATGAAAAGATTTCTGCTTCAAAAAAGTCAAAGATTTTCATGAAAAGATTTCTGCTTCAAAAAAGTTGAACATTTTCATGAAAAGATTTCGACTTCAAAAAAGTTGAAAATTTAAATGAAAAGATTTCGACTTCAAAAAAGTCTAAGATTTTCATGAAAAGATTTCTGCTTCAAAAAAGTTGAAAATTTTCATGAAAAGATTTCAGCTTCAAAAAGTTGAAAATTTTCATGAAAAGATTTCGGCTTCAAAAAAGTCTAAGATTTTCATGAAAAGATTTCTGCTTCAAAAAAGTTGAAAATTTTCATGAAAAGATTTCTGCTTCAAAAAAGTTGAAAATTTTCATGAAAAGATTTCGGCTTCAAAAAGTTGAAAATTTTCATGAAAAGATTTCAGCTTCAAAAAAGTTGAAAATTTTCATGAAACGATTTCGGCTTCAAAAAAGTTGAAAATTTTCATGAAAAGATTTTGGTTTCAAAAAGTTGAAAATTTTCATGAAAAGATTTCAGCTTCAAAATGGTTGAAGACTTTCATGAACTATTTCGACTTCAAAAAAGTTGAAGATTTTCAATGAAAAGATTTCTGCTTCAAAAAAGTCGAAGATTTTCATGAAAAGATTTCTGCTTCAAAAAAGTTGAACATTTTCATGAAAAGATTTCTGCTTCAAAAAAGTTGAAAATTTAAATGAAAAGATTTCAGCTTCAAAAAGGTTGAAGACTTTCATGAAGTATTTCGACTTCAAAAAAGTTGAAGATTTTCATGAAAAGATTTCTGCTTCAAAAAAGTCGAAGATTTTCATGAAAAGATTTCTGCTTCAAAAAAGTTGAACATTTTCATGAAAAGATTTCTGCTTCAAAAAAGTTGAAAATTTAAATGAAAAGATTTCGACTTCAAAAAAGTCTAAGATTTTCATGAAAAGATTTCTGCTTCAAAAAAGTTGAAAATTTAAATGAAAAGATTTCGACTTCAAAAAAGTCTAAGATTTTCATGAAAAGATTTCTGCTTCAAAAAGTTGAAAATTTTCATGAAAAGATTTCAGCTTCAAAAAAGTTGAAAATTTTCATGAAACGATTTCGGCTTCAAAAAAGTTGAAAATTTTCATGAAAAGATTTTGGTTTCAAAAAGTTGAAAATTTTCATGAAAAGATTTCAGCTTCAAAATGGTTGAAGACTTTCATGAACTATTTCGACTTCAAAAAAGTTGAAGATTTTCATGAAAAGATTTCTGCTTCAAAAAAGTCGAAGATTTTCATGAAAAGATTTCTGCTTCAAAAAAGTTGAACATTTTCATGAAAAGATTTCTGCTTCAAAAAAGTTGAAAATTTAAATGAAAAGATTTCAGCTTCAAAAAGGTTGAAGACTTTCATGAAGTATTTCGACTTCAAAAAAGTTGAAGATTTTCATGAAAAGATTTCTGCTTCAAAAAAGTCGAAGATTTTCATGAAAAGATTTCTGCTTCAAAAAAGTTGAACATTTTCATGAAAAGATTTCTGCTTCAAAAAAGTTGAAAATTTAAATGAAAAGATTTCGACTTCAAAAAAGTCTAAGATTTTCATGAAAAGATTTCTGCTTCAAAAAAGTTGAAAATTTAAATGAAAAGATTTCGACTTCAAAAAAGTCTAAGATTTTCATGAAAAGATTTCTGCTTCAAAAAAGTTGAAAATTTTCATGAAAAGATTTCGGCTTCAAAAAGTTGAAAATTTTCATGAAAAGATTTCAGCTTCAAAAAGGTTGAAAACTTTCATGAACTATTTCGACTTCAAAAAAGTCGAAGATTTTCATGAAAAGATTTCGGCTTCAAAAAAGTTGAAAATTTTCATGACAGGATTTTGGCTTTAAAAAAAGTAGAAATTTTCATGAAGTATTTCGGCTTCAAAAAAGTTGAAAACTTTCATGAACTATTTCGGCTTCAAAAATGTCGCAGATTTTCATGAAAAGATTTCTGCTTCAAAAAAGTTGAAAATTTTTATGAAAAGATTTCGGCTTCAAAAAGTTGAAAATTTTAATGAAAAGATTTCGGCTTCAAAAAAGTTGACCATTTTCATGAAAAGATTTCGGCTTCAAAAAAGTTGACCATTTTCATGAAAAGATTTCGGCTTCAAAAAAGTTGAAAATTTTCATGAAAAGATTTCGGCTTCAAAAAAGTTGACCATTTTCATGAAAAGATTTTGGTTTCAAAAAGTTGAAAATTTTCATGAAAAGATTTCAGCTTCAAAAAGGTTGAAAACTTTCATGAACTATTTCGACTTGAAAAAAGTTGAAAATTTACATGAAAAGATTTTGGCTTCAAAAAAGTCAAAAACTTTCATGAAGTATTTCGGCTTCAAAAAAGTTGAAGATTTTCATGATAAGATTTCGGCTTCAAAAAAGTTGAACATTTTCATGAAGTATTTCGGCTTGAAAAAAGTTGAAAATTTACATTAAAAGATTTCGGCTTCAAAAAGGTTGAAAACTTTCATGACAGGATTTCGGCTTCAAAAAGTTGAAAATTTTCATGAAAAGATTTTGGTTTCAAAAAGTTGAAAATTTTCATGAAAAGATTTCAGCTTCAAAAAGGTTGAAAACTTTCATGAACTATTTCGACTTTAAAAAAGTCGAAGATTTTCATGAAAAGATTTCGGCTTCAAAAAAGTTGAAAATTTTCTTGAAGTATTTCGGCATCAAAAAAGTCTAAAATTTTCATGAAAAGATTTATGCTTCAAAAAAGTTTAAAATTTTCATGAAAAGATTTCAGCTTCAAAAAGGTTGAAAATTTTCATGAAAAGATTTCGGCTGCAAAAAAGTTGAAAATTTTCATGAAAAGATTTCGGCTTCAAAAAAGTTGACCATTTTCATGAAAAGATTTCGGCATCAAAAAAGTTGAAAATTTTCATGAAAAGATTTCGACTTCAAAAAAGTTTAAGATTTTCATGAAAAGATTTCTGCTTCAAAAAAGTTGAAAATTTTCATGAAAAGATTTCGGCTTCAAAAAGTTGACCATTTTCATGAAAAGATTTCAGCTTCAAAAAAGTTGAAAATTTTCATGAAAAGATTTCGGTTTCAAAAAGTTGAAAATTTTCATGAAAAGATTTCGGCTTCAAATAAGTTGAAAATTTTCATGAAAAGATTTCGACTTCAAAAAAGTTTAAGATTTTCATGAAAAGATTTCTGCTTCAAAAAAGTTGAAAATTTTCATGAAAAGATTTCGGCTTCAAAAAGTTGACCATTTTCATGAAAAGATTTCAGCTTCAAAAAGGTTGAAAACTTTCATGAACTATTTCGACTTCAAAAAAGTCGAAGATTTTCATGAAAAGATTTCGGCTTCAAAAAAGTTTAACATTTTCATGAAGTATTTCGGCTGCAAAAAAGTCGAAGATTTTCATGAAAAGAATTCTGCTTCAAAAAAGTTGAACATTTTCATGAAAAGATTTCGGCTTCAAAAAAGTTGAAATTTTTCATGAAGTATTTCGGCTTCAAAAAAATGGAACATTTTCATGAAAAGATTTTGGCTTCAAAAAACTTGAAAATTTTCATGAAAAGATTTCGGTTTCAAAAAGTTGAAAATTTTCATGAAAAGATCTCGGCTTCAAAAAAGTTGAACATTTTCATGAAAAGATTTCGGCTTCAAAAAAGTTGACCATTTTCATGAAAAGATTTCAGCTTCAAAAAAGTTTAAAATTTTCATGAAAAGATTTCAGCTTCAAAAAGGTTGAAAACTTTCATGAAATATTTCGACTTCAAAAAAGTCGAAGATTTTCATGAAAAGATTTCGGCTTCAAAAAAGTCTAAAATTTTCATGAAAAGATTTATGCTTCAAAAAAGATGAAAATTTTCATGAACTATTTCGACTTCAAAAAAGTTGAAAATTTTCATGAAGTATTTCGGCTTCAAAAAAATGGAACATTTTCATGAAAAGATTTCGGCTTCAAAAAAGTTGAACATTTTCATGAAAAGATTTCTGCTTCAAAAAAGTTGAAAATTTTCATGAAAAGATTTCGGCTTCAAAAAGTTGAAAATTTTCATGAAAAGATTTCGGCTTCAAAAAAGTTGACCATTTTCATGAAAAGATTTCAGCTTCAAAAAAGTTGAAAATTTTCATGAAAAGATTTCGGCTTCAAAAAAGTTGAAAATTTTCATGAAAAGATTTTGGTTTCAAAAAGTCTAAAATTTTCATGAAAAGATTTCAGCTTCAAAAAGGTTGAAAACTTTCATGAACTATTTCAACTTCAAAAAAGTCGAAGATTTTCATGAAAAGATTTCGGCTTCAAAAAAGTTTAAGATTTTCATGAAAAGATTTCTGCTTCAAAAAAGTTGAAAATTTTCATGAAAAGATTTCGGCTTCAAAAAGTTGACCATTTTCATGAAAAGATTTCAGCTTCAAAAAAGTTGAAAATTTTCATGAAAAGATTTCGGTTTCAAAAAGTTGAAAATTTTCATGAAAAGATTTCGGCTTCAAATAAGTTGAAAATTTTCATGAAAAGATTTCGACTTCAAAAAAGTTTAAGATTTTCATGAAAAGATTTCTGCTTCAAAAAAGTTGAAAATTTTCATGAAAAGATTTCGGCTTCAAAAAGTTGACCATTTTCATGAAAAGATTTCAGCTTCAAAAAGGTTGAAAACTTTCATGAACTATTTCGACTTCAAAAAAGTCGAAGATTTTCATGAAAAGATTTCGGATTCAAAAAAGTTGAACATTTTCATGAAGTATTTCGGCTGGAAAAAAGTCGAAGATTTTCATGAAAAGAATTCTGCTTCAAAAAAGTTGAACATTTTCATGAAAAGATTTCGGCTTCAAAAAAGTTGAAATTTTTCATGAAGTATTTCGGCTTCAAAAAAATGGAACATTTTCATGAAAAGATTTTGGCTTCAAAAAACTTGAAAATTTTCATGAAAAGATTTCGGTTTCAAAAAGTTGAAAATTTTCATGAAAAGATCTCGGCTTCAAAAAAGTTGAACATTTTCATGAAAAGATTTCGGCTTCAAAAAAGTTGACCATTTTCATGAAAAGATTTCAGCTTCAAAAAAGTTTAAAATTTTCATGAAAAGATTTCAGCTTCAAAAAGGTTGAAAACTTTCATGAAATATTTCGACTTCAAAAAAGTCGAAGATTTTCATGAAAAGATTTCGGCTTCAAAAAAGTCTAAAATTTTCATGAAAAGATTTATGCTTCAAAAAAGATGAAAATTTTCATGAACTATTTCGACTTCAAAAAAGTTGAAAATTTTCATGAAGTATTTCGGCTTCAAAAAAATGGAACATTTTCATGAAAAGATTTCGGCTTCAAAAAAGTTGAACATTTTCATGAAAAGATTTCTGCTTCAAAAAAGTTGAAAATTTTCATGAAAAGATTTCGGCTTCAAAAAGTTGAAAATTTTCATGAAAAGATTTATGCTTCAAAAAAGTTGACCATTTTCATGAAAAGATTTCAGCTTCAAAAAAGTTGAAAATTTTCATGAAAAGATTTCGGCTTCAAAAAAGTTGAAAATTTTCATGAAAAGATTTTGGTTTCAAAAAGTCTAAAATTTTCATGAAAAGATTTCAGCTTCAAAAAGGTTGAAAACTTTCATGAACTATTTCAACTTCAAAAAAGTCGAAGATTTTCATGAAAAGATTTCTGCTTCAAAAAAGTTGAAAATTTTCATGAAAAGATTTCGGCTTCAAAAAGTTGACCATTTTCATGAAAAGATTTCAGCTTCAAAAAAGTTGAAAATTTTCATGAAAAGATTTCGGTTTCAAAAAGTTGAAAATTTTCATGAAAAGATTTCGGCTTCAAATAAGTTGAAAATTTTCATGAAAAGATTTCGGCTTCAAAAAAGTTTAAGATTTTCATGAAAAGATTTCTGCTTCAAAAAAGTTGAAAATTTTCATGAAAAGATTTCGGCTTCAAAAAGTTGACCATTTTCATGAAAAGATTTCAGCTTCAAAAAGGTTGAAAACTTTCATGAACTATTTCGACTTCAAAAAAGTCGAAGATTTTCATGAAAAGATTTCGGATTCAAAAAAGTTGAACATTTTCATGAAGTATTTCGGCTGGAAAAAAGTCGAAGATTTTCATGAAAAGAATTCTGCTTCAAAAAAGTTGAAAATTTTCATGAAAAGATTTCGGCTTCAAAAAAGTTGAAAATTTTCATGAAAAGATTTTGGTTTCAAAAAATCTAAAATTTTCATGAAAAGATTTCAGCTTCAAAAAGGTTGAAAACTTTCATGAACTATTTCAACTTCAAAAAAGTCGAAGATTTTCATGAAAAGATTTCGGCTTCAAAAAAGTCTAAAATTTTCATGAAAAGATTTCGGTTTCAAAAAGTTGAAAATTTTCATGAAAAGATTTCGGCTTCAAAAAAGTTGAAAATTTTCATGAAGTATTTCGGTTGCAAAAAAATGGAACATTTTCATGAAAAGATTTCGGCTTCAAAAAGAGTTGAACATTTTCATGAAAAGATTTCGGCTTCAAAAAGTTGAAAATTTTCATGAAAAGATTTCAGCTTCAAAAAAGTTGAAAATTTTCATGAAAAGATTTAGGCTTCAAAAAACTTCAACATTTTCATGAAGTATTTCGGCATCAAAAAAGTCTAAAATTTTCATGAAAAGATTTATGATTCAAAAAAGTTTAAAATTTTCATGAAAAGATTTCAGCTTCAAAAAGGTTGAAAACTTTCATGAAATATTTCGACTTCAAAAAAGTCGAAGATTTTCATGAAAAGATTTCGGCTTCAAAAAAGTCTAAAATTTTCATAAAAAGATTTATGCTTCAAAAAAGATGAAAATTTTCATGAACTATTTCGACTTCAAAAAAGTTGAAAATTTTCATGAAGTATTTCGGCTTCAAAAAAGTTGAACATTTTCATGAAAAGATTTCTGCTTCAAAAAAGTTGAAAATTTTCATGAAAAGATTTCGGCTTCAAAAAGTTAAAAATTTTCATGAAAAGATTTATGCTTCAAAAAAGTTGACCATTTTCATGAAAAGATTTCAGCTTCAAAAAAGTTGAAAATTTTCATGAAAAGATTTCGGCTTCAAAAAAGTTGAAAATTTTCATGAAAAGATTTTGGTTTCAAAAAGTCTAAAATTTTCATGAAAAGATTTCAGCTTCAAAAAGGTTAAAAACTTTCATGAACTATTTCAACTTCAAAAAAGTCGAACATTTTCATGAAGTATTTCGGCATCAAAAAAGTCTAAAATTTTCATGAAAAGATTTATGCTTCAAAAAAGTTTAAAATTTTCATGAAAAGATTTCAGCTTCAAAAAGGTTGAAAACTTTCATGAAATATTTCGACTTCAAAAAAGTCGAAGATTTTCATGAAAAGATTTCGGCTTCAAAAAAGTCTAAAATTTTCATAAAAAGATTTATGCTTCAAAAAAGATGAAAATTTTCATGAACTATTTCGACTTCAAAAAAGTTGAAAATTTTCATGAAGTATTTCGGCTTCAAAAAAATGGAACATTTTCATGAAAAGATTTCGGCTTCAAAAAAGTTGAACATTTTCATGAAAAGATTTCTGATTCAAAAAAGTTGAAAATTTTCATGAAAAGATTTCGGCTTCAAAAAAGTTGACCATTTTCATGAAAAGATTTCAGCTTCAAAAAAGTTGAAAATTTTCATGAAAAGATTTCGGCTTCAAAAAAGTTGAAAATTTTCATGAAAAGATTTTGGTTTCAAAAAGTTGAAAATTTTCATGAAAAGATTTCAGCTTCAAAAAGGTTGAAAACTTTCATGAACTATTTCAACTTCAAAAAAGTCGAAGATTTTCATGAAAAGATTTCGGCTTCAAAAAAGTCTAAAATTTTCATGAAAAGATTTATGCTTCAAAAAAGATGAAAATTTTCATGAAAAGATTTCGGCTTCAAAAAGTTGAAAATTTTCATGAAAAGATTTCAGCTTCAAAAAAGTTGAAAATTTTCATGAAGTATTTCGGTTGCAAAAAATGGAACATTTTCATGAAAAGATTTCGGCTTCAAAAAAAGTTGAACATTTTCATGAAAAGATTTCTGCTTCAAAAAAGTTGAAAATTTATATGAAAAGATTTCGACTTCAAAAAAGTCTAAGATTTTCATGAAAAGATTTCTGCTTCAAAAAAGTTGAACATTTTCATGAAAAGATTTCGGCTTCAAAAAGTTGAAAATTTTCATGAAAAGATTTCGGCTTCAAAAAAGTTGACCATTTTCATGAAAAGATTTCGGCTTCAAAAAAGTTGAAAATTTTCATGAAAAGATTTCAGCTTCAAAAAGGTTGAAAACTTTCATGAACTATTTCGACTTCAAAAAAGTCGAAGATTTTCATGAAAAGATTTCGGCTTCAAAAAAGTTGAACATTTTCATGAAGTATTTCGGCTGCAAAAAAGTCGAAGATTTTCATGAAAAGAATTCTGCTTCAAAAAAGTTGAACATTTTCATGAAAAGATTTTGGCTTCAAAAAACTTGAAAATTTTCATGAAAAGATTTCGGTTTCAAAAAGTTGAAAATTTTCATGAAAAGATCTCGGCTGCAAAAAAGTCTAAAATTTTCATGAAAAGATTTCGGCTTCAAAAAAGTTGAAAATTTTCATGAAAAGATTTCGGTTTCAAAAAGTTGAAAATTTTCATGAAAAGATTTCGGCTTCAAAAAAGTTGACCATTTTCATGGAAAGATTTCGGCTTCAAAAAAGTTAAAAATTTTCATGAAAAGATTTCGGTTTCAAAAAGTTGAAAATTTTCATGAAAAGATTTCTGCTTCAAAAAAGTTGAAAATTTTCATGACAGGATTTTGGCTTCAAAAAGGTTGAAAACTTTCATGAACTATTTCGACTTCAAAAAAGTCTAAGATTTTCATGAAAAGATTTCTGCTTCAAAAAAGTCTAAGATTTTCATGAAAAGATTTCTGCTTCAAAAAAGTTGAAAATTTTCATGAAAAGATTTCGACTTCAAAAAAGTTGAAAATTTTCATGAAGTATTTCGGCTTCAAAAAAATGGAACATTTTCATGAAAAGTTTTTGGCTTCAAAAAAGTTGAACATTTTCATGAAAAGATTTCTGCTTCAAAAAAGTTGAAAATTTTCATGAAAAGATTTCTGCTTCAAAAAAGTTGAAAATTTTCATGAAAAGATTTCGGCTTCAAAAAGTTGAAAATTTTCATGAAAAGATTTCGGCTTCAAAAAAGTCTAAGATTTTCATGAAAATATTTCGGCTTCAAAAAAGTTGAAAATTTTCATGAAAAGATTTCTGCTTCAAAAAAGTTGAAAATTTTCATGAAAAGATTTCGGCTTCAAAAAGTTGAAAATTTTCATGAAAAGATTTCGGCTTCAAAAAAGTCTAAGATTTTCATGAAAAGATTTCGGCTTCAAAAAAGTTGAAAATTTTCATGAAAAGATTTCGGTTTCAAAAAGTTGAAAATTTTCATGAAAAGATTTCGGCTTCAAAAAAGTTGACCATTTTCATGGAAAGATTTCGGCTTCAAAAAAGTTAAAAATTTTCATGAAAAGATTTCGGTTTCAAAAAGTTGAAAATTTTCATGAAAAGATTTCTGCTTCAAAAAAGTTGAAAATTTTCATGACAGGATTTTGGCTTCAAAAAGGTTGAAAACTTTCATGAACTATTTCGACTTCAAAAAAGTCGAAGATTTTCATGAAAAGATTTCTGCTTCAAAAAAGTTGAAAATTTTCATGAAAAGATTTCTGCTTCAAAAAAGTTGAAAATTTTCATGAAAAGATTTCGACTTCAAAAAAGTTGAAAATTTTCATGAAGTATTTCGGCTTCAAAAAAATGGAACATTTTCATGAAAAGTTTTTGGCTTCAAAAAAGTTGAACATTTTCATGAAAAGATTTCTGCTTCAAAAAAGTTGAAAGTTTACATGAAAAGATTTCGACTTCAAAAAAGTCTAAGATTTTCATGAAAAGATTTCTGCTTCAAAAAAGTTGAAAATTTTCATGAAAAGATTTCTGCTTCAAAAAAGTTGAAAATTTTCATGAAAAGATTTCGGCTTCAAAAAGTTGAAAATTTTCATGAAAAGATTTCGGCTTCAAAAAAGTCTAAGATTTTCATGAAAAGATTTCGGCTTCAAAAAAGTTGAAAATTTTCATGAAAAGATTTCGGTTTCAAAAAGTTGAAAATTTTCATGAAAAGATTTCGGCTTCAAAAAGTTGACCATTTTCATGAAAAGATTTCAGCTTCAAAAAGGTTGAAAACTTTCATGAACTATTTCGACTTCAAAAAAGTCGAAGATTTTCATGAAAAGATTTCGGCTTCAAAAAAGTCTAAAATTTTCATGAAAAGATTTCAGCTTCAAAAAGGTTGAAAACTTTCATGAAATATTTCGACTTCAAAAAAGTTGAAAATTTTCATGAAGTATTTCGGCTTCAAAAAAATGGAACATTTTCATGAAAAGATTTCGGCTTCAAAAAAGTTGAACATTTTCATGAAAAGATTTCTGATTCAAAAAAGTTGAAAATTTTCATGAAAAGATTTCGGCTTCAAAAAGTTGAAAATTTTCATGAAAAGATTTCGGCTTCAAAAAAGTTGAAAATTTTCATGAAGTATTTCGGTTGCAAAAAAATGGAACATTTGCATAAAAAGATTTCGGCTTCAAAAAAAGTTGAACATTTTCATGAAAAGATTTCTGCTTCAAAAAAGTTGAAAATTTATATGAAAAGATTTCGACTTCAAAAAAGTCTAAGATTTTCATGAAAAGATTTCTGCTTCAAAAAAGTTGAACATTTTCATGAAAAGATTTCGGCTTCAAAAAGTTGAAAATTTTCATGAAAAGATTTCGGCTTCAAAAAAGTTGACCATTTTCATGAAAAGATTTCGGCTTCAAAAAAGTTGAAAATTTTCATGAAAAGATTTCAGCTTCAAAAAGGTTGAAAACTTTCATGAACTATTTCGACTTCAAAAAAGTCGAAGATTTTCATGAAAAGATTTCGGCTTCAAAAAAGTTGAACATTTTCATGAAGTATTTCGGCTGCAAAAAAGTCGAAGATTTTCATGAAAAGAATTCTGCTTCAAAAAAGTTGAACATTTTCATGAAAAGATTTCGGCTTCAAAAAAGTTGAAATTTTTCATGAAGTATTTCGGCTTCAAAAAAGTTGAACATTTTCATGAAAAGATTTCGGCTTCAAAAAAGTTGACCATTTTCATGAAAAGATTTCAGCTTCAAAAAAGTTGAAAATTTTCATGAAAAGATTTTGGCTTCAAAAAAGTTGAAAATTTTCATGAAAAGATTTCGGCTTCAAAAAGGTTGAAAACTTTCATGAACTAATTCGACTTCAAAAAAGTCGAAGATTTTCATGAAAAGATTTCGGCTTCAAAAAGTTGAAAATTTTCATGAAAAGATTTCGGCTTCAAAAAAGTCTAAGATTTTCATGAAAAGATTTCGGCTTCAAAAAAGTTGAAAATTTTCATGAAAAGATTTCGGTTTCAAAAAGTTGAAAATTTTCATGAAAAGATTTCGGCTTCAAATGTTGACCATTTTCATGGAAAGATTTCGGCTTCAAAAAAGTTAAAAATTTTCATGAAAAGATTTCGACTTCAAAAAAGTTGAAAATTTTCATGAAAAGATCTCGGCTTCAAAAAAGATGAACATTTTCATGAAAAGATTTCGGCTTCAAAAAAGTTTGAAAATTTTCATGAAAAGATTTCGGCTTCAAAAAACTTGAACATTTTCATGAAGTATTTCGGCATCAAAAAAGTCTAAAATTTTCATGAAAAGATTTCAGCTTCAAAAAGGTTGAAAACTTTCATGAAATATTTCGACTTCAAAAAAGTCGAAGATTTTCATGAAAAGATTTTGGCTTCAAAAAAGTCAAAAACTTTCATGAAGTATTTCGGCTTCAAAAAAGTTGAAGATTTTCATGATAAGATTTCGGCTTCAAAAAAGTTGAACATTTTCATGAAGTATTTCGGCTTGAAAAAAGTTGAAAATTTACATTAAAAGATTTCGGCTTCAAAAAGGTTGAAAACTTTCATGACAGGATTTCGGCTTCAAAAAGTTGAAAATTTTCATGAAAAGATTTTGGTTTCAAAAAGTTGAAAATTTTCATGAAAAGATTTCAGCTTCAAAAAGGTTGAAAACTTTCATGAACTATTTCGACTTTAAAAAAGTCGAAGATTTTCATGAAAAGATTTCGGCTTCAAAAAAGTTGAAAATTTTCTTGAAGTATTTCTGCTTCAAAAAAGTCTAAAATTTTCATGAAAAGATTTATGCTTCAAAAAAGTTTAAAATTTTCATGAAAAGATTTCAGCTTCAAAAAGGTTGAAAATTTTCATGAAAAGATTTCGGCTGCAAAAAGTTTAAAATTTTCATGAAAAGATTTCGGCTTCAAAAAAGTTGACCATTTTCATGAAAAGATTTTGGCATCAAAAAAGTTGAAAATTTTTTCATGAAAAGATTTCGACTTCAAAAAAGTTTAAGATTTTCATGAAAAGATTTCTGCTTCAAAAAAGTTGAAAATTTTCATGAAAAGATTTCGGCTTCAAAAAGTTGACCATTTTCATGAAAAGATTTCAGCTTCAAAAAAGTTGAAAATTTTCATGAAAAGATTTCGGTTTCAAAAAGTTGAAAATTTTCATGAAAAGATTTCGGCTTCAAAAAAGTTGAAAATTTTCATGAAAAGATTTTGGTTTCAAAAAGTTGAAAATTTTCATGAAGTATTTCGGCTTCAAAAAAATGGAACATTTTCATGAAAAGATTTCGGTTTCAAAAAAGTTGAAAATTTTCATGAAAAGATTTCGGTTCCAAAAAGTTGAAAATTTTCATGAAAAGATTTCGGCTTCAAAAAAGTTTAAGATTTTCATGAAAAGATTTCTGCTTCAAAAAAGTTGAAAATTTTCATGAAAAGATTTCGGCTTCAAAAAGTTGACCATTTTCATGAAAAGATTTCAGCTTCAAAAAAGTTGAAAATTTTCATGAAAAGATTTCGGCTTCAAAAAGTTGACCATTTTCATGAAAAGATTTCAGCTTCAAAAAGGTTGAAAACTTTCATGAACTATTTCGACTTCAAAAAAATGGAACATTTTCATGAAAAGATTTCGGCTTCAAAAAAGTTGAACATTTTCATGAAAAGATTTCGGTTTCAAAAAGTTGAAAATTTTCATGAAAAGATTTCTGCTTCAAAAAAGTTGAAAATTTTCATGACAGGATTTCAGCTTCAAAAAGGTTGAAAACTTTCATGAACTATTTCGACTTCAAAAAAGTCGAAGATTTTCATGAAAAGATTTCGGTTTCAAAAAAGTTGAAAATTTTCATGAAAAGATTTCTGCTTCAAAAAAGTTGAAAATTTTCATGAAAAGATTTCTGCTTCAAAAAAGTTGAAAATTTTCATGAAAAGATTTCGGTTTCAAAAAGTTGAAAATTTTCATTAAAAGATTTCGGCTTCAAAAAAGTTGAACATTTTCATGAAAAGATTTAGGTTTCAAAAAAGTTGAACATTTTCATGAAGTATTTCGGCTTCAAAAAAGTCTAAAATTTTCATGAACTATTTCGGCTTCAAAAAAGTTGAAAACTTTCATGAAAAGATTTCTGCTTCAAAAAAGTTGAAAATTTTCATGAAAAGATTTCGGCTTCAAAAAAGTTGAAAATTTTCATGAAAAGATTTTGGTTTCAAAAAGTTGAAAATTTTCATGAAGTATTTCGGCTTCAAAAAAATGGAACATTTTCATGAAAAGATTTCGGTTTCAAAAAAGTTGAAAATTTTCATGAAAAGATTTCGGTTCCAAAAAGTTGAAAATTTTCATGAAAAGATTTCGGCTTCAAAAAAGTTTAAGATTTTCATGAAAAGATTTCTGCTTCAAAAAAGTTGAAAATTTTCATGAAAAGATTTCGGCTTCAAAAAGTTGACCATTTTCATGAAAAGATTTCAGCTTCAAAAAAGTTGAAAATTTTCATGAAAAGATTTCGGCTTCAAAAAGTTGACCATTTTCATGAAAAGATTTCAGCTTCAAAAAGGTTGAAAACTTTCATGAACTATTTCGACTTCAAAAAAGTCGAAGATTTTCATGAAAAGATTTCGGCTTCAAAAAAGTTGAACATTTTCATGAAGTATTTCGGCTGCAAAAAAGTCGAAGATTTTCATGAAAAGAATTCGGCTTCAAAAAAGTTGAACATTTTCATGAAAAGATTTCGGCTTCATAAAAGTTGAAATTTTTCATGAAGTATTTCGGCTTCAAAAAAATGGAACATTTTCATGAAAAGATTTCGGCTTCAAAAAAGTTGAACATTTTCATGAAAAGATTTCGGTTTCAAAAAGTTGAAAATTTTCATGAAAAGATTTCTGCTTCAAAAAAGTTGAAAATTTTCATGACAGGATTTCAGCTTCAAAAAGGTTGAAAACTTTCATGAACTATTTCGACTTCAAAAAAGTCGAAGATTTTCATGAAAAGATTTCGGTTTCAAAAAAGTTGAAAATTTTCATGAAAAGATTTCTGCTTCAAAAAAGTTGAAAATTTTCATGAAAAGATTTCTGCTTCAAAAAAGTTGAAAATTTTCATGAAAAGATTTCGGCTTCAAAAAAGTCTAAGATTTTCATGAAAAGATTTCGGCTTCAAAAAAGTTGAAAATTTTCATGAAAAGATTTCGGTTTCAAAAAGTTGAAAATTTTCATTAAAAGATTTCGGCTTCAAAAAAGTTGAACATTTTCATGAAAAGATTTAGGTTTCAAAAAAGTTGAACATTTTCATGAAGTATTTCGGCTTCAAAAAAGTCTAAAATTTTCATGAACTATTTCGGCTTCAAAAAAGTTGAAAACTTTCATGAAAAGATTTCTGCTTCAAAAAAGTTGAAAACTTTCATGAAAAGATTTCTGCTTCAAAAAAGTTGAAAATTTTCATCAAGTATTTCGGCATCAAAAAAGTTGAAAATTTTCATGAAAAGATTTCGGCTTCAAAAAAGTTGAAAATTTTCATGAAAAGATTTTGGTTTCAAAAAGTTGAAAATTTTCATGAAGTATTTCGGCTTCAAAAAAATGGAACATTTTCATGAAAAGATTTCGGTTTCAAAAAAGTTGAAAATTTTCATGAAAAGATTTCGGGTTCAAAAAAGTTGAAAATTTTCATGAACTATTTCGGCTTCAAAAAAGTTGAAAACTTTCATGAAAAGATTTCTGCTTCAAAAAAGTTGAAAACTTTCATGAAAAGATTTCTGCTTCAAAAAAGTTGAAAATTTTCATCAAGTATTTCGGCTTCAAAAAAGTCGAAGATTTTCATGAAAAGATTTCTGCTTCAAAAAAGTTGAACATTTTCATGAAAAGATTTCGGCTTCAAAAAAGTTGAACATTTTCATGAAAAGATTTCTGCTTCAAAAAAGTTGAAAATTTTCATGAAAAGATTTTGGTTTCAAAAAGTTGAAAATTTTCATCAAAAGATTTCGGCTTCAAAAAAGTTGAACATTTTCATGAAAAGATTTCGGCTTCAAAAAAGTTGAACATTTTCATGAAAAGATTTCGGCTTCAAAAAAGTCTAAAATTTTCATGAACTATTTCGGCTTCAAAAAAGTTGAAAACTTTCATGAAAAGATTTCTGCTTCAAAAAAGTTGAAAACTTTCATGAAAAGATTTCTGCTTCAAAAAAGTTGAAAATTTTCATCAAGTATTTCGGCTTCAAAAAAGTCGAAGATTTTCATGAAAAGATTTCTGCTTCAAAAAAGTTGAACATTTTCATGAAAAGATTTCTGCTTCAAAAAAGTTGAACATTTTCATGAAAAGATTTCTGCTTCAAAAAAGTTGAAAATTTTCATGAAAAGATTTTGGTTTCAAAAAGTTGAAAATTTTCATCAAAAGATTTCCGCTTCAAAAAAGTTGAACATTTTCATGAAAAGATTTCAGCTTCAAAAAAGTTGAACATTTTCATGAAAAGATTTCGGCTTCAAAAAAGTTGAAAATTTTCATGAAAAGATTTTGGTTTCAAAAAGTTGAAAATTTTCATGAACTATTTCGGCTTCAAAAAAGTTGAAAACTTTCATGAAAAGATTTCTGCTTCAAAAAAGTTTAAAACTTTCATGAAAAGATTTCTGCTTCAAAAAAGTTAAAAATTTTCATCAAGTATTTCGGCTTCAAAAAAGTCGAAGATTTTCATGAAAAGATTTCTGCTACAAAAAAGTTGAAAATTTTCATGAAAAGATTTCGGCTTCAAAAAAGTTGAACATTTTCATGAAAAGATTTCTGCTTCAAAAAAGTTGAAAATTTTCATGAAAAGATTTTGGTTTCAAAAAGTTGAAAATTTTCATGAAAAGATTTCGGCTTCAAAAAAGTTGAACATTTTCATGAAAAGATTTCGGCTTCAAAAAAGTTGAAAATTTTCATGAAAAGATTTCGGCTTCAAAAAGTTGACCATTTTCATGAAAAGATTTCAGCTTCAAAAAAGTCGAAGATTTTCATGAAAAGAATTCGGCTTCAAAAAAGTTGAACATTTTCATGAAAAGATTTCGGCTTCATAAAAGTTGAAATTTTTCATGAAGTATTTCGGCTTCAAAAAAATGGAACATTTTCATGAAAAGATTTCGGCTTCAAAAAAGTTGAACATTTTCATGAAAAGATTTCGGTTTCAAAAAGTTGAAAATTTTCATGAAAAGATTTCTGCTTCAAAAAAGTTGAAAATTTTCATGACAGGATTTCAGCTTCAAAAAGGTTGAAAACTTTCATGAACTATTTCGACTTCAAAAAAGTCGAAGATTTTCATGAAAAGATTTCGGTTTCAAAAAAGTTGAAAATTTTCATGAAAAGATTTCTGCTTCAAAAAAGTTGAAAATTTTCATGAAAAGATTTCTGCTTCAAAAAAGTTGAAAATTTTCATGAAAAGATTTCGGCTTCAAAAAAGTCTAAGATTTTCATGAAAAGATTTCGGCTTCAAAAAAGTTGAAAATTTTCATGAAAAGATTTCGGTTTCAAAAAGTTGAAAATTTTCATTAAAAGATTTCGGCTTCAAAAAAGTTGAACATTTTCATGAAAAGATTTAGGTTTCAAAAAAGTTGAAAATTTTCATGAAGTATTTCGGCTTCAAAAAAGTCTAAAATTTTCATGAACTATTTCGGCTTCAAAAAGTTGAAAATTTTCATGAAAAGATTTCGGCTGCAAAAAGTTGAAAATTTTCATGAAAAGATTTCGGCATCAAAAAAGTTGACCATTTTCATGAAAAGATTTCGGCATCAAAAAAGTTGAAAATTTTCATGAAAAGATTTCGGCTTCAAAAAAGTCTAAAATTTTCATGAAAAGATTTCAGCTTCAAAAAGGTTGAAAACTTTCATGAAATATTTCGACTTCAAAAAAGTCGAAGATTTTCATGAAAAGATTTCGGCTTCAAAAAAGTCTAAAATTTTCATGAAAAGATTTATGCTTCAAAAAAGATGAAAATTTTCATGAACTATTTCGACTTCAAAAAAGTTGAAAATTTTCATGAAGTATTTCGGCTTCAAAAAAATGGAACATTTTCATGAAAAGATTTCGGCTTCAAAAAAGTTGAACATTTTCATGAAAAGATTTCTGATTCAAAAAAGTTGAAAATTTTCATGAAAAGATTTCGGCTTCAAAAAAGTCTAAAATTTTCATGAAAAGATTTATGCTTCAAAAAAGATGAAAATTTTCATGAAAAGATTTCGGCTTCAAAAAGTTGAAAATTTTCATGAAAAGATTTCGGCTTCAAAAAAGTTGAAAATTTTCATGAAGTATTTCGGTTGCAAAATAATGGAACATTTTCATGAAAAGATTTCGGCTTCAAAAAAAGTTGAACATTTTCATGAAAAGATTTCTGCTTCAAAAAAGTTGAAAATTTATATGAAAAGATTTCGACTTCAAAAAAGTCTAAGATTTTCATGAAAAGATTTCGGCTTCAAAAAAGTTGACCATTTTCATGAAAAGATTTCGGCTTCAAAAAAGTTGAAAATTTTCATGAAAAGATTTCGGCTTCAAAAAAGTTGAAAATTTTCATGAAAAGATTTCGGCTTCAAAAAGGTTGAAAACTTTCATGAACTAATTCGACTTCAAAAAAGTCGAAGATTTTCATGAAAAGATTTCGGCTTCAAAAAAGTTGACCATTTTCATGAAAAGATTTCAGCTTCAAAAAAGTTGAAAATTTTCATGAAAAGATTTTGGCTTCAAAAAAGTTGAAAATTTTCATGAAAAGATTTCGGCTTCAAAAAGGTTGAAAACTTTCATGAACTAATTCGACTTCAAAAAAGTCGAAGATTTTCATGAAAAGATTTCGGCTTCAAAAAAGTTGAAAATTTTCATGAAGTATTTCGGCTTCAAAAAAATTGAACATTTTCATGAAAAGTTTTTGGCTTCAAAAAAGTTGAACATTTTCATGAAAAGATTTCTGCTTCAAAAAAGTTGAAAATTTTCATGAAAAGATTTCGACTTCAAAAAAGTCTTAGATTTTCATGAAAAGATTTCGGCTTCAAAAAAGTTGAAAATTTTCATGAAAAGATTTCGGCTTCAAAAAGTTGAAAATTTTCATGAAAAGATTTCGGCTTCAAAAAAGTTGACCATTTTCATGGAAAGATTTCGGCTTCAAAAAAGTTAAAAATTTTCATGAAAAGATTTCGGTTTCAAAAAGTTGAAAATTTTCATGAAAAGATTTCTGCTTCAAAAAAGTTGAAAATTTTCATGACAGGATTTTGGCTTCAAAAAGGTTGAAAACTTTCATGAACTATTTCGACTTCAAAAAAGTCGAAGATTTTCATGAAAAGATTTCTGCTTCAAAAAAGTTGAAAATTTTCATGAAAAGATTTCTGCTTCAAAAAAGTTGAAAATTTTCATGAAAAGATTTCGACTTCAAAAAAGTTGAAAATTTTCATGAAAAGATCTCGGCTTCAAAAAAGATGAACATTTTCATGAAAAGATTTCGGCTTCAAAAAAGTTTGAAAATTTTCATGAAAAGATTTCGGCTTCAAAAAGTTGACCATTTTCATGAAAAGATTTCAGCTTCAAAAAGGTTGAAAACTTTCATGAACTATTTCGACTTCAAAAAAGTCGAAGATTTTCATGAAAAGATTTCGGCTTCAAAAAACTTGAACATTTTCATGAAGTATTTCAGCATCAAAAAAGTCTAAAATTTTCATGAAAAGATTTCGGCTTCAAAAAAGTTGAAAATTTTCATGAAAAGATTTCGGCTTCAAAAAGTTGAAAATTTTCATGAAAAGATTTCGGCTTCAAAAAGTTGAAAATTTTCATGAAAAGATTTCGGCTTCAAAAAACTTGAACATTTTCATGAAGTATTTCAGCATCAAAAAAGTTTAAAATTTTCATGAAAAGATTTCAGCTTCAAAAAGGTTGAAAACTTTCATGAAATATTTCGACTTCAAAAAAGTCGAAGATTTTCATGAAAAGATTTCGGCTTCAAAAAAGTCTAAAATTTTCATGAAAAGATTTATGCTTCAAAAAAGATGAAAATTTTCATGAACTATTTCGACTTCAAAAAAGTTGAAAATTTTCATGAAGTATTTCGGCTTCAAAAAAATGGAACATTTTCATGAAAAGATTTTCGGCTTCAAAAAAGTTGAACATTTTCATGAAAAGATTTCTGATTCAAAAAAGTTGAAAATTTTCATGAAAAGATTTCTGCTTCAAAAAGTTGAAAATTTTCATGAAAAGATTTCGGCTTCAAAAAAGTTGACCATTTTCATGAAAAGATTTCAGCTTCAAAAAAGTTGAAAATTTTCATGAAAAGATTTTGGTTTCAAAAAGTTGAAAATTTTCATGAAAAGATTTCAGCTTCAAAAAGGTTGAAAACTTTCATGAACTATGTCAACTTCAAAAAAGTCGAAGATTTTCATGAAAAGATTTATGCTTCAAAAAAGATGAAAATTTTCATGAAAAGATTTATCTTCAAAAAAGATGAAAATTTTCATGAAAAGATTTCGGCTTCAAAAAAGTTGACCATTTTCATGGAAAGATTTCGGCTTCAAAAAAGTTAAAAATTTTCATGAAAAGATTTCGGTTTCAAAAAGTTGAAAATTTTCATGAAAAGATTTCTGCTTCAAAAAAGTTGAAAATTTTCATGACAGGATTTTGGCTTCAAAAAGGTTGAAAACTTTCATGAACTATTTCGACTTCAAAAAAGTCGAAGATTTTCATGAAAAGATTTCTGCTTCAAAAAAGTTGAAAATTTTCATGAAAAGATTTCTGCTTCAAAAAAGTTGAAAATTTTCATGAAAAGATTTCGACTTCAAAAAAGTTGAAAATTTTCATGAAAAGATTTCGGCTGCAAAAAGTTGAAAATTTTCATGAAAAGATTTCGGCATCAAAAAAGTTGACCATTTTCATGAAAAGATTTCGGCATCAAAAAAGTTGAAAATTTTCATGAAAAGATTTCGGCTTCAAAAAAGTCTAAAATTTTCATGAAAAGATTTCAGCTTCAAAAAGGTTGAAAACTTTCATGAAATATTTCGACTTCAAAAAAGTCGAAGATTTTCATGAAAAGATTTCGGCTTCAAAAAAGTCTAAAATTTTCATGAAAAGATTTATGCTTCAAAAAAGTTGAAAATTTTCATGAAAAGATTTCTGATTCAAAAAAGTTGAAAATTTTCATGAAAAGATTTCGGCTTCAAAAAAGTCTAAAATTTTCATGAAAAGATTTATGCTTCAAAAAAGATGAAAATTTTCATGAAAAGATTTCGGCTTCAAAAAGTTGAAAATTTTCATGAAAAGATTTCGGCTTCAAAAAAGTTGAAAATTTTCATGAAGTATTTCGGTTGCAAAATAATGGAACATTTTCATGAAAAGATTTCGGCTTCAAAAAAAGTTGAACATTTTCATGAAAAGATTTCTGCTTCAAAAAAGTTGAAAATTTATATGAAAAGATTTCGACTTCAAAAAAGTCTAAGATTTTCATGAAAAGATTTCGGCTTCAAAAAAGTTGACCATTTTCATGAAAAGATTTCGGCTTCAAAAAAGTTGAAAATTTTCATGAAAAGATTTCGGCTTCAAAAAAGTTGAAAATTTTCATGAAAAGATTTCGGCTTCAAAAAGGTTGAAAACTTTCATGAACTAATTCGACTTCAAAAAAGTCGAAGATTTTCATGAAAAGATTTCGGCTTCAAAAAAGTTGACCATTTTCATGAAAAGATTTCAGCTTCAAAAAAGTTGAAAATTTTCATGAAAAGATTTTGGCTTCAAAAAAGTTGAAAATTTTCATGAAAAGATTTCGGCTTCAAAAAGGTTGAAAACTTTCATGAACTAATTCGACTTCAAAAAAGTCGAAGATTTTCATGAAAAGATTTCGGCTTCAAAAAAGTTGAAAATTTTCATGAAGTATTTCGGCTTCAAAAAAATTGAACATTTTCATGAAAAGTTTTTGGCTTCAAAAAAGTTGAACATTTTCATGAAAAGATTTCTGCTTCAAAAAAGTTGAAAATTTTCATGAAAAGATTTCGACTTCAAAAAAGTCTTAGATTTTCATGAAAAGATTTCGGCTTCAAAAAAGTTGAAAATTTTCATGAAAAGATTTCGGCTTCAAAAAGTTGAAAATTTTCATGAAAAGATTTCGGCTTCAAAAAAGTTGACCATTTTCATGGAAAGATTTCGGCTTCAAAAAAGTTAAAAATTTTCATGAAAAGATTTCGGTTTCAAAAAGTTGAAAATTTTCATGAAAAGATTTCTGCTTCAAAAAAGTTGAAAATTTTCATGACAGGATTTTGGCTTCAAAAAGGTTGAAAACTTTCATGAACTATTTCGACTTCAAAAAAGTCGAAGATTTTCATGAAAAGATTTCTGCTTCAAAAAAGTTGAAAATTTTCATGAAAAGATTTCTGCTTCAAAAAAGTTGAAAATTTTCATGAAAAGATTTCGACTTCAAAAAAGTTGAAAATTTTCATGAAAAGATCTCGGCTTCAAAAAAGATGAACATTTTCATGAAAAGATTTCGGCTTCAAAAAAGTTTGAAAATTTTCATGAAAAGATTTCGGCTTCAAAAAGTTGACCATTTTCATGAAAAGATTTCAGCTTCAAAAAGGTTGAAAACTTTCATGAACTATTTCGACTTCAAAAAAGTCGAAGATTTTCATGAAAAGATTTCGGCTTCAAAAAACTTGAACATTTTCATGAAGTATTTCAGCATCAAAAAAGTCTAAAATTTTCATGAAAAGATTTCGGCTTCAAAAAAGTTGAAAATTTTCATGAAAAGATTTCGGCTTCAAAAAGTTGAAAATTTTCATGAAAAGATTTCGGCTTCAAAAAGTTGAAAATTTTCATGAAAAGATTTCGGCTTCAAAAAACTTGAACATTTTCATGAAGTATTTCAGCATCAAAAAAGTTTAAAATTTTCATGAAAAGATTTCAGCTTCAAAAAGGTTGAAAACTTTCATGAAATATTTCGACTTCAAAAAAGTCGAAGATTTTCATGAAAAGATTTCGGCTTCAAAAAAGTCTAAAATTTTCATGAAAAGATTTATGCTTCAAAAAAGATGAAAATTTTCATGAACTATTTCGACTTCAAAAAAGTTGAAAATTTTCATGAAGTATTTCGGCTTCAAAAAAATGGAACATTTTCATGAAAAGATTTTCGGCTTCAAAAAAGTTGAACATTTTCATGAAAAGATTTCTGATTCAAAAAAGTTGAAAATTTTCATGAAAAGATTTCTGCTTCAAAAAGTTGAAAATTTTCATGAAAAGATTTCGGCTTCAAAAAAGTTGACCATTTTCATGAAAAGATTTCAGCTTCAAAAAAGTTGAAAATTTTCATGAAAAGATTTTGGTTTCAAAAAGTTGAAAATTTTCATGAAAAGATTTCAGCTTCAAAAAGGTTGAAAACTTTCATGAACTATGTCAACTTCAAAAAAGTCGAAGATTTTCATGAAAAGATTTATGCTTCAAAAAAGATGAAAATTTTCATGAAAAGATTTATCTTCAAAAAAGATGAAAATTTTCATGAAAAGATTTCGGCTTCAAAAAAGTTGACCATTTTCATGGAAAGATTTCGGCTTCAAAAAAGTTAAAAATTTTCATGAAAAGATTTCGGTTTCAAAAAGTTGAAAATTTTCATGAAAAGATTTCTGCTTCAAAAAAGTTGAAAATTTTCATGACAGGATTTTGGCTTCAAAAAGGTTGAAAACTTTCATGAACTATTTCGACTTCAAAAAAGTCGAAGATTTTCATGAAAAGATTTCTGCTTCAAAAAAGTTGAAAATTTTCATGAAAAGATTTCTGCTTCAAAAAAGTTGAAAATTTTCATGAAAAGATTTCGACTTCAAAAAAGTTGAACATTTTCATGAAAAGATCTCGGCTTCAAAAAAGATGAACATTTTCATGAAAAGATTTCGGCTTCAAAAAAGTTTGAAAATTTTCATGAAAAGATTTCGGCTTCAAAAAGTTGACCATTTTCATGAAAAGATTTCAGCTTCAAAAAGTTGAAAACTTTCATGAACTATTTCGACTTCAAAAAAGTCGAAGATTTTCATGAAAAGATTTCGGCTTCAAAAAACTTGAACATTTTCATGAAGTATTTCAGCATCAAAAAAGTCTAAAATTTTCATGAAAAGATTTCGGCTTCAAAAAAGTTGAAAATTTTCATGAAAAGATTTCGGCTTCAAAAAGTTGAAAATTTTCATGAAAAGATTTCGGCTTCAAAAAGTTGAAAATTTTCATGAAAAGATTTCGGCTTCAAAAAACTTGAACATTTTCATGAAGTATTTCAGCATCAAAAAAGTTTAAAATTTTCATGAAAAGATTTCAGCTTCAAAAAGGTTGAAAACTTTCATGAAAAGATTTCGGCTTCAAAAAAGTCTAAAATTTTCATGAAAAGATTTATGCTTCAAAAAAGATGAAAATTTTCATGAACTATTTCGACTTCAAAAAAGTTGAAAATTTTCATGAAGTATTTCGGCTTCAAAAAAATGGAACATTTTCATGAAAAGATTTTCGGCTTCAAAAAAGTTGAACATTTTCATGAAAAGATTTCTGATTCAAAAAAGTTGAAAATTTTCATGAAAAGATTTCTACTTCAAAAAGTTGAAAATTTTCATGAAAAGATTTCGGCTTCAAAAAGTTGACCATTTTCATGAAAAGATTTCAGCTTCAAAAAAGTTGAAAATTTTCATGAAAAGATTTTGGTTTCAAAAAGTTGAAAATTTTCATGAAAAGATTTCAGCTTCAAAAAGGTTGAAAACTTTCATGAAAAGATTTATGCTTCAAAAAAGATGAAAATTTTCATGAAAAGATTTCGGCTTCAAAAAGTTGAAAATTTTCATGAAAAGATTTCGGCTTCAAAAAAGTTGAAAATTTTCATGAAGTATTTCGGTTGCAAAAAAATGGAACATTTTCATGAAAAGATTTCGGCTTCAAAAAAAGTTGAACATTTTCATGAAAAGATTTCGGTTTCAAAAAGTTGAAAATTTTCATGAAAAGATTTCTGCTTCAAAAAAGTTGAAAATTTTCATGACAGGATTTTGGCTTCAAAAAGGTTGAAAACTTTCATGAACTATTTCGACTTCAAAAAAGTCGAAGATTTTCATGAAAAGATTTCGGTTTCAAAAAGTTGAAAATTTTCATGAAAAGATTTCGGCTTCAAAAAGTTGAAAATTTTCATGAAAAGATTTCGGCTTCAAAAAACTTGAACATTTTCATGAAGTATTTCAGCATCAAAAAAGTTTAAAATTTTCATGAAAAGATTTCAGCTTCAAAAAGGTTGAAAACTTTCATGAAAAGATTTCGGCTTCAAAAAAGTCTAAAATTTTCATGAAAAGATTTCGGTTTCAAAAAAGTTGAAAATTTTCATGAAAAGATTTCGGGTTCAAAAAAGTTGAAAATTTTCATGAACTATTTCGGCATCAAAAAATTTGAAAATTTTCATGAAAAGATTTAGGTTTCAAAAAAGTTGAAAATTTTCATGAAGTATTTCGGCTCCAAAAAAGTCTAAAATTTTCATGAACTATTTCGGCTTCAAAAAAGTTGAAAACTTTCATGAAAAGATTTCTGCTTCAAAAAAGTTGAAAACTTTCATGAAAAGATTTCTGCTTCAAAAAAGTTGAAAATTTTCATCAAGTATTTCGGCTTCAAAAAAGTCGAAGATTTTCATGAAAAGATTTCTGCTTCAAAAAAGTTGAAAATTTTCATGAAAAGATTTCGGCTTCAAAAAAGTTGAAAATTTTCATGAACTATTTCGGCTTCAAAAAAGTTGAAAATTTTCATGAAAAGATTTTGGTTTCAAAAAGTTGAAAATTTTCATGAAGTATTTCGGCTTCAAAAAAATGGAACATTTTCATGAAAAGATTTCGGTTTCAAAAAAGTTGAAAATTTTCATGAAAAGATTTCGGGTTCAAAAAAGTTGAAAATTTTCATGAACTATTTCGGCATCAAAAAAGTTGAAAATTTTCATGAAAAGATTTAGGTTTCAAAAAAGTTGAAAATTTTGATGAAGTATTTCGGCTTCAAAAAAGTCTAAAATTTTCATGAACTATTTCGGCTTCAAAAAAGTTGAAAACTTTCATGAAAAGATTTCTGCTTCAAAAAAGTTGAAAACTTTCATGAAAAGATTTCTGCTTCAAAAAAGTTGAAAATTTTCATCAAGTATTTCGGCTTCAAAAAAGTCGAAGATTTTCATGAAAAGATTTCTGCTTCAAAAAAGTTGAACATTTTCATGAAAAGATTTCGGCTTCAAAAAAGTTGAACATTTTCATGAAAAGATTTCTGCTTCAAAAAAGTTGAAAATTTTCATGAAAAGATTTTGGTTTCAAAAAGTTGAAAATTTTCATCAAAAGATTTCGGCTTCAAAAAAGTTGAACATTTTCATGAAAAGATTTCGGCTTCAAAAAAGTTGAACATTTTCATGAAAAGATTTCGGCTTCATAAAAGTTGAAATTTTTCATGAAGTATTTCGGCTTCAAAAAAATGGAACATTTTCATGAAAAGATTTCGGCTTCAAAAAAGTTGAAAATTTTCATGAAAAGATTTCGATTTCAAAAAGTTGAAAATTTTCATGAAAAGATTTCTGCTTCAAAAAAGTTGAAAATTTTCATGACAGGATTTCAGCTTCAAAAAGGTTGAAAACTTTCATGAACTATTTCGACTTCAAAAAAGTCGAAGATTTTCATGAAAAGATTTCGGTTTCAAAAAAGTTGAAAATTTTCATGAAAAGATTTCGGTTTCAAAAAGTTGAAAATTTTCATGAAAAGATTTCTGCTTCAAAAAAGTTGAAAATTTTCATGACAGGATTTCAGCTTCAAAAAGGTTGAAAACTTTCATGAACTATTTCGACTTCAAAAAAGTCGAAGATTTTCATGAAAAGATTTCGGTTTCAAAAAAGTTGAAAATTTTCATGAAAAGATTTCTGCTTCAAAAAAGTTGAAAATTTTCATGAAAAGATTTCTGCTTCAAAAAAGTTGAAAATTTTCATGAAAAGATTTCGGCTTCAAAAAAGTCTAAGATTTTCATGAAAAGATTTCGGCTTCAAAAAAGTTGAAAATTTTCATGAAAAGATTTGGGTTTCAAAAAAGTTGAAAATTTTCATGAAGTATTTCGGCTTCAAAAAAGTCTAAAATTTTCATGAACTATTTCGGCTTCAAAAAAGTTGAAAACTTTCATGAAAAGATTTCTGCTTCAAAAAAGTTGAAAACTTTCATGAAAAGATTTCTGCTTCAAAAAAGTTGAAAATTTTCATCAAGTATTTCGGCTTCAAAAAAGTTGAACATTTTCATGAAAAGATTTCGGTTTCAAAAAAGTTGAAAATTTTCATGAAAAGATTTCTGCTTCAAAAAAGTTGAAAATTTTCATGACAGGATTTCAGCTTCAAAAAGGTTGAAAACTTTCATGAACTATTTCGACTTCAAAAAAGTCGAAGATTTTCATGAAAAGATTTCGGTTTCAAAAAAGTTGAAAATTTTCATGAAAAGATTTCTGCTTCAAAAAAGTTGAAAATTTTCATGAAAAGATTTCGGCTTCAAAAAAGTTGAAAATTTTCATGAAAAGATTTCGGCTTCAAAAAAGTCTAAGATTTTCATGAAAAGATTTCGGCTTCAAAAAAGTTGAAAATTTTCATGAAAAGATTTTGGTTTCAAAAAGTTGAAAATTTTCATGAAGTATTTCGGCTTCAAAAAAATGGAACATTTTCATGAAAAGATTTCGGCTTCAAAAAAGTTGAAAAATTACATGAAAAGATTTCAGTTTCAAAAAGTTGAAAATTTTCATGACAGGATTTTGGCTTCAAAAAAGTTGAAAATTTTCATGAAAAGATTTCGGCTTCAAAAAAGTTGAACATCTTCATGAAAAGATTTCGGCTTCAAAAAAGTTGACCATTTTCATGATGTATTTCGGCTCCAAAAAAATGGAACATTTTCATGAAAAGATTTCGGCTTCAAAAAAGTTGAAAATTTTCATGAAAAGATTTCGGGTTCAAAAAAGTTGAAAATTTTCATGAACTATTTCGGCATCAAAAAAGTTGAAAATTTTCATGAAAAGATTTAGGTTTCAAAAAAGTTGAAAATTTTCATGAAGTATTTCGACTTCAAAAAAGTCTTACGTTTTCATGAACTATTTCGGCTTCAAAAAAGTTGAAAATTTTCATGAAAAGATTTCGGCTTCAAAAAAGTTGAAAATTTACATGAAAAGATTTCGACTTCAAAAAAGTCTAAGATTTTCATGAAAAGATTTCTGCTTCAAAAAAGTCTAAGATTTTCATGAAAAGATTTCTGCTTCAAAAAAGTTGAAAATTTTCATGAAAAGATTTCTGATTCAAAAAAGTTGAAAATTTTCATGAAAAGATTTCGGCTTCAAAAAAGTTGAAAATTTTCATGAAAAGATTTTGGTTTCAAAAAGTTGAAAATTTTCATGAAGTATTTCGGCTTCAAAAAAATGGAACATTTTCATGAAAAGATTTCGGCTTCAAAAAAATGGAACATTTTCATGAAAAGATTTCGGTTTCAAAAAAGTTGAAAATTTTCATGAAAAGATTTCGGCTTCAAAAAAGTTGAAAATTTTCATGAACTATTTCGGCTTCAAAAAAGTTAAACATTTTCATGAAAAGATTTCTGCTTCAAAAAAGTTGAAAATTTTCATGAAAAGATTTCGGCTTCAAAAAAGTTGACCATTTTCATGAAAAGATTTCGGCTTCAAAAAAGTTGAAAATTTTCATGAAAAGATTTCGGTTTCAAAAAGTTGAACATTTTCATGAGAAGATTTCTGCTTCAAAAAAGTTGAAAATTTTCATGAAAAGATTTTGGTTTCAAAAAGTTGAAAATTTTCATGAAAAGATTTTGGCTTCAAAAAAGTTGAACATTTTCATGAAAAGATTTCGGCTTCAAAAAAGTTGAACATTTTCATGAAAAGATTTTGGCTTCAAAAAAGTTGAAAATTTTCATGAAGTATTTCGGCTTCAAAAAAATGGAACATTTTCATGAAAAGATTTCGGCTTCAAAAAAGTTGAAAATTTTCATGAAAAGATTTCTGCTTCAAAAAAGTTGAAAATTTTCATGAAAAGATTTTGGTTTCAAAAAGTTGAAAATTTTCATGAAAAGATTTTGGCTTCAAAAAAGTTGAACATTTTCATGAAAAGATTTCGGCTTCAAAAAAGTTGAACATTTTCATGAAAAGATTTTGGCTTCAAAAAAGTTGAAAATTTTCATGAAGTATTTCGGCTTCAAAAAAATGGAACATTTTCATGAAAAGATTTCGGCTTCAAAAAAGTTGAAAATTTTCATGAAAAGATTTCTGCTTCAAAAAAGTTGAAAATTTTCATGAACTATTTCGGCATCAAAAAAGTTGAAAATTTTCATGAAAAGATTTAGGTTTCAAAAAAGTTGAAAATTTTCATGAAGTATTTCGGCTTCAAAAAAGTCTAAAATTTTCATGTACTATTTCGGCTTCAAAAAAGTTGAAAATTTTCATGAAAAAAATTCTGCTTCAAAAAAGTTGAAAATTTTCATGAAAAGATTTCGGCTTCAAAAAAGTTGAAAATTTTCATGAAAAGATTTCGGCTTCAAAAAAGTTGAAAATTTTCATCAAGTATTTCGGCTTCAAAAAAATGGAAAATTTACATGAAAAGATTTCGACTTCAAAAAAGTCTAAGATTTTCATGAAAAGATTTCTGCTTCAAAAAAGTCGAAAATTTTCATGAAAAGATTTCGGCTTCAAAAAGTTGAAAATTTTCATGAAAAGATTTCGACTTCAAAAAAGTCTAAGATTTTCATGTACTATTTCGGCTTCAAAAAAGTTGAAAATTTTCATGAAAAAAATTCTGCTTCAAAAAAGTTGAAAATTTTCATGAAAAGATTTCGGCTTCAAAAAAGTTGAAAATTTTCATGAAAAGATTTAGACTTCAAAAAAGTTGAATATTTTCATCAAGTATTTCGGCTTCAAAAAAGTCGAAGATTTTCATGAAAAGATTTCTGCTTCAAAAAAGTTGAAAATTTTCATGAAAAGATTTCGGCTTCAAAAAAGTTGACCATTTTCATGATGTATTTCGGCTCCAAAAAAATGGAACATTTTCATGAAAAGATTTCGGCTTCTAAAAAGTTGAAAATTTTCATGAAAAGATTTCGGGTTCAAAAAAGTTGAAAATTTTCATGAACTATTTCGGCATCAAAAAAGTTGAAAATTTTCATGAAAAGATTTAGGTTTCAAAAAAGTTGAAAATTTTCATGAAGTATTTCGGCTTGAAAAAAGTCGAAAATTTTCATGAAAAGATTTCGGCTTCAAAAAAGTTGAACATTTTCATGAAAAGATTTAGACTTCAAAAAAGTTGAATATTTTCATCAAGTATTTCGGCTTCAAAAAAGTCGAAGATTTTCATGAAAAGATTTCTGCTTCAAAAAAGATGAAAATTTTCATGACAGGATTTTGGCTTCAAAAAAGTTGAACATTTTCATGAAAAGATTACTGCTTCAAAAAAGTTGAAAAATTACATGAAAAGATTTCAGTTTCAAAAAGTTGAAAATTTTCATGACAGGATTTTGGCTTCAAAAAAGTTGAAAATTTTCATGAAAAGATTTCGGCTTCAAAAAAGTTGAACATTTTCATGAAAAGATTTCTGCTTCAAAAAAGTTGAAAATTTTCATGAAAAGATTTCAGTTTGAAAAAGTTGAAAATTTTCATGAAAAGATCTCGGCTTCAAAAAAGTTGAACATTTTCATGAAAAGATTTCGGCTTCAAAAAAGTTGAAAATTTTCATGAAAAGATTTTGGTTTCAAAAAGTTGAAAATTTTCATGAAGTATTTCGGCTTCAAAAAAATGGAACATTTTCATGAAAAGATTTCAGCTTCAAAAAAGTTGAAAATTTTCATGAAAAGATTTCTGCTTCAAAAAAGTTGAAAATTTACATGAAAAGATTTCGACTTCAAAAAAGTCTAAGATTTTCATGAAAAGATTTCTGCTTCAAAAAAGTTGAAAATTTTCATGAAAAGATTTCGGCTTGAAAAAAGTCGAAAATTTTCATGAAAAGATTTCGGCTTCAAAAAAGTTGAACATTTTCATGAAAAGATTTCGGCTTCAAAAAAGTTGAAAAATTTTCATGAAGTATTTCGGCTTCAAAAAAATGGAACATTTTCATGAAAAGATTTCTGCTTCAAAAAAGTTGAAAATTTTCATGAAAAGATTTCTGCTTCAAAAAAGTTGAAAATTTTCATGAAGTATTTCGGCTTCAAAAAAGTCTAAAATTTTCATGTACTATTTCGGCTTCAAAAAAGTTGAAAATTTTCATGAAAAAAATTCTGCTTCAAAAAAGTTGAAAATTTTCATGAAAAGATTTCGGCTTCAAAAACGTTGAAAATTTTCATGAAAAGATTTAGACTTCAAAAAAGTTGAATATTTTCATGAAGTATTTCGGCTTCAAAAAAGTCGAAGATTTTCATGAAAAGATTTCTGCTTCAAAAAAGTTGAAAATTTTCATGAAAAGATTTCGGCTTCAAAAAAGTTGACCATTTTCATGATGTATTTCGGCTCCAAAAAAATGGAACATTTTCATGAAAAGATTTCGGCTTCAAAAAAGTTGAAAATTTTCATGAAAAGATTTCGGGTTCAAAAAAGTTGAAAATTTTCATGAACTATTTCGGCATCAAAAAAGTTGAAAATTTTCATGAAAAGATTTAGGTTTCAAAAAAGTTGAAAATTTTCATGAAGTATTTCGGCTTCAAAAAAGTCTAAAATTTTCATGAAAAGATTTCGGCTTCAAAAAAGTTGAACATTTTCATGAAAAGATTTAGACTTCAAAAAAGTTGAATATTTTCATCAAGTATTTCGGCTTCAAAAAAGTCGAAAATTTTCATGAAAAGATTTCTGCTTCAAAAAAGTTGAAAATTTTCATGACAGGATTTTGGCTTCAAAAAAGTTGAACATTTTCATGAAAAGATTACTGCTTCAAAAAAGTTGAAAAATTACATGAAAAGATTTCAGTTTCAAAAAGTTGAAAATTTTCATGACAGGATTTTGGCTTCAAAAAAGTTGAAAATTTTCATGAAAAGATTTCGGCTTCAAAAAAGTTGAACATTTTCATGAAAAGATTTCTGCTTCAAAAAAGTTGAAAATTTTCATGAAAAGATTTCGGTTTGAAAAAGTTGAAAATTTTCATGAAAAGATCTCGGCTTCAAAAAAGTTGAACATTTTCATGAAAAGATTTCGGCTTCAAAAAAGTTGAAAATTTTCATGAAAAGATTTCGGTTTCAAAAAGTTGAAAATTTTCATGAAGTATTTCGGCTTCAAAAAAATGGAACATTTTCATGAAAAGATTTCAGCTTCAAAAAAGTTGAAAATTTTCATGAAAAGATTTCTGCTTCAAAAAAGTTGAAAATTTACATGAAAAGATTTCGACTTCAAAAAAGTCTAAGATTTTCATGAAAAGATTTCTGCTTCAAAAAAGTTGAAAATTTTCATGAAAAGATTTCTGCTTCAAAAAAGTTGAAAATTTTCATGAAGTATTTCGGCTTCAAAAAAATGGAACATTTTCATGAAAAGATTTCGGCTTCAAAAAAGTTGAAAATTTTCATGAAAAGATTTCTGCTTCAAAAAAGTTGAAAATTTTCATGAACTATTTCGGCATCAAAAAAGTTGAAAATTTTCATGAAAAGATTTAGGTTTCAAAAAAGTTGAATATTTTCATCAAGTATTTCGGCTTCAAAAAAGTCGAAGATTTTCATGAAAAGATTTCTGCTTCAAAAAAGTTGAAAATTTTCATGAATAGATTTCGGCTTCAAAAAGTTGAAAATTTTCATGAAAAGATTTCGGCTTCAAAAAAGTTGACCATTTTCATGAAGTATTTCGGCTCCAAAAAAATGGAACATTTTCATGAAAAGATTTCGGCTTCAAAAAAGTTGAAAATTTTCATGAAAAGATTTCGGGTTCAAAAAAGTTGAAAATTTTCATGAACTATTTCGGCATCAAAAAAGTTGAAAATTTTCATGAAAAGATTTAGGTTTCAAAAAAGTTGAAAATTTTCATGAAGTATTTCGGCTTCAAAAAAGTCTTACGTTTTCATGAACTATTTCGGCTTCAAAAAAGTTGAAAATTTTAATGAAAAGATTTCGGCTTCAAAAAAGTTGAAAATTTACATGAAAAGATTTCGACTTCAAAAAAGTCTAAGATTTTCATGAAAAGATTTCTGCTTCAAAAAAGTTGAAAATTTACATGAAAAGATTTCGACTTCAAAAAAGTCTAAGATTTTCATGAAAAGATTTCTGCTTCAAAAAAGTTGAAAATTTTCATGAAAAGATTTCTGATTCAAAAAAGTTGAAAATTTTCATGAAAAGATTTCGGCTTCAAAAAAGTTGAAAATTTTCATGAAAAGATTTTGGTTTCAAAAAGTTGAAAATTTTCATGAAGTATTTCGGCTTCAAAAAAATGGAACATTTTCATGAAAAGATTTCGGTTTCAAAAAAGTTGAAAATTTTCATGAAAAGATTTCGGCTTCAAAAAAGTTAAACATTTTCATGAAAAGATTTCTGCTTCAAAAAAGTTGAAAATTTTCATGAAAAGATTTCGGCTTGAAAAAAGTCGAAAATTTTCATGAAAAGATTTCGGCTTCAAAAAAGTTGAACATTTTCATGAAAAGATTTCGGCTTCAAAAAAGTTGAAAAATTTTCATGAGGTATTTCGGCTTCAAAAAAATAGAACATTTTCATGAAAAGATTTCGGCTTCAAAAAAGTTGAAAATTTTCATGAAAAGATTTCTGCTTCAAAAAAGTTGAAAATTTTCATGAACTATTTCGGCATCAAAAAAGTTGAAAATTTTCATGAAAAGATTTAGGTTTCAAAAAAGTTGAAAATTTTCATGAAGTATTTCGGCTTCAAAAAAGTCTAAAATTTTCATGTACTATTTCGGCTTCAAAAAAGTTGAAAATTTTCATGAAAAAAATTCTGCTTCAAAAAAGTTGAAAATTTTCATGAAAAGATTTCGGCTTCAAAAAAGTTGAAAATTTTCATGAAAAGATTTAGACTTCAAAAAAGTTGAATATTTTCATCAAGTATTTTGGCTTCAAAAAAGTCGAAGATTTTCATGAAAAGATTTCTGCTTCAAAAAAGTTGAAAATTTTCATGAAAAGATTTCGGCTTCAAAAAAGTTGACCATTTTCATGATGTATTTCGGCTCCAAAAAAATGGAACATTTTCATGAAAAGATTTCGGCTTCAAAAAAGTTGAAAATTTTCATGAAAAGATTTCGGGTTCAAAAAAGTTGAAAATTTTCATGAACTATTTCGGCATCAAAAAAGTTGAAAATTTTCATGAAAAGATTTAGGTTTCAAAAAAGTTGAAAATTTTCATGAAGTATTTCGGCTTCAAAAAAGTCTAAAATTTTCATGAAAAGATTTCGGCTTCAAAAAAGTTGAACATTTTCATGAAAAGATTTAGACTTCAAAAAAGTTGAATATTTTCATCAAGTATTTCGGCTTCAAAAAAGTCGAAGATTTTCATGAAAAGATTTCTGCTTCAAAAAAGTTGAAAAATTACATGAAAAGATTTCAGTTTCAAAAAGTTGAAAATTTTCATGAAAAGATTTCGGCTTCAAAAAGGTTGAAAACTTTCATGAACTAATTCGACTTCAAAAAAGTCGAAGATTTTCATGAAAAGATTTCGGCTTCAAAAAAGTTGAAAATTTTCATGAAGTATTTCGGCTTCAAAAAAATTGAACATTTTCATGAAAAGTTTTTGGCTTCAAAAAAGTTGAACATTTTCATGAAAAGATTTCTGCTTCAAAAAAGTTGAAAATTTACATGAAAAGATTTCGGCTTCAAAAAAGTCTTAGATTTTCATGAAAAGATTTCGGCTTCAAAAAAATGGAACATTTTCATGAAAAGATTTTCGGCTTCAAAAAAGTTGAACATTTTCATGAAAAGATTTCTGATTCAAAAAAGTTGAAAATTTTCATGAAAAGATTTCTGCTTCAAAAAGTTGAAAATTTTCATGAAAAGATTTCGGCTTCAAAAAAGTTGACCATTTTCATGAAAAGATTTCAGCTTCAAAAAAGTTGAAAATTTTCATGAAAAGATTTTGGTTTCAAAAAGTTGAAAATTTTCATGAAAAGATTTCAGCTTCAAAAAGGTTGAAAACTTTCATGAACTATGTCAACTTCAAAAAAGTCGAAGATTTTCATGAAAAGATTTATGCTTCAAAAAAGATGAAAATTTTCATGAAAAGATTTATGCTTCAAAAAAGATGAAAATTTTCATGAAAAGATTTCGGCTTCAAAAAAGTTGACCATTTTCATGGAAAGATTTCGGCTTCAAAAAAGTTAAAAATTTTCATGAAAAGATTTCGGTTTCAAAAAGTTGAAAATTTTCATGAAAAGATTTCTGCTTCAAAAAAGTTGAAAATTTTCATGACAGGATTTTGGCTTCAAAAAGGTTGAAAACTTTCATGAACTATTTCGACTTCAAAAAAGTCGAAGATTTTCATGAAAAGATTTCTGCTTCAAAAAAGTTGAAAATTTTCATGAAAAGATTTCTGCTTCAAAAAAGTTGAAAATTTTCATGAAAAGATTTCGACTTCAAAAAAGTTGAAAATTTTCATGAAAAGATCTCGGCTTCAAAAAAGATGAACATTTTCATGAAAAGATTTCGGCTTCAAAAAAGTTTGAAAATTTTCATGAAAAGATTTCGGCTTCAAAAAGTTGACCATTTTCATGAAAAGATTTCAGCTTCAAAAAGTTGAAAACTTTCATGAACTATTTCGACTTCAAAAAAGTCGAAGATTTTCATGAAAAGATTTCGGCTTCAAAAAACTTGAACATTTTCATGAAGTATTTCAGCATCAAAAAAGTCTAAAATTTTCATGAAAAGATTTCGGCTTCAAAAAAGTTGAAAATTTTCATGAAAAGATTTCGGCTTCAAAAAGTTGAAAATTTTCATGAAAAGATTTCGGCTTCAAAAAGTTGAAAATTTTCATGAAAAGATTTCGGCTTCAAAAAACTTGAACATTTTCATGAAGTATTTCAGCATCAAAAAAGTTTAAAATTTTCATGAAAAGATTTCAGCTTCAAAAAGGTTGAAAACTTTCATGAAAAGATTTCGGCTTCAAAAAAGTCTAAAATTTTCATGAAAAGATTTATGCTTCAAAAAAGATGAAAATTTTCATGAACTATTTCGACTTCAAAAAAGTTGAAAATTTTCATGAAGTATTTCGGCTTCAAAAAAATGGAACATTTTCATGAAAAGATTTTCGGCTTCAAAAAAGTTGAACATTTTCATGAAAAGATTTCTGATTCAAAAAAGTTGAAAATTTTCATGAAAAGATTTCTGCTTCAAAAAGTTGAAAATTTTCATGAAAAGATTTCGGCTTCAAAAAGTTGACCATTTTCATGAAAAGATTTCAGCTTCAAAAAAGTTGAAAATTTTCATGAAAAGATTTTGGTTTCAAAAAGTTGAAAATTTTCATGAAAAGATTTCAGCTTCAAAAAGGTTGAAAACTTTCATGAACTATGTCAACTTCAAAAAAGTCGAAGATTTTCATGAAAAGATTTATGCTTCAAAAAAGATGAAAATTTTCATGAAAAGATTTATGCTTCAAAAAAGATGAAAATTTTCATGAAAAGATTTCGGCTTCAAAAAGTTGAAAATTTTCATGAAAAGATTTCGGCTTCAAAAAAGTTGAAAATTTTCATGAAGTATTTCGGTTGCAAAAAAATGGAACATTTTCATGAAAAGATTTCGGCTTCAAAAAAAGTTGAACATTTTCATGAAAAGATTTCGGTTTCAAAAAGTTGAAAATTTTCATGAAAAGATTTCTGCTTCAAAAAAGTTGAAAATTTTCATGACAGGATTTTGGCTTCAAAAAGGTTGAAAACTTTCATGAACTATTTCGACTTCAAAAAAGTCGAAGATTTTCATGAAAAGATTTCGGTTTCACAAAGTTGAAAATTTTCATGAAAAGATTTCGGCTTCAAAAAGTTGAAAATTTTCATGAAAAGATTTCGGCTTCAAAAAACTTGAACATTTTCATGAAGTATTTCAGCATCAAAAAAGTTTAAAATTTTCATGAAAAGATTTCAGCTTCAAAAAGGTTGAAAACTTTCATGAAAAGATTTCGGCTTCAAAAAAGTCTAAAATTTTCATGAAAAGATTTCGGTTTCAAAAAAGTTGAAAATTTTCATGAAAAGATTTCGGGTTCAAAAAAGTTGAAAATTTTCATGAACTATTTCGGCATCAAAAAAGTTGAAAATTTTCATGAAAAGATTTAGGTTTCAAAAAAGTTGAAAATTTTCATGAAGTATTTCGGCTCCAAAAAAGTCGAAAATTTTCATGAACTATTTCGGCTTCAAAAAAGTTGAAAACTTTCATGAAAAGATTTCTGCTTCAAAAAAGTTGAAAACTTTCATGAAAAGATTTCTGCTTCAAAAAAGTTGAAAATTTTCATCAAGTATTTCGGCTTCAAAAAAGTCGAAGATTTTCATGAAAAGATTTCTGCTTCAAAAAAGTTGAAAATTTTCATGAAAAGATTTCGGCTTCAAAAAAGTTGAACATTTTCATGAAAAGATTTCTGCTTCAAAAAAGTTGAAAATTTTCATGAAAAGATTTTGGTTTCAAAAAGTTGAAAATTTTCATGAAAAGATTTCGGCTTCAAAAAAGTTGAACATTTTCATGAAAAGATTTCGGCTTCAAAAAAGTTGAACATTTTCATGAAAAGATTTCGGCTTCAAAAAAGTTGAAAATTTTCATGAAGTATTTCGGCTTCAAAAAAATGGAAGATTTTCATGAAAAGATTTCGGCTTCAAAAAAGTTGAACATTTTCATGAAAAGATTTCGGCTTCAAAACAGTTGAACATTTTCATGAAAAGATTTCGGGTTCAAAAAAGTTGAATATTTTCATGAAAAGATCTCGGCTTCAAAAAAGTTGAACATTTTCATGAAGTATTTCGGCTGCAAAAAAGTCGAAGATTTTCATGAAAAGAATTCGGCTTCAAAAAAGTTGAACATTTTCATGAAAAGATTTCGGCTTCATAAAAGTTGAAATTTTTCATGAAGTATTTCGGCTTCAAAAAAATGGAACATTTTCATGAAAAGATTTCGGCTTCAAAAAAGTTGAACATTTTCATGAAAAGATTTCGGTTTCAAAAAGTTGAAAATTTTCATGAAAAGATTTCTGCTTCAAAAAAGTTGAAAATTTTCATGACAGGATTTCAGCTTCAAAAAGGTTGAAAACTTTCATGAACTATTTCGACTTCAAAAAAGTCGAAGATTTTCATGAAAAGATTTCGGTTTCAAAAAAGTTGAAAATTTTCATGAAAAGATTTCTGCTTCAAAAAAGTTGAAAATTTTCATGAAAAGATTTCTGCTTCAAAAAAGTTGAAAATTTTCATGAAAAGATTTCGGCTTCAAAAAAGTCTAAGATTTTCATGAAAAGATTTCGGCTTCAAAAAAGTTGAAAATTTTCATGAAAAGATTTCGGTTTCAAAAAGTTGAAAATTTTTATTAAAAGATTTCGGCTTCAAAAAAGTTGAACATTTTCATGAAAAGATTTAGGTTTCAAAAAAGTTGAAAATTTTCATGAAGTATTTCGGCTTCAAAAAAGTCTAAAATTTTCATGAACTATTTCGGCTTCAAAAAAGTTGAAAACTTTCATGAAAAGATTTCTGCTTCAAAAAAGTTGAAAACTTTCATGAAAAGATTTCTGCTTCAAAAAAGTTGAAAATTTTCATCAAGTATTTCGGCTTCAAAAAAGTTGAAAATTTTCATGAAAAGATTTCGGCTTCAAAAAAGTTGAAAATTTTCATGAAAAGATTTTGGTTTCAAAAAGTTGAAAATTTTCATGAAGTATTTCGGCTTCAAAAAAATGGAACATTTTCATGAAAAGATTTCGGTTTCAAAAAAGTTGAAAATTTTCATGAAAAGATTTCGGGTTCAAAAAAGTTGAAAATTTTCATGAACTATTTCGGCATCAAAAAAGTTGAAAATTTTCATGAAAAGATTTAGGTTTCAAAAAAGTTGAAAATTTTGATGAAGTATTTCGGCTTCAAAAAAGTCTAAAATTTTCATGAACTATTTCGGCTTCAAAAAAGTTGAAAACTTTCATGAAAAGATTTCTGCTTCAAAAAAGTTGAAAACTTTCATGAAAAGATTTCTGCTTCAAAAAAGTTGAAAATTTTCATCAAGTATTTCGGCTTCAAAAAAGTCGAAGATTTTCATGAAAAGATTTCTGCTTCAAAAAAGTTGAACATTTTCATGAAAAGATTTCGGCTTCAAAAAAGTTGAACATTTTCATGAAAAGATTTCTGCTTCAAAAAAGTTGAAAATTTTCATGAAAAGATTTTGGTTTCAAAAAGTTGAAAATTTTCATCAAAAGATTTCGGCTTCAAAAAAGTTGAACATTTTCATGAAAAGATTTCGGCTTCAAAAAAGTTGAACATTTTCATGAAAAGATTTCGGCTTCATAAAAGTTGAAATTTTTCATGAAGTATTTCGGCTTCAAAAAAATGGAACATTTTCATGAAAAGATTTCGGCTTCAAAAAAGTTGAAAATTTTCATGAAAAGATTTCGATTTCAAAAAGTTGAAAATTTTCATGAAAAGATTTCTGCTTCAAAAAAGTTGAAAATTTTCATGACAGGATTTCAGCTTCAAAAAGGTTGAAAACTTTCATGAACTATTTCGACTTCAAAAAAGTCGAAGATTTTCATGAAAAGATTTCGGCTTCAAAAAAGTTGAAAATTTTCATGAAAAGATTTAGGTTTCAAAAAAGTTGAAAATTTTCATGAAGTATTTCGGCTTCAAAAAAGTCTAAAATTTTCATGAACTATTTCGGCTTCAAAAAAGTTGAAAACTTTCATGAAAAGATTTCTGCTTCAAAAAAGTTGAAAACTTTCATGAAAAGATTTCTGCTTCAAAAAAGTTGAAAATTTTCATCAAGTATTTCGGCTTCAAAAAAGTTGAACATTTTCATGAAAAGATTTCGGTTTCAAAAAAGTTGAAAATTTTCATGAAAAGATTTCGGCTTCAAAAAAGTTGAAAATTTTCATGACAGGATTTCAGCTTCAAAAAGGTTGAAAACTTTCATGAACTATTTCGACTTCAAAAAAGTCGAAGATTTTCATGAAAAGATTTCGGTTTCAAAAAAGTTGAAAATTTTCATGAAAAGATTTCTGCTTCAAAAAAGTTGAAAATTTTCATGAAAAGATTTCGGCTTCAAAAAAGTTGAAAATTTTCATGAAAAGATTTCGGCTTCAAAAAAGTCTAAGATTTTCATGAAAAGATTTCGGCTTCAAAAAAGTTGAAAATTTTCATGAAAAGATTTTGGTTTCAAAAAGTTGAAAATTTTCATGAAGTATTTCGGCTTCAAAAAAATGGAACATTTTCATGAAAAGATTTCGGTTTTAAAAAAGTTGAAGATTTTCATGAAAAGATTTCGGGTTCAAAAAAGTTGAAAATTTTCATGAACTATTTCGGCATCAAAAAAGTTGAAAATTTTCATGAAAAGATTTAGGTTTCAAAAAAGTTGAAAATTTTGATGAAGTATTTCGGCTTCAAAAAAGTCTAAAATTTTCATGAACTATTTCGGCTTCAAAAAAGTTGAAAACTTTCATGAAAAGATTTCTGCTTCAAAAAATTTGAAAACTTTCATGAAAAGATTTCTGCTTCAAAAAAGTTGAAAATTTTCATCAAGTATTTCGGCTTCAAAAAAGTCGAAGATTTTCATGAAAAGATTTCTGCTTCAAAAAAGTTGAACATTTTCATGAAAAGATTTCGGCTTCAAAAAAGTTGAACATTTTCATGAAAAGATTTCTGCTTCAAAAAAGTTGAAAATTTTCATGAAAAGATTTCGGTTTCAAAAAGTTGAAAATTTTCATGAAGTATTTCGGCTTCAAAAAAATGGAACATTTTCATGAAAAGATTTCGGCTTCAAAAAAGTTGAAAATTTTCATGAAAAGATTTCGGTTTCAAAAAGTTGAAAATTTTCATGAAAAGATTTCTGCTTCAAAAAAGTTGAAAATTTTCATGACAGGATTTCAGCTTCAAAAAGGTTGAAAACTTTCATGAACTATTTCGACTTCAAAAAAGTCGAAGATTTTCATGAAAAGATTTCGGTTTCAAAAAAGTTGAAAATTTTCATGAAAAGATTTCTGCTTCAAAAAAGTTGAAAATTTTCATGAAAAGATTTCTGCTTCAAAAAAGTTGAAAATTTTCATGAAAAGATTTCGGCTTCAAAAAAGTCTAAGATTTTCATGAAAAGATTTCGGCTTCAAAAAAGTTGAAAATTTTCATGAAAAGATTTCGGTTTCAAAAAGTTGAACATTTTCATGAAAAGATCTCGGCTTCAAAAAAGTTGAAAATTTTCATGAAAAGATTTCAGCTTCAAAAAGGTTGAAAACTTTCATGAACTATTTCGACTTCAAAAAAGTCGAAGATTTTCATGAAAAGATTTCGGCTTCAAAAAAGTTGAACATTTTCATGAAGTATTTCGGCTGCAAAAAAGTCGAAGATTTTCATGAAAAGAATTCGGCTTCAAAAAAGTTGAACATTTTCATGAAAAGATTTCTGCTTCATAAAAGTTGAAATTTTTCATGAAGTATTTCGGCTTCAAAAAAATGGAACATTTTCATGAAAAGATTTCGGCTTTAAAAAAGTTGAACATTTTCATGAAAAGATTTCTGCTTCAAAAAAGTTGAAAATTTTCATGAAAAGATTTTGGCTTAAAAGTTGAAAATTTTCATGAAAAGATTTCGGCTTCAAAAAAGTTGACCATTTTCATGAAAAGATTTCGGTTTCAAAAAGTTGAAAATTTTCATGAAAAGATTTCGGCTTCAAAAAAGTTGACCATTTTCATGAAAAGATTTCGGTTTCAAAAAGTTGAAAATTTTCATGAACTATTTCGGCTTCAAAAAAGTTGAAAACTTTCATGAAAAGATTTCTGCTTCAAAAAAGTTGAAAACTTTCATGAAAAGATTTCTGCTTCAAAAAAGTTGAAAATTTTCATCAAGTATTTCGGCTTCAAAAAAGTCGAAGATTTTCATGAAAAGATTTCTGCTTCAAAAAAGTTGAACATTTTCATGAAAAGATTTCGGCTTCAAAAAAGTTGAACATTTTCATGAAAAGATTTCTGCTTCAAAAAAGTTGAAAATTTTCATGAAAAGATTTCGGTTTCAAAAAGTTGAAAATTTTCATGAAGTATTTCGGCTTCAAAAAAATGGAACATTTTCATGAAAAGATTTCGGCTTCAAAAAAGTTGAAAATTTTCATGAAAAGATTTCGGTTTCAAAAAGTTGAAAATTTTCATGAAAAGATTTCTGCTTCAAAAAAGTTGAAAATTTTCATGACAGGATTTCAGCTTCAAAAAGGTTGAAAACTTTCATGAACTATTTCGACTTCAAAAAAGTCGAAGATTTTCATGAAAAGATTTCGGTTTCAAAAAAGTTGAAAATTTTCATGAAAAGATTTCTGCTTCAAAAAAGTTGAAAATTTTCATGAAAAGATTTCTGCTTCAAAAAAGTTGAAAATTTTCATGAAAAGATTTCGGCTTCAAAAAAGTCTAAGATTTTCATGAAAAGATTTCGGCTTCAAAAAAGTTGAAAATTTTCATGAAAAGATTTCGGTTTCAAAAAGTTGAAAATTTTCATTAAAAGATTTCGGCTTCAAAAAAGTTGAACATTTTCATGAAAAGATTTAGGTTTCAAAAAAGTTGAACATTTTCATGAAAAGATCTCGGCTTCAAAAAAGTCGAAGATTTTCATGAAAAGATTTCGGCTTCAAAAAAGTTGAACATTTTCATGAAGTATTTCGGCTGCAAAAAAGTCGAAGATTTTCATGAAAAGAATTCGGCTTCAAAAAAGTTGAACATTTTCATGAAAAGATTTCTGCTTCATAAAAGTTGAAATTTTTCATGAAGTATTTCGGCTTCAAAAAAATGGAACATTTTCATGAAAAGATTTCGGCTTTAAAAAAGTTGAACATTTTCATGAAAAGATTTCTGCTTCAAAAAAGTTGAAAATTTTCATGAAAAGATTTTGGCTTAAAAGTTGAAAATTTTCATGAAAAGATTTCGGCTTCAAAAAAGTTGACCATTTTCATGAAAAGATTTCGGTTTCAAAAAGTTGAAAATTTTCATGAAAAGATTTCGGCTTCAAAAAAGTTGACCATTTTCATGAAAAGATTTCGGTTTCAAAAAGTTGAAAATTTTCATGAAAAGATTTCGGCTTCAAAAAAGTTGAAAAATTACATGAAAAGATTTCAGTTTCAAAAAGTCTAAAATTTTCATGAACTATTTCGGCTTCAAAAAAGTCTAAAATTTTCATGAACTATTTCGGCTTCAAAAAAGTTGAAAACTTTCATGAAAAGATTTCTGCTTCAAAAAAGTTGAAAACTTTCATGAAAAGATTTCTGCTTCAAAAAAGTTGAAAATTTTCATCAAGTATTTCGGCTTCAAAAAAGTCGAAGATTTTCATGAAAAGATTTCTGCTTCAAAAAAGTTGAACATTTTCATGAAAAGATTTCGGCTTCAAAAAAGTTGAACATTTTCATGAAAAGATTTCTGCTTCAAAAAAGTTGAAAATTTTCATGAAAAGATTTCGGTTTCAAAAAGTTGAAAATTTTCATGAAGTATTTCGGCTTCAAAAAAATGGAACATTTTCATGAAAAGATTTCGGCTTCAAAAAAGTTGAAAATTTTCATGAAAAGATTTCGGTTTCAAAAAGTTGAAAATTTTCATGAAAAGATTTCTGCTTCAAAAAAGTTGAAAATTTTCATGACAGGATTTCAGCTTCAAAAAGGTTGAAAACTTTCATGAACTATTTCGACTTCAAAAAAGTCGAAGATTTTCATGAAAAGATTTCGGTTTCAAAAAAGTTGAAAATTTTCATGAAAAGATTTCTGCTTCAAAAAAGTTGAAAATTTTCATGAAAAGATTTCTGCTTCAAAAAAGTTGAAAATTTTCATGAAAAGATTTCGGCTTCAAAAAAGTCTAAGATTTTCATGAAAAGATTTCGGCTTCAAAAAAGTTGAAAATTTTCATGAAAAGATTTCGGTTTCAAAAAGTTGAAAATTTTCATTAAAAGATTTCGGCTTCAAAAAAGTTGAACATTTTCATGAAAAGATTTAGGTTTCAAAAAAGTTGAACATTTTCATGAAAAGATCTCGGCTTCAAAAAAGTTGAAAATTTTCATGAAAAGATTTCAGCTTCAAAAAGGTTGAAAACTTTCATGAACTATTTCGACTTCAAAAAAGTCGAAGATTTTCATGAAAAGATTTCGGCTTCAAAAAAGTTGAACATTTTCATGAAGTATTTCGGCTGCAAAAAAGTCGAAGATTTTCATGAAAAGAATTCGGCTTCAAAAAAGTTGAACATTTTCATGAAAAGATTTCTGCTTCATAAAAGTTGAAATTTTTCATGAAAAGATTTCTGCTTCAAAAAAGTTGAAAATTTTCATGAAAAGATTTTGGCTTAAAAGTTGAAAATTTTCATGAAAAGATTTCGGCTTCAAAAAAGTTGACCATTTTCATGAAAAGATTTCGGTTTCAAAAAGTTGAAAATTTTCATGAAAAGATTTCGGCTTCAAAAAAGTTGACCATTTTCATGAAAAGATTTCGGTTTCAAAAAGTTGAAAATTTTCATGAAAAGATTTCGGCTTCAAAAAAGTTGAAAAATTACATGAAAAGATTTCAGTTTCAAAAAGTTGAAAATTTTCATGACAGGATTTTGGCTTCAAAAAAGTTGAAAATTTTCATGAAAAGATTTCGGCTTCAAAAAAGTTGAACATCTTCATGAAAAGATTTCTGCTTCAAAAAAGTTGAAAATTTTCATGAAAAGATTTCGGTTTGAAAAAGTTGAAAATTTTCATGAAAAGATCTCGGCTTCAAAAAAGTTGAACATTTTCATGAAAAGATTTCGGCTTCAAAAAAGTTGAAAATTTTCATGAAGTATTTCGGCTTCAAAAAAATGGAACATTTTCATGAAAAGATTTCGGCTTCAAAAAAGTTGAAAATTTTCATGAAAAGATTTCTGCTTCAAAAAAGTTGAAAATTTTCATGAACTATTTCGGCATCAAAAAAGTTGAAAATTTTCATGAAAAGATTTAGGTTTCAAAAAAGTTGAAAATTTTCATGAAGTATTTCGGCTTCAAAAAAGTCTAAAATTTTCATGTACTATTTCGGCTTCAAAAAAGTTGAAAATTTTCATGAAAAAAATTCTGCTTCAAAAAAGTTGAAAATTTTCATGAAAAGATTTCGGCTTCAAAAAAGTTGAAAATTTTCATGAAAAGATTTCGGCTTCAAAAAAGTTGACCATTTTCATGATGTATTTCGGCTCCAAAAAAATGGAACATTTTCATGAAAAGATTTCGGCTTCAAAAAAGTTGAAAATTTTCATGAAAAGATTTCGGGTTCAAAAAAGTTGAAAATTTTCATGAACTATTTCGGCATCAAAAAAGTTGAAAATTTTCATGAAAAGATTTAGGTTTCAAAAAAGTTGAAAATTTTCATGAAGTATTTCGACTTCAAAAAAGTCTTACGTTTTCATGAACTATTTCGGCTTCAAAAAAGTTGAAAATTTTCATGAAAAGATTTCGGCTTCAAAAAAGTTGAAAATTTACATGAAAAGATTTCGACTTCAAAAAAGTCTAAGATTTTCATGAAAAGATTTCTGCTTCAAAAAAGTCTAAGATTTTCATGAAAAGATTTCTGCTTCAAAAAAGTTGAAAATTTTCATGAAAAGATTTCTGATTCAAAAAAGTTGAAAATTTTCATGAAAAGATTTCGGCTTCAAAAAAGTTGAAAATTTTCATGAAAAGATTTTGGTTTCAAAAAGTTGAAAATTTTCATGAAGTATTTCGGCTTCAAAAAAATGGAACATTTTCATGAAAAGATTTCGGTTTCAAAAAAGTTGAAAATTTTCATGAAAAGATTTCGGCTTCAAAAAAGTTGAAAATTTTCATGAACTATTTCGGCTTCAAAAAAGTTAAACATTTTCATGAAAAGATTTCTGCTTCAAAAAAGTTGAAAATTTTCATGAAAAGATTTCGGCGTCAAAAAGTTGAAAATTTTCATGAAAAGATTTCGGCTTCAAAAAAGTTGACCATTTTCATGAAAAGATTTCGGCTTCAAAAAAGTTGAAAATTTTCATGAAAAGATTTCGGTTTCAAAAAGTTGAACATTTTCATGAGAAGATTTCTGCTTCAAAAAAGTTGAAAATTTTCATGAAAAGATTTTGGTTTCAAAAAGTTGAAAATTTTCATGAAAAGATTTTGGCTTCAAAAAAGTTGAACATTTTCATGAAAAGATTTCGGCTTCAAAAAAGTTGAACATTTTCATGAAAAGATTTTGGCTTCAAAAAAGTTGAACATTTTCATGAAAAGATTTTGGTTTCAAAAAGTTGAAAATTTTCATGAAGTATTTCGGCTTCAAAAAAATGGAACATTTTCATGAAAAGATTTCAGCTTCAAAAAAGTTGAAAATTTTCATGAAAAGATTTCTGCTTCAAAAAAGTTGAAAATTTACATGAAAAGATTTCGACTTCAAAAAAGTCTAAGATTTTCATGAAAAGATTTCTGCTTCAAAAAAGTTGAAAATTTTCATGAAAAGATTTCGGCTTGAAAAAAGTCGAAAATTTTCATGAAAAGATTTCGGCTTCAAAAAAGTTGAACATTTTCATGAAAAGATTTCGGATTCAAAAAAGTTGAACATTTTCATGAAAAGATTTCAGCTTCAAAAAGGTTGAAAACTTTCATGAACTATTTCGACTTCAAAAAAGTCGAAGATTTTCATGAAAAGATTTCGGCTTCAAAAAAGTTGAACATTTTCATGAAGTATTTCGGCTGCAAAAAAGTCGAAGATTTTCATGAAAAGAATTCTGCTTCAAAAAAATGGAACATTTTCATGAAAAGATTTCGGCTTCAAAAAAGTTGAAAATTTTCATGAAAAGATTTCTGCTTCAAAAAAGTTGAAAATTTTCATGAACTATTTCGGCATCAAAAAAGTTGAAAATTTTCATGAAAAGATTTAGGTTTCAAAAAAGTTGAAAATTTTCATGAAGTATTTCGGCTTCAAAAAAGTCTAAAATTTTCATGAAGTATTTCGGCTTCAAAAAAATGGAACATTTTCATGAAAAGATTTCGGCTTCAAAAAAGTTGAAAATTTTCATGAAAAGATTTCTGCTTCAAAAAAGTTGAAAATTTTCATGAACTATTTCGGCATCAAAAAAGTTGAAAATTTTCATGAAAAGATTTAGGTTTCAAAAAAGTTGAAAATTTTCATGAAAAGATTTCGGCTTCAAAAAAGTTGAAGATTTTCATGAAAAGATTTCTGCTTCAAAAAAGTTGAAAATTTTCATGAATAGATTTCGGCTTCAAAAAGTTGAAAATTTTCATGAAAAGATTTCGGCTTCAAAAAAGTTGAAAATTTTCATGAACTATTTCGGCATCAAAAAAGTTGAAAATTTTCATGAAAAGATTTAGGTTTCAAAAAAGTTGAAAATTTTCATGAAGTATTTCGGCTTCAAAAAAGTCTTACGTTTTCATGAACTATTTCGGCTTCAAAAAAGTTGAAAATTTTCATGAAAAGATTTCGGCTTCAAAAAAGTTGAAAATTTACATGAAAAGATTTCGACTTCAAAAAAGTCTAAGATTTTCATGAAAAGATTTCTGCTTCAAAAAAGTCTAAGATTTTCATGAAAAGATTTCTGCTTCAAAAAAGTTGAAAATTTTCATGAAAAGATTTCTGATTCAAAAAAGTTGAAAATTTTCATGAAAAGATTTCGGCTTCAAAAAAGTTGAAAATTTTCATGAAAAGATTTTGGTTTCAAAAAGTTGAAAATTTTCATGAAGTATTTCGGCTTCAAAAAAATGGATCATTTTCATGAAAAGATTTCGGTTTCAAAAAAGTTGAAAATTTTCATGAAAAGATTTCGGCTTCAAAAAAGTTGAAAATTTTCATGAACTATTTCGGCATCAAAAAAGTTGAACATTTTCATGAAAAGATTTCGGCTTCAAAAAAGTTAAACATTTTCATGAAAAGATTTCTGCTTCAAAAAAGTTGAAAATTTTCATGAAAAGATTTCTGCTTCAAAAAAGTTGAAAATTTTCATGAAGAGATTTCGGCGTCAAAAAGTTGAAAATTTTCATGAAAAGATTTCGGCTTCAAAAAAGTTGAAAATTTTCATGAAAAGATTTCGGTTTCAAAAAGTTGAACATTTTCATGAAAAGATTTTGGCTTCAAAAAAGTTGAAAATTTTCATGAAAAGATTTCGGCTTCAAAAAAGTTGAACATTTTCATGAAAAGATTTTGGCTTCAAAAAAGTTGAACATTTTCATGAAAAGATTACTGCTTCAAAAAAGTTGAAAAATTACATGAAAAGATTTCAGTTTCAAAAAGTTGAACATTTTCATGACAGGATTTTGGCTTCAAAAAAGTTGAACATTTTCATGAAAAGATTTTGGCTTCAAAAAAGTTGAACATTTTCATGAAAAAATTTCTGCTTCAAAAAAGTTGAAAATTTTCATGAAAAGATTTCGGTTTGAAAAAGTTGAAAATTTTCATGAAAAGATCTCGGCTTCAAAAAAGTTGAACATTTTCATGAAAAGATTTCGGCTTCAAAAAAGTTGAAAATTTTCATGAAAAGATTTTGGTTTCAAAAAGTTGAAAATTTTCATGAAGTATTTCGGCTTCAAAAAAATGGAACATTTTCATGAAAAGATTTCAGCTTCAAAAAAGTTGAAAATTTTCATGAAAAGATTTCTGCTTCAAAAAAGTTGAAAATTTACATGAAAAGATTTCGACTTCAAAAAAGTCTAAGATTTTCATGAAAAGATTTCTGCTTCAAAAAAGTTGAAAATTTTCATGAAAAGATTTCGGCTTGAAAAAAGTCGAAAATTTTCATGAAAAGATTTCGGCTTCAAAAAAGTTGAACATTTTCATGAAAAGATTTCGGCTTCAAAAAAGTTGAAAAATTTTCATGAAGTATTTCGGCTTCAAAAAAATGGAACATTTTCATGAAAAGATTTCGGCTTCAAAAAAGTTGAAAATTTTCATGAAAAGATTTCTGCTTCAAAAAAGTTGAAAATTTTCATGAACTATTTCGGCATCAAAAAAGTTGAAAAGTTTCATGAAAAGATTTAGGTTTCAAAAAAGTTGAAAATTTTCATGAAGTATTTCGGCTTCAAAAAAGTTGAAAATTTTCATGAAAAAAATTCTGCTTCAAAAAAGTTGAAAATTTTCATGAAAAGATTTCGGCTTCAAAAAAGTTGAAAATTTTCATGAAAAGATTTCGGCTTCAAAAAAGTTGAAAATTTTCATGAAAAGATTTCGGCTTCAAAAAAGTTGACCATTTTCATGATGTATTTCGGCTTCAAAAAAGTCTAAAATTTTCATGAAAAGATTTCGGCTTCAAAAAAGTTGAACATTTTCATGAAAAGATTTAGACTTCAAAAAAGTTGAATATTTTCATCAAGTATTTCGGCTTCAAAAAAGTCGAAGATTTTCATGAAAAGATTTCTGCTTCAAAAAAGTTGAAAAATTACATGAAAAGATTTCAGTTTCAAAAAGTTGAAAATTTTCATGACAGGATTTTGGCTTCAAAAAAGTTGAAAATTTTCATGAAAAGATTTTGGTTTCAAAAAGTTGAAAATTTTCATGAAGTATTTCGGCTTCAAAAAAATGGAACATTTTCATGAAAAGATTTCAGCTTCAAAAAAGTTGAAAATTTTCATGAAAAGATTTCTGCTTCAAAAAAGTTGAAAATTTTCATGAAAAGATTTCGGCTTCAAAAAAGTTGAACATTTTCATGAAAAGATTTTGGCTTCAAAAAAGTTGAACATTTTCATGAAAAGATTACTGCTTCAAAAAAGTTGAAAAATTACATGAAAAGATTTCAGTTTCAAAAAGTTGAACATTTTCATGACAGGATTTTGGCTTCAAAAAAGTTGAACATTTTCATGAAAAGATTTTGGCTTCAAAAAAGTTGAACATTTTCATGAAAAAATTTCTGCTTCAAAAAAGTTGAAAATTTTCATGAAAAGATTTCGGTTTGAAAAAGTTGAAAATTTTCATGAAAAGATCTCGGCTTCAAAAAAGTTGAACATTTTCATGAAAAGATTTCGGCTTCAAAAAAGTTGAAAATTTTCATGAAAAGATTTTGGTTTCAAAAAGTTGAAAATTTTCATGAAGTATTTCGGCTTCAAAAAAATGGAACATTTTCATGAAAAGATTTCAGCTTCAAAAAAGTTGAAAATTTTCATGAAAAGATTTCTGCTTCAAAAAAGTTGAAAATTTACATGAAAAGATTTCGACTTCAAAAAAGTCTAAGATTTTCATGAAAAGATTTCTGCTTCAAAAAAGTTGAAAATTTTCATGAAAAGATTTCGGCTTGAAAAAAGTCGAAAATTTTCATGAAAAGATTTCGGCTTCAAAAAAGTTGAACATTTTCATGAAAAGATTTCGGCTTCAAAAAAGTTGAAAAATTTTCATGAAGTATTTCGGCTTCAAAAAAATGGAACATTTTCATGAAAAGATTTCGGCTTCAAAAAAGTTGAAAATTTTCATGAAAAGATTTCTGCTTCAAAAAAGTTGAAAATTTTCATGAACTATTTCGGCATCAAAAAAGTTGAAAAGTTTCATGAAAAGATTTAGGTTTCAAAAAAGTTGAAAATTTTCATGAAGTATTTCGGCTTCAAAAAAGTTGAAAATTTTCATGAAAAAAATTCTGCTTCAAAAAAGTTGAAAATTTTCATGAAAAGATTTCGGCTTCAAAAAAGTTGAAAATTTTCATGAAAAGATTTCGGCTTCAAAAAAGTTGAAAATTTTCATGAAAAGATTTCGGCTTCAAAAAAGTTGACCATTTTCATGATGTATTTCGGCTTCAAAAAAGTCTAAAATTTTCATGAAAAGATTTCGGCTTCAAAAAAGTTGAACATTTTCATGAAAAGATTTAGACTTCAAAAAAGTTGAATATTTTCATCAAGTATTTCGGCTTCAAAAAAGTCGAAGATTTTCATGAAAAGATTTCTGCTTCAAAAAAGTTGAAAATTTTCATGACAGGATTTTGGCTTCAAAAAAGTTGAACATTTTCATGAAAAGATTACTGCTTCAAAAAAGTTGAAAAATTACATGAAAAGATTTCAGTTTCAAAAAGTTGAAAATTTTCATGACAGGATTTTGGCTTCAAAAAAGTTGAAAATTTTCATGAAAAGATTTTGGTTTCAAAAAGTTGAAAATTTTCATGAAGTATTTCGGCTTCAAAAAAATGGAACATTTTCATGAAAAGATTTCAGCTTCAAAAAAGTTGAAAATTTTCATGAAAAGATTTCTGCTTCAAAAAAGTTGAAAATTTACATGAAAAGATTTCGACTTCAAAAAAGTCTAAGATTTTCATGAAAAGATTTCTGCTTCAAAAAAGTTGAAAATTTTCATGAAAAGATTTCGGCTTGAAAAAAGTCGAAAATTTTCATGAAAAGATTTCGGCTTCAAAAAAGTTGAAAATTTTCATGAAAAGATTTCTGCTTCAAAAAAGTTGAAAATTTTCATGAACTATTTCGGCATCAAAAAAGTTGAAAATTTTCATGAAAAGATTTAGGTTTCAAAAAAGTTGAAAATTTTCATGAAGTATTTCGGCTTCAAAAAAGTCTAAAATTTTCATGAAAAGATTTCGGCTTCAAAAAAGTTGAACATTTTCATGAAAAGATTTAGACTTCAAAAAAGTTGAATATTTTCATCAAGTATTTCGGCTTCAAAAAAGTCGAAGATTTTCATGAAAAGATTTCTGCTTCAAAAAAGTTGAAAATTTTCATGAAAAGATTTTGGTTTCAAAAAGTTGAAAATTTTCATGAAAAGATTTCGGCTTCAAAAAAGTTGAACATTTTCATGAAAAGATTTCGGCTTCAAAAAAGTTGAACATTTTCATGAAAAGATTTCGGCTTCAAAAAAGTTGAAAATTTTCATGAACTATTTCGACTTCAAAAAAGTCGAAGATTTTCATGAAAAGATTTCGGCTTCAAAAAAGTTGAACATTTTCATGAAGTATTTCGGCTGCAAAAAAGTCGAAGATTTTCATGAAAAGAATTCGGCTTCAAAAAAGTTGAACATTTTCATGAAAAGATTTCGGTTTCATAAAAGTTGAAATTTTTCATGAAGTATTTCGGCTTCAAAAAAATGGAACATTTTCATGAAAAGTATTCGGCTTCAAAAAAGTTGAACATTTTCATGAAAAGATTTCTGCTTCAAAAAAGTTGAAAATTTACATGAAAAGATTTCGACTTCAAAAAAGTCTAAGATTTTCATGAAAAGATTTCTGCTTCAAAAAAGTTGAAAATTTTCATGAAAAGATTTCGGCTTCAAAAAGTTGAAAATTTTCATGAAAAGATTTCGGCTTCAAAAAAGTCTAAGATTTTCATGAAAAGATTTCGGCTTCAAAAAAGTTGAAAATTTTCATGAAAAGATTTCGGTTTCAAAAAGTTGAAAATTTTCATGAAAAGATTTTGGTCTCAAAAAGTTGAAAATTTTCATGAAAAGATTTCGGCTTCAAAGAAGTTGAACATTTTCATGAAAAGATTTCGGCTTCAAAAAAGTTGAACATTTTCATGAAAAGATTTCGGCTTCAAAAAAGTTGAAAATTTTCATGAAATGATTTTGGTTTCAAAAAGTTGAAAATTTTCATGAAGTATTTCGGCTTCAAAAAAATGGAACATTTTCATGAAAAGATTTCGGTTTCAAAAAAGTTGAAAATTTTCATGAAAAGATTTCGGGTTCAAAAAAGTTGAAAATTTTCATCAACTATTTCGGCATCAAAAAAGTTGAAAATTTTCATGAAAAGATTTAGGTTTCAAAAAAGTTGAAAATTTTCATGAAGTATTTCGGCTTCAAAAAAGTCTAAAATTTTCATGAACTATTTCGGCTTCAAAAAAGTTGAAAACTTTCATGAAAAGATTTCTGCTTCAAAAAAGTTGAACATTTTCATGAAAAGATTTCTGCTTCAAAAAAGTTGAATATTTTCATCAAGTATTTCGGCTTCAAAAAAGTCGAAGATTTTCATGAAAAGATTTCTGCTTCAAAAAAGTTGAAAATTTTCATGAAAAGATTTCGGCTTCAAAAAAGTTGAACATTTTCATGAAAAGATTTTGGCTTCAAAAAAGTTGAACATTTTCATGAAAAGATTTCAGCTTCAAAAAGGTTGAAAACTTTCATGAACTATTTCGACTTCAAAAAAGTTGAAAATTTTCATGACAGGATTTTGGCTTTACAAAAAGTAAAAATTTTCATAAAGTATTTCAGCTTCAAAAAAGTCGAAGATTTTCATGAAAAGATTTCTGCTTCAAAAAAGTTGAAAATTTTCATGAAAAGATTTCGGCTTCAAAAAAGTTGAAAATTTACATGAAAAGATTTCGACTTCAAAAAAGTCTAAGATTTTCATGAAAAGATTTCTGCTTCAAAAAAGTTGAAAATTTTCATGAAAAGATTTCGGCTTGAAAAAAGTCGAAAATTTTCATGAAAAGATTTCGGCTTCAAAAAAGTTGAACATTTTCATGAAAAGATTTCGGCTTCAAAAAAGTTGAAAAATTTTCATGAAGTATTTCGGCTTCAAAAAAATGGAACATTTTCATGAAAAGATTTCGGCTTCAAAAAAGTTGAAAATTTTCATGAAAAGATTTCTGCTTCAAAAAAGTTGAAAATTTTCATGAACTATTTCGGCATCAAAAAAGTTGAAAATTTTCATGAAAAGATTTAGGTTTCAAAAAAGTTGAAAATTTTCATGAAGTATTTCGGCTTCAAAAAAGTCTAAAATTTTCATGTACTATTTCGGCTTCAAAAAAGTTGAAAATTTTCATGAAAAAAATTCTGCTTCAAAAAAGTTGAAAATTTTCATGAAAAGATTTCAGCTTCAAAAAGTTGAAAATTTTCATGAAAAGATTTCGGCTTCAAAAAAGTTGACCATTTTCATGAAGTATTTCGGCTCCAAAAAAATGGAACATTTTCATGAAAAGATTTCGGCTTCAAAAAAGTTGAAAATTTTCATAAAAAGATTTCGGGTTCAAAAAAGTTGAAAATTTTCATGAACTATTTCGGCATCAAAAAAGTTGAAAATTTTCATGCAAAGATTTAGGTTTCAAAAAAGTTGAAAATTTTCATGAAGTATTTCGGCTTCAAAAAAGTCTTAAGTTTTCATGAACTATTTCGGCTTCAAAAAAGTTGAAAATTTTCATGAAAAGATTTCGGCTTCAAAAAAGTTGAAAATTTTCATGAAAAGATTTAGACTTCAAAAAAGTTGAATATTTTCATCAAGTATTTCTGCTTCAAAAAAGTTGAAAATTTTCATGACAGGATTTTGGCTTCAAAAAAGTTGAAAATTTTCATGAAAAGATTTCGGCTTCAAAAAAGTTGAAAATTTTCATGAAAAAAATTCTGCTTCAAAAAAGTTGAAAATTTTCATGAAAAGATTTCGGCTTCAAAAAAGTTGAAAATTTTCATGAAAAGATTTCGGCTTCAAAAAAGTTGAAAATTTTCATCAAGTATTTCGGCTTCAAAAAAATGGAAAATTTACATGAAAAGATTTCGACTTCAAAAAAGTCTAAGATTTTCATGAAAAGATTTCTGCTTCAAAAAAGTCGAAAATTTTCATGAAAAGATTTCGGCTTCAAAAAGTTGAAAATTTTCATGAAAAGATTTCGACTTCAAAAAAGTCTAAGATTTTCATGTACTATTTCGGCTTCAAAAAAGTTGAAAATTTTCATGAAAAAAATTCTGCTTCAAAAAAGTTGAAAATTTTCATGAAAAGATTTCGGCTTCAAAAAAGTTGAAAATTTTCATGAAAAGATTTAGACTTCAAAAAAGTTGAATATTTTCATCAAGTATTTCGGCTTCAAAAAAGTCGAAGATTTTCATGAAAAGATTTCTGCTTCAAAAAAGTTGAAAATTTTCATGAAAAGATTTAGACTTCAAAAAAGTTGAATATTTTCATCAAGTATTTCTGCTTCAAAAAAGTTGAAAATTTTCATGACAGGATTTTGGCTTCAAAAAAGTTGAAAATTTTCATGAAAAGATTTCGGCTTCAAAAAAGTTGAAAATTTTCATGAAAAAAATTCTGCTTCAAAAAAGTTGAAAATTTTCATGAAAAGATTTCGGCTTCAAAAAAGTTGAAAATTTTCATCAAGTATTTCGGCTTCAAAAAAATGGAAAATTTACATGAAAAGATTTCGACTTCAAAAAAGTCTAAGATTTTCATGAAAAGATTTCTGCTTCAAAAAAGTCGAAAATTTTCATGAAAAGATTTCGGCTTCAAAAAGTTGAAAATTTTCATGAAAAGATTTCGACTTCAAAAAAGTCTAAGATTTTCATTTACTATTTCGGCTTCAAAAAAGTTGAAAATTTTCATGAAAAAAATTCTGCTTCAAAAAAGTTGAAAATTTTCATGAAAAGATTTCGGCTTCAAAAAAGTTGAAAATTTTCATGAAAAGATTTAGACTTCAAAAAAGTTGAATATTTTCATCAAGTATTTCGGCTTCAAAAAAGTCGAAGATTTTCATGAAAAGATTTCTGCTTCAAAAAAGTTGAAAATTTTCATGAAAAGATTTCGGCTTCAAAAAAGTTGACCATTTTCATGATGTATTTCGGCTCCAAAAAAATGGAACATTTTCATGAAAAGATTTCGGCTTCTAAAAAGTTGAAAATTTTCATGAAAAGATTTCGGGTTCAAAAAAGTTGAAAATTTTCATGAACTATTTCGGCATCAAAAAAGTTGAAAATTTTCATGAAAAGATTTAGGTTTCAAAAAAGTTGAAAATTTTCATGAAGTATTTCGGCTTGAAAAAAGTCGAAAATTTTCATGAAAAGATTTCGGCTTCAAAAAAGTTGAACATTTTCATGAAAAGATTTAGACTTCAAAAAAGTTGAATATTTTCATCAAGTATTTCGGCTTCAAAAAAGTCGAAGATTTTCATGAAAAGATTTCTGCTTCAAAAAAGATGAAAATTTTCATGACAGGATTTTGGCTTCAAAAAAGTTGAACATTTTCATGAAAAGATTACTGCTTCAAAAAAGTTGAAAAATTACATGAAAAGATTTCAGTTTCAAAAAGTTGAAAATTTTCATGACAGGATTTTGGCTTCAAAAAAGTTGAAAATTTTCATGAAAAGATTTCGGCTTCAAAAAAGTTGAACATTTTCATGAAAAGATTTCTGCTTCAAAAAAGTTGAAAATTTTCATGAAAAGATTTCAGTTTGAAAAAGTTGAAAATTTTCATGAAAAGATCTCGGCTTCAAAAAAGTTGAACATTTTCATGAAAAGATTTCGGCTTCAAAAAAGTTGAAAATTTTCATGAAAAGATTTTGGTTTCAAAAAGTTGAAAATTTTCATGAAGTATTTCGGCTTCAAAAAAATGGAACATTTTCATGAAAAGATTTCAGCTTCAAAAAAGTTGAAAATTTTCATGAAAAGATTTCTGCTTCAAAAAAGTTGAAAATTTACATGAAAAGATTTCGACTTCAAAAAAGTCTAAGATTTTCATGAAAAGATTTCTGCTTCAAAAAAGTTGAAAATTTTCATGAAAAGATTTCGGCTTGAAAAAAGTCGAAAATTTTCATGAAAAGATTTCGGCTTCAAAAAAGTTGAACATTTTCATGAAAAGATTTCGGCTTCAAAAAAGTTGAAAAATTTTCATGAAGTATTTCGGCTTCAAAAAAATGGAACATTTTCATGAAAAGATTTCGGCTTCAAAAAAGTTGAAAATTTTCATGAAAAGATTTCTGCTTCAAAAAAGTTGAAAATTTTCATGAACTATTTCGGCTTCAAAAAAGTTGAAAATTTTCATGAAAATATTTAGGTTTCAAAAAAGTTGAAAATTTTCATGAAGTATTTCGGCTTCAAAAAAGTCTAAAATTTTCATGTACTATTTCGGCTTCAAAAAAGTTGAAAATTTTCATGAAAAAAATTCTGCTTCAAAAAAGTTGAAAATTTTCATGAAAAGATTTCGGCTTCAAAAACGTTGAAAATTTTCATGAAAAGATTTAGACTTCAAAAAAGTTGAATATTTTCATGAAGTATTTCGGCTTCAAAAAAGTCGAAGATTTTCATGAAAAGATTTCTGCTTCAAAAAAGTTGAAAATTTTCATGAAAAGATTTCGGCTTCAAAAAAGTTGACCATTTTCATGATGTATTTCGGCTCCAAAAAAATGGAACATTTTCATGAAAAGATTTCGGCTTCAAAAAAGTTGAAAATTTTCATGAAAAGATTTCGGGTTCAAAAAAGTTGAAAATTTTCATGAACTATTTCGGCATCAAAAAAGTTGAAAATTTTCATGAAAAGATTTAGGTTTCAAAAAAGTTGAAAATTTTCATGAAGTATTTCGGCTTCAAAAAAGTCTAAAATTTTCATGAAAAGATTTCGGCTTCAAAAAAGTTGAACATTTTCATGAAAAGATTTAGACTTCAAAAAAGTTGAATATTTTCATCAAGTATTTCGGCTTCAAAAAAGTCGAAGATTTTCATGAAAAGATTTCTGCTTCAAAAAAGTTGAAAATTTTCATGACAGGATTTTGGCTTCAAAAAAGTTGAACATTTTCATGAAAAGATTACTGCTTCAAAAAAGTTGAAAAATTACATGAAAAGATTTCAGTTTCAAAAAGTTGAAAATTTTCATGACAGGATTTTGGCTTCAAAAAAGTTGAAAATTTTCATGAAAAGATTTCGGCTTCAAAAAAGTTGAACATTTTCATGAAAAGATTTCTGCTTCAAAAAAGTTGAAAATTTTCATGAAAAGATTTCGGTTTGAAAAAGTTGAAAATTTTCATGAAAAGATCTCGGCTTCAAAAAAGTTGAACATTTTCATGAAAAGATTTCGGCTTCAAAAAAGTTGAAAATTTTCATGAAAAGATTTCGGTTTCAAAAAGTTGAAAATTTTCATGAAGTATTTCGGCTTCAAAAAAATGGAACATTTTCATGAAAAGATTTCAGCTTCAAAAAAGTTGAAAATTTTCATGAAAAGATTTCTGCTTCAAAAAAGTTGAAAATTTACATGAAAAGATTTCGACTTCAAAAAAGTCTAAGATTTTCATGAAAAGATTTCTGCTTCAAAAAAGTTGAAAATTTTCATGAAAAGATTTCTGCTTCAAAAAAGTTAAAAATTTTCATGAAGTATTTCGGCTTCAAAAAAATGGAACATTTTCATGAAAAGATTTCGGCTTCAAAAAAGTTGAAAATTTTCATGAAAAGATTTCTGCTTCAAAAAAGTTGAAAATTTTCATGAACTATTTCGGCATCAAAAAAGTTGAAAATTTTCATGAAAAGATTTAGGTTTCAAAAAAGTTGAATATTTTCATCAAGTATTTCGGCTTCAAAAAAGTCGAAGATTTTCATGAAAAGATTTCTGCTTCAAAAAAGTTGAAAATTTTCATGAATAGATTTCGGCTTCAAAAAGTTGAAAATTTTCATGAAAAGATTTCGGCTTCAAAAAAGTTGACCATTTTCATGAAGTATTTCGGCTCCAAAAAAATGGAACATTTTCATGAAAAGATTTCGGCTTCAAAAAAGTTGAAAATTTTCATGAAAAGATTTCGGGTTCAAAAAAGTTGAAAATTTTCATGAACTATTTCGGCATCAAAAAAGTTGAAAATTTTCATGAAAAGATTTAGGTTTCAAAAAAGTTGAAAATTTTCATGAAGTATTTCGGCTTCAAAAAAGTCTTACGTTTTCATGAACTATTTCGGCTTCAAAAAAGTTGAAAATTTTAATGAAAAGATTTCGGCTTCAAAAAAGTTGAAAATTTACATGAAAAGATTTCGACTTCAAAAAAGTCTAAGATTTTCATGAAAAGATTTCTGCTTCAAAAAAGTTGAAAATTTACATGAAAAGATTTCGACTTCAAAAAAGTCTAAGATTTTCATGAAAAGATTTCTGCTTCAAAAAAGTTGAAAATTTTCATGAAAAGATTTCTGATTCAAAAAAGTTGAAAATTTTCATGAAAAGATTTCGGCTTCAAAAAAGTTGAAAATTTTCATGAAAAGATTTTGGTTTCAAAAAGTTGAAAATTTTCATGAAGTATTTCGGCTTCAAAAAAATGGAACATTTTCATGAAAAGATTTCGGTTTCAAAAAAGTTGAAAATTTTCATGAAAAGATTTCGGCTTCAAAAAAGTTGAAAATTTTCATGAACTATTTCGGCATCAAAAAAGTTGAACATTTTCATGAAAAGATTTCGGCTTCAAAAAAGTTAATCATTTTCATGAAAAGATTTCTGCTTCAAAAAAGTTGAAAATTTACATGAAAAGATTTCGTCGTCAAAAAGTTGAACATTTTCATGAAAAGATTTCTGCTTCAAAAAAGTTGAAAATTTTCATGAAAAGATTTCGGCGTCAAAAAGTTGAAAATTTTCATGAAAAGATTTCGGCTTCAAAAAAGTTGAAAATTTTCATGAAAAGATTTCGGTTTCAAAAAGTTGAATATTTTCATGAGAAGATTTCTGCTTCAAAAAAGTTGAAAATTTTCATGAAAAGATTTTGGTTTCAAAAAGTTGAAAATTTTCATGAAAAGATTTTGGCTTCAAAAAAGTTGAACATTTTCATGAAAAGATTTCGGCTTCAAAAAAGTTGAACATTTTCATGAAAAGATTTTGGCTTCAAAAAAGTTGAACATTTTCATGAAAAGACTACTGCTTCAAAAAAGTTGAAAAATTACATGAAAAGATTTCAGTTTCAAAAAGTTGAAAATTTTCATGACAGGATTTTGGCTTCAAAAAAGTTGAACATTTTCATGAAAAGATTTTGGCTTCAAAAAAGTTGAACATTTTCATGAAAAGATTTCTGCTTCAAAAAAGTTGAAAATTTTCATGAAAAGATTTCGGTTTGAAAAAGTTGAAAATTTTCATGAAAAGATCTCGGCTTCAAAAAAGTTGAACATTTTCATGAAAAGATTTCGGCTTCAAAAAAGTTGAAAATTTTCATGAAAAGATTTTGGTTTCAAAAAGTTGAAAATTTTCATGAAGTATTTCGGCTTCAAAAAAATGGAACATTTTCATGAAAAGATTTCAGCTTCAAAAAAGTTGAAAATTTTCATGAAAAGATTTCTGCTTCAAAAAAGTTGAAAATTTACATGAAAAGATTTCGACTTCAAAAAAGTCTAAGATTTTCATGAAAAGATTTCTGCTTCAAAAAAGTTGAAAATTTTCATGAAAAGATTTCGGCTTGAAAAAAGTCGAAAATTTTCATGAAAAGATTTCGGCTTCAAAAAAGTTGAACATTTTCATGAAAAGATTTCGGCTTCAAAAAAGTTGAAAAATTTTCATGAAGTATTTCGGCTTCAAAAAAATGGAACATTTTCATGAAAAGATTTCGGCTTCAAAAAAGTTGAAAATTTTCATGAAAAGATTTCTGCTTCAAAAAAGTTGAAAATTTTCATGAACTATTTCGGCATCAAAAAAGTTGAAAATTTTCATGAAAAGATTTAGGTTTCAAAAAAGTTGAAAATTTTCATGAAGTATTTCGGCTTCAAAAAAGTCTAAAATTTTCATGTACTATTTCGGCTTCAAAAAAGTTGAAAATTTTCATGAACTATTTCGGCATCAAAAAAGTTGAAAATTTTCATGAAAAGATTTAGGTTTCAAAAAAGTTGAAAATTTTCATCAAGTATTTCGGCTTCAAAAAAGTCGAAGATTTTCATGAAAAGATTTCTGCTTCAAAAAAGTTGAAAATTTTCATGACAGGATTTTGGCTTCAAAAAAGTTGAACATTTTCATGAAAAGATTACTGCTTCAAAAAAGTTGAAAAATTACATGAAAAGATTTCAGTTTCAAAAAGTTGAAAATTTTCATGACAGGATTTTGGCTTCAAAAAAGTTGAAAATTTTCATGAAAAGATTTCGGCTTCAAAAAAGTTGAACATTTTCATGAAAAGATTTCTGCTTCAAAAAAGTTGAAAATTTTCATGAAAAGATTTCGGTTTGAAAAAGTTGAAAATTTTCATGAAAAGATCTCGGCTTCAAAAAAGTTGAACATTTTCATGAAAAGATTTCGGCTTCAAAAAAGTTGAAAATTTTCATGAAAAGATTTTGGTTTCAAAAAGTTGAAAATTTTCATGAAGTATTTCGGCTTCAAAAAAATGGAACATTTTCATGAAAAGATTTCAGCTTCAAAAAAGTTGAAAATTTTCATGAAAAGATTTCTGCTTCAAAAAAGTTGAAAATTTACATGAAAAGATTTCGACTTCAAAAAAGTCTAAGATTTTCATGAAAAGATTTCTGCTTCAAAAAAGTTGAAAATTTTCATGAAAAGATTTCTGCTTCAAAAAAGTTGAAAATTTTCATGAACTATTTCGGCATCAAAAAAGTTGAAAATTTTCATGAAAAGATTTAGGTTTCAAAAAAGTTGAAAATTTTCATGAAGTATTTCGGCTTCAAAAAAGTCTAAAATTTTCATGTACTATTTCGGCTTCAAAAAAGTTGAAAATTTTCATGAAAAAAATTCTGCTTCAAAAAAGTTGAAAATTTTCATGAAAAGATTTCGGCTTCAAAAAAGTTGAAAATTTTCATGAAAAGATTTCGGCTTCAAAAAAGTTGACCATTTTCATGATGTATTTCGGCTCCAAAAAAATGGAACATTTTCATGAAAAGATTTCGGCTTCAAAAAAGTTGAAAATTTTCATGAAAAGATTTCGGGTTCAAAAAAGTTGAAAATTTTCATGAACTATTTCGGCATCAAAAAAGTTGAAAATTTTCATGAAAAGATTTAGGTTTCAAAAAAGTTGAAAATTTTCATGAAGTATTTCGGCTTCAAAAAAGTCTAAAATTTTCATGAAAAGATTTTGGCTTCAAAAAAGTTGAACATTTTCATGAAAAGATTTAGACTTCAAAAAAGTTGAATATTTTCATCAAGTATTTCGGCTTCAAAAAAGTCGAAGATTTTCATGAAAAGATTTCTGCTTCAAAAAAGTTGAAAATTTTCATGACAGGATTTTGGCTTCAAAAAAGTTGAACATTTTCATGAAAAGATTACTGCTTCAAAAAAGTTGAAAAATTACATGAAAAGATTTCAGTTTCAAAAAGTTGAAAATTTTCATGACAGGATTTTGGCTTCAAAAAAGTTGAAAATTTTCATGAAAAGATTTCGGCTTCAAAAAAGTTGAACATTTTCATGAAAAGATTTCTGCTTCAAAAAAGTTGAAAATTTTCATGAAAAGATTTCGGTTTGAAAAAGTTGAAAATTTTCATGAAAAGATCTCGGCTTCAAAAAAGTTGAACATTTTCATGAAAAGATTTCGGCTTCAAAAAAGTTGAAAATTTTCATGAAAAGATTTTGGTTTCAAAAAGTTGAATATTTTCATGAAGTATTTCGGCTTCAAAAAAATGGAACATTTTCATGAAAAGATTTCAGCTTCAAAAAAGTTGAAAATTTTCATGAAAAGATTTCTGCTTCAAAAAAGTTGAAAATTTACATGAAAAGATTTCGACTTCAAAAAAGTCTAAGATTTTCATGAAAAGATTTCTGCTTCAAAAAAGTTGAAAATTTTCATGAAAAGATTTCGGCTTGAAAAAAGTCGAAAATTTTCATGAAAAGATTTCGGCTTCAAAAAAGTTGAACATTTTCATGAAAAGATTTCGGCTTCAAAAAGTTGAAAAATTTTCATGAAGTATTTCGGCTTCAAAAAAATGGAACATTTTCATGAAAAGATTTCGGCTTCAAAAAAGTTGAAAATTTTCATGAAAAGATTTCTGCTTCAAAAAAGTTGAAAATTTTCATGAACTATTTCGGCATCAAAAAAGTTGAAAATTTTCATGAAAAGATTTAGGTTTCAAAAAAGTTGAAAATTTTCATGAAGTATTTCGGCTTCAAAAAAGTCTAAAATTTTCATGTACTATTTCGGCTTCAAAAAAGTTGAAAATTTTCATGAAAAAAATTCTGCTTCAAAAAAGTTGAAAATTTTCATGAAAAGATTTCGGCTTCAAAAAAGTTGAAAATTTTCATGAAAAGATTTAGACTTCAAAAAAGTTGAATATTTTCATCAAGTATTTCGGCTTCAAAAAAGTCGAAGATTTTCATGAAAAGATTTCTGCTTCAAAAAAGTTGAAAATTTTCATGAATAGATTTCGGCTTCAAAAAGTTGAAAATTTTCATGAAAAGATTTCGGCTTCAAAAAAGTTGAAAATTTTCATGAAAAGATTTAGACTTCAAAAAAGTTGAATATTTTCATCAAGTATTTCGGCTTCAAAAAAGTCGAAGATTTTCATGAAAAGATTTCTGCTTCAAAAAAGTTGAAAATTTTCATGAATAGATTTCGGCTTCAAAAAGTTGAAAATTTTCATGAAAAGATTTCGGCTTCAAAAAAGTTGAAAATTTTCATGAATAGATTTCGGCTTCAAAAAGTTGAAAATTTTCATGAAAAGATTTCGGCTTCAAAAAAGCTGACCATTTTCATGAAGTATTTCGGCTCCAAAAAAATGGAACATTTTCATGAAAAGATTTCGGCTTCAAAAAAGTTGAAAATTTTCATGAAAAGATTTCGGGTTCAAAAAAGTTGAAAATTTTCATGAACTATTTCGGCATCAAAAAAGTTGAAAATTTTCATGAAAAGATTTAGGTTTCAAAAAAGTTGAAAATTTTCATGAAAAGATTTCGGCTTCAAAAAAGTTGAAAATTTACATGAAAAGATTTCGACTTCAAAAAAGTCTAAGATTTTCATGAAAAGATTTCGGCTTCAAAAAAGTCGAAGATTTTCATGAAAAGATTTCTGCTTCAAAAAAGTTGAAAATTTTCATGAAAAGATTTCTGATTCAAAAAAGTTGAAAATTTTCATGAAAAGATTTCGGCTTCAAAAAAGTTGAAAATTTTCATGAAAAGATTTTGGTTTCAAAAAGTTGAAAATTTTCATGAAGTATTTCGGCTTCAAAAAAATGGAACATTTTCATGAAAAGATTTCGGTTTCAAAAAAGTTGAAAATTTTCATGAAAAGATTTCGGCTTCAAAAAAGTTGAAAATTTTCATGAACTATTTCGGCATCAAAAAAGTTGAACATTTTCATGAAAAGATTTCGGCTTCAAAAAAGTTAAACATTTTCATGAAAAGATTTCTGCTTCAAAAAAGTTGAAAATTTTCATGAAAAGATTTCTGCTTCAAAAAAGTTGAAAATTTTCATGAAAAGATTTCGGTTTCAAAAAGTTGAACATTTTCATGAGAAGATTTAGACTTCAAAAAAGTTGAATATTTTCATCAAGTATTTCGGCTTCAAAAAAGTCGAAGATTTTCATGAAAAGATTTCTGCTTCAAAAAAGTTGAAAATTTTCATGACAGGATTTTGGCTTCAAAAAAGTTGAACATTTTCATGAAAAGATTACTGCTTCAAAAAAGTTGAAAAATTACATGAAAAGATTTCAGTTTCAAAAAGTTGAAAATTTTCATGACAGGATTTTGGCTTCAAAAAAGTTGAAAATTTTCATGAAAAGATTTCGGCTTCAAAAAAGTTGAACATTTTCATGAAAAGATTTCTGCTTCAAAAAAGTTGAAAATTTTCATGAAAAGATTTCGGTTTGAAAAAGTTGAAAATTTTCATGAAAAGATCTCGGCTTCAAAAAAGTTGAACATTTTCATGAAAAGATTTCGGCTTCAAAAAAGTTGAAAATTTTCATGAAAAGATTTTGGTTTCAAAAAGTTGAATATTTTCATGAAGTATTTCGGCTTCAAAAAAATGGAACATTTTCATGAAAAGATTTCAGCTTCAAAAAAGTTGAAAATTTTCATGAAAAGATTTCTGCTTCAAAAAAGTTGAAAATTTACATGAAAAGATTTCGACTTCAAAAAAGTCTAAGATTTTCATGAAAAGATTTCTGCTTCAAAAAAGTTGAAAATTTTCATGAAAAGATTTCGGCTTGAAAAAAGTCGAAAATTTTCATGAAAAGATTTCGGCTTCAAAAAAGTTGAACATTTTCATGAAAAGATTTCGGCTTCAAAAAGTTGAAAAATTTTCATGAAGTATTTCGGCTTCAAAAAAATGGAACATTTTCATGAAAAGATTTCGGCTTCAAAAAAGTTGAAAATTTTCATGAAAAGATTTCTGCTTCAAAAAAGTTGAAAATTTTCATGAACTATTTCGGCATCAAAAAAGTTGAAAATTTTCATGAAAAGATTTAGGTTTCAAAAAAGTTGAAAATTTTCATGAAGTATTTCGGCTTCAAAAAAGTCTAAAATTTTCATGTACTATTTCGGCTTCAAAAAAGTTGAAAATTTTCATGAAAAAAATTCTGCTTCAAAAAAGTTGAAAATTTTCATGAAAAGATTTCGGCTTCAAAAAAGTTGAAAATTTTCATGAAAAGATTTAGACTTCAAAAAAGTTGAATATTTTCATCAAGTATTTCGGCTTCAAAAAAGTCGAAGATTTTCATGAAAAGATTTCTGCTTCAAAAAAGTTGAAAATTTTCATGAATAGATTTCGGCTTCAAAAAGTTGAAAATTTTCATGAAAAGATTTCGGCTTCAAAAAAGTTGAAAATTTTCATGAAAAGATTTAGACTTCAAAAAAGTTGAATATTTTCATCAAGTATTTCGGCTTCAAAAAAGTCGAAGATTTTCATGAAAAGATTTCTGCTTCAAAAAAGTTGAAAATTTTCATGAATAGATTTCGGCTTCAAAAAGTTGAAAATTTTCATGAAAAGATTTCGGCTTCAAAAAAGTTGAAAATTTTCATGAATAGATTTCGGCTTCAAAAAGTTGAAAATTTTCATGAAAAGATTTCGGCTTCAAAAAAGCTGACCATTTTCATGAAGTATTTCGGCTCCAAAAAAATGGAACATTTTCATGAAAAGATTTCGGCTTCAAAAAAGTTGAAAATTTTCATGAAAAGATTTCGGGTTCAAAAAAGTTGAAAATTTTCATGAACTATTTCGGCATCAAAAAAGTTGAAAATTTTCATGAAAAGATTTAGGTTTCAAAAAAGTTGAAAATTTTCATGAAAAGATTTCGGCTTCAAAAAAGTTGAAAATTTACATGAAAAGATTTCGACTTCAAAAAAGTCTAAGATTTTCATGAAAAGATTTCGGCTTCAAAAAAGTCGAAGATTTTCATGAAAAGATTTCTGCTTCAAAAAAGTTGAAAATTTTCATGAAAAGATTTCTGATTCAAAAAAGTTGAAAATTTTCATGAAAAGATTTCGGCTTCAAAAAAGTTGAAAATTTTCATGAAAAGATTTTGGTTTCAAAAAGTTGAAAATTTTCATGAAGTATTTCGGCTTCAAAAAAATGGAACATTTTCATGAAAAGATTTCGGTTTCAAAAAAGTTGAAAATTTTCATGAAAAGATTTCGGCTTCAAAAAAGTTGAAAATTTTCATGAACTATTTCGGCATCAAAAAAGTTGAACATTTTCATGAAAAGATTTCGGCTTCAAAAAAGTTAAACATTTTCATGAAAAGATTTCTGCTTCAAAAAAGTTGAAAATTTTCATGAAAAGATTTCTGCTTCAAAAAAGTTGAAAATTTTCATGAAAAGATTTCGGTTTCAAAAAGTTGAACATTTTCATGAGAAGATTTCTGCTTCAAAAAAGTTGAAAATTTTCATGAAAAGATTTTGGTTTCAAAAAGTTGAAAATTTTCATGAAAAGATTTTGGCTTCAAAAAAGTTGAACATTTTCATGAAAAGATTTCGGCTTCAAAAAAGTTGAACATTTTCATGAAAAGATTTTGGCTTCAAAAAAGTTGAACATTTTCATGAAAAGATTACTGCTTCAAAAAAGTTGAAAAATTACATGAAAAGATTTCAGTTTCAAAAAGTTGAAAATTTTCATGACAGGATTTTGGCTTCAAAAAAGTTGAAAATTTTCATGAAAAGATTTCGGCTTCAAAAAAGTTGAACATTTTCATGAAAAGATTTCTGCTTCAAAAAAGTTGAAAATTTTTATGAAAAGATTTCGGTTTGAAAAAGTTGAAAATTTTCATGAAAAGATCTCGGCTTCAAAAAAGTTGAACATTTTCATGAAAAGATTTCGGCTTCAAAAAAGTTGAAAATTTTCATGAAAACATTTTGGTTTCAAAAAGTTGAAAATTTTCATGAAGTATTTCGGCTTCAAAAAAATGGAACATTTTCATGAAAAGATTTCAGCTTCAAAAAAGTTGAAAATTTTCATGAAAAGATTTCTGCTTCAAAAAAGTTGAAAATTTTCATGAAAAGATTTCTGATTCAAAAAAGTTGAAAATTTTCATGAAAACATTTCGGCTTCAAAAAAGTTGAAAATTTTCATGAAAAGATTTTGGTTTCAAAAAGTTGAAAATTTTCATGAAGTATTTCGGCTTCAAAAAAATGGAACATTTTCATGAAAAGATTTCGGTTTCAAAAAAGTTGAAAATTTTCATGAAAAGATTTCGGCTTCAAAAAAGTTGAAAATTTTCATGAACTATTTCGGCATCAAAAAAGTTGAACATTTTCATGAAAAGATTTCGGCTTCAAAAAAGTTAAACATTTTCATGAAAAGATTTCTGCTTCAAAAAAGTTGAAAATTTTCATGAAAAGATTTCGGCGTCAAAAAGTTGAAAATTTTCATGAAAAGATTTCTGCTTCAAAAAAGTTGAAAATTTTCATGAAAAGATTTCGGCGTCAAAAAGTTGAAAATTTTCATGAAAAGATTTCGGCTTCAAAAAAGTTGAAAATTTTCATGAAAAGATTTCAGTTTCAAAAAGTTGAACATTTTCATGAGAAGATTTCTGCTTCAAAAAAGTTGAAAATTTTCATGAAAAGATTTTGGTTTCAAAAAGTTGAAAATTTTCATGAAAAGATTTTGGCTTCAAAAAAGTTGAACATTTTCATGAAAAGATTACTGCTTCAAAAAAGTTGAAAAATTACATGAAAAGATTTCAGTTTCAAAAAGTTGAAAATTTTCATGACAGGATTTTGGCTTCAAAAAAGTTGAAAATTTTCATGAAAAGATTTCGGCTTCAAAAAAGTTGAACATTTTCATGAAAAGATTTCTGCTTCAAAAAAGTTGAAAATTTTCATGAAAAGATTTCGGTTTGAAAAAGTTGAAAATTTTCATGAAAAGATCTCGGCTTCAAAAAAGTTGAACATTTTCATGAAAAGATTTCGGCTTCAAAAAAGTTGAAAATTTTCATGAAAAGATTTTGGTTTCAAAAAGTTGAAAATTTTCATGAAGTATTTCGGCTTCAAAAAAATGGAACATTTTCATGAAAAGATTTCAGCTTCAAAAAAGTTGAAAATTTTCATGAAAAGATTTCTGCTTCAAAAAAGTTGAAAATTTACATGAACTATTTCGGCATCAAAAAAGTTGAAAATTTTCATGAAAAGATTTCGGCTTCAAAAAAGTTGAAAATTTTCATGAAAAGATTTAAACTTCAAAAAAGTTTAATATTTTCATCAAGTATTTCGGCTTCAAAAAAGTCGAAGATTTTCATGAAAAGATTTCTGCTTCAAAAAAGTTGAAAATTTTCATGAATAGATTTCGGCTTCAAAAAGTTGAAAATTTTCATGAAAAGATTTCGGCTTCAAAAAAGTTGACCATTTTCATGAAGTATTTCGGCTCCAAAAAAATGGAACATTTTCATGAAAAGATTTCGGCTTCAAAAGAGTTGAAAATTTTCATGAAAAGATTTCGGGTTCAAAAAAGTTGAAAATTTTCATGAACTATTTCGGCATCAAAAAAGTTGAAAATTTTCATGAAAAGATTTAGGTTTCAAAAAAGTTGAAAATTTTCATGAAGTATTTCGGCTTCAAAAAAGTCTTAAGTTTTCATGAACTATTTCGGCTTCAAAAAAGTTGAAAATTTTCATGAAAAGATTTCGGCTTCAAAAAAGTTGAAAATTTTCATGAAAAGATTTAGACTTCAAAAAAGTTGAATATTTTCATCAAGTATTTCTGCTTCAAAAAAGTTGAAAATTTTCATGACAGGATTTTGGCTTCAAAAAAGTTGAAAATTTTCATGAAAAGATTTCGGCTTCAAAAAAGTTGAAAATTTTCATGAAAAAAATTCTGCTTCAAAAAAGTTGAAAATTTTCATGAAAAGATTTCGGCTTCAAAAAAGTTGAAAATTTTCATGAAAAGATTTCGGCTTCAAAAAAGTTGAAAATTTTCATCAAGTATTTCGGCTTCAAAAAAATGGAAAATTTACATGAAAAGATTTCGACTTCAAAAAAGTCGAAGATTTTCATGAAAAGATTTCTGCTTCAAAAAAGTCGAAAATTTTCATGAAAAGATTTCTGCTTCAAAAAAGTTGAAAATTTTCATGAAAAGATTTCGGCTTCAAAAAGTTGAACATTTTCATGAAAAGATTTCGGCTTCAAAAAAGTTGAACATTTTCATGAAAAGATTTCGGCTTCAAAAAAGTTGAAAATTTTCATGAAGTATTTCGGCTTCAAAAAAATGGAACATTTTCATGTAAAGATTTCGGCTTCAAAAAAGTTGAACATTTTCATGAAAAGATTTCTGCTTCAAAAAAGTTGAAAATTTACATGAAAAGATTTCGACTTCAAAAAAGTCTAAGATTTTCATGAAAAGATTTCTGCTTCAAAAAAGTTGAAAATTTTCATGAATAGATTTTGGCTTCAAAAAGTTGAAAATGTTCATGAAAAGATTTCGGCTTCAAAAAAGTTGACCATTTTCATGAAGTATTTCGGCTTCAAAAAAGTTGAAAATTTTCATGAAAAAAATTCTGCTTCAAAAAAGTTGAAAATTTTCATGAAAAGATTTCGGCTTCAAAAAAGTTGAAAATTTTCATGAAAAGATTTCGGCTTCAAAAAAGTTGAAAATTTTCATGAAAAGATTTCGGTTTCAAAAAGTTGAAAATTTTCATTAAAAGATTTCGGCTTCAAAAAAGTTGAACATTTTCATGAAAAGATTTAGGTTTCAAAAAAGTTGAAAATTTTCATGAAGTATTTCGGCTTCAAAAAAGTCTAAAATTTTCATGAACTATTTCGGCTTCAAAAAAGTTGAAAACTTTCATGAAAAGATTTCTGCTTCAAAAAAGTTGAAAACTTTCATGAAAAGATTTCTGCTTCAAAAAAGTTGAAAATTTTCATCAAGTATTTCGGCTTCAAAAAAGTTGAAAATTTTCATGAAAAGATTTCGGCTTCAAAAAAGTTGAAAATTTTCATGAAAAGATTTTGGTTTCAAAAAGTTGAAAATTTTCATGAAGTATTTCGGCTTCAAAAAAATGGAACATTTTCATGAAAAGATTTCGGTTTCAAAAAAGTTGAAAATTTTCATGAAAAGATTTCGGGTTCAAAAAAGTTGAAAATTTTCATGAACTATTTCGGCATCAAAAAAGTTGAACATTTTCATGAAAAGATTTCGGCTTCAAAAAAGTTAAACATTTTCATGAAAAGATTTCTGCTTCAAAAAAGTTGAAAATTTTCATGAAAAGATTTCTGCTTCAAAAAAGTTGAAAATTTTCATGAATAGATTTCGGCTTCAAAAAGTTGAAAATTTTCATGAAAAGATTTCGGCTTCAAAAAAGTTGAAAATTTTCATGAATAGATTTCGGCTTCAAAAAGTTGAAAATTTTCATGAAAAGATTTCGGCTTCAAAAAAGCTGACCATTTTCATGAAGTATTTCGGCTCCAAAAAAATGGAACATTTTCATGAAAAGATTTCGGCTTCAAAAAAGTTGAAAATTTTCATGAAAAGATTTCGGGTTCAAAAAAGTTGAAAATTTTCATGAACTATTTCGGCATCAAAAAAGTTGAAAATTTTCATGAAAAGATTTAGGTTTCAAAAAAGTTGAAAATTTTCATGAAAAGATTTCGGCTTCAAAAAAGTTGAAAATTTACATGAAAAGATTTCGACTTCAAAAAAGTCTAAGATTTTCATGAAAAGATTTCGGCTTCAAAAAAGTCGAAGATTTTCATGAAAAGATTTCTGCTTCAAAAAAGTTGAAAATTTTCATGAAAAGATTTCTGATTCAAAAAAGTTGAAAATTTTCATGAAAAGATTTCGGCTTCAAAAAAGTTGAAAATTTTCATGAAAAGATTTTGGTTTCAAAAAGTTGAAAATTTTCATGAAGTATTTCGGCTTCAAAAAAATGGAACATTTTCATGAAAAGATTTCGGTTTCAAAAAAGTTGAAAATTTTCATGAAAAGATTTCGGCTTCAAAAAAGTTGAAAATTTTCATGAACTATTTCGGCATCAAAAAAGTTGAACATTTTCATGAAAAGATTTCGGCTTCAAAAAAGTTAAACATTTTCATGAAAAGATTTCTGCTTCAAAAAAGTTGAAAATTTTCATGAAAAGATTTCTGCTTCAAAAAAGTTGAAAATTTTCATGAAAAGATTTCGGTTTCAAAAAGTTGAACATTTTCATGAGAAGATTTCTGCTTCAAAAAAGTTGAAAATTTTCATGAAAAGATTTTGGTTTCAAAAAGTTGAAAATTTTCATGAAAAGATTTTGGCTTCAAAAAAGTTGAACATTTTCATGAAAAGATTTCGGCTTCAAAAAAGTTGAACATTTTCATGAAAAGATTTTGGCTTCAAAAAAGTTGAACATTTTCATGAAAAGATTACTGCTTCAAAAAAGTTGAAAAATTACATGAAAAGATTTCAGTTTCAAAAAGTTGAAAATTTTCATGACAGGATTTTGGCTTCAAAAAAGTTGAAAATTTTCATGAAAAGATTTCGGCTTCAAAAAAGTTGAACATTTTCATGAAAAGATTTCTGCTTCAAAAAAGTTGAAAATTTTTATGAAAAGATTTCGGTTTGAAAAAGTTGAAAATTTTCATGAAAAGATCTCGGCTTCAAAAAAGTTGAACATTTTCATGAAAAGATTTCGGCTTCAAAAAAGTTGAAAATTTTCATGAAAACATTTTGGTTTCAAAAAGTTGAAAATTTTCATGAAGTATTTCGGCTTCAAAAAAATGGAACATTTTCATGAAAAGATTTCAGCTTCAAAAAAGTTGAAAATTTTCATGAAAAGATTTCTGCTTCAAAAAAGTTGAAAATTTTCATGAAAAGATTTCTGATTCAAAAAAGTTGAAAATTTTCATGAAAACATTTCGGCTTCAAAAAAGTTGAACATTTTCATGAAAAGATTACTGCTTCAAAAAAGTTGAAAAATTACATGAAAAGATTTCAGTTTCAAAAAGTTGAAAATTTTCATGACAGGATTTTGGCTTCAAAAAAGTTGAAAATTTTCATGAAAAGATTTCGGCTTCAAAAAAGTTGAACATTTTCATGAAAAGATTTCTGCTTCAAAAAAGTTGAACATTTTCATGAAAAGATTTCGGCTTCAAAAAAGTTGAAAATTTTCATGAAAAGATTTTGGTTTCAAAAAGTTGAAAATTTTCATGAAGTATTTCGGCTTCAAAAAAATGGAACATTTTCATGAAAAGATTTCAGCTTCAAAAAAGTTGAAAATTTTCATGAAAAGATTTCTGCTTCAAAAAAGTTGAAAATTTACATGAACTATTTCGGCATCAAAAAAGTTGAAAATTTTCATGAAAAGATTTCGGCTTCAAAAAAGTTGAAAATTTTCATGAAAAGATTTAAACTTCAAAAAAGTTTAATATTTTCATCAAGTATTTCGGCTTCAAAAAAGTCGAAGATTTTCATGAAAAGATTTCTGCTTCAAAAAAGTTGAAAATTTTCATGAATAGATTTCGGCTTCAAAAAGTTGAAAATTTTCATGAAAAGATTTCGGCTTCAAAAAAGTTGACCATTTTCATGAAGTATTTCGGCTCCAAAAAAATGGAACATTTTCATGAAAAGATTTCGGCTTCAAAAGAGTTGAAAATTTTCATGAAAAGATTTCGGGTTCAAAAAAGTTGAAAATTTTCATGAACTATTTCGGCATCAAAAAAGTTGAAAATTTTCATGAAAAGATTTAGGTTTCAAAAAAGTTGAAAATTTTCATGAAGTATTTCGGCTTCAAAAAAGTCTTAAGTTTTCATGAACTATTTCGGCTTCAAAAAAGTTGAAAATTTTCATGAAAAGATTTCGGCTTCAAAAAAGTTGAAAATTTTCATGAAAAGATTTAGACTTCAAAAAAGTTGAATATTTTCATCAAGTATTTCTGCTTCAAAAAAGTTGAAAATTTTCATGACAGGATTTTGGCTTCAAAAAAGTTGAAAATTTTCATGAAAAGATTTCGGCTTCAAAAAAGTTGAAAATTTTCATGAAAAAAATTCTGCTTCAAAAAAGTTGAAAATTTTCATGAAAAGATTTCGGCTTCAAAAAAGTTGAAAATTTTCATGAAAAGATTTCGGCTTCAAAAAAGTTGAAAATTTTCATCAAGTATTTCGGCTTCAAAAAAATGGAAAATTTACATGAAAAGATTTCGACTTCAAAAAAGTCGAAGATTTTCATGAAAAGATTTCTGCTTCAAAAAAGTCGAAAATTTTCATGAAAAGATTTCTGCTTCAAAAAAGTTGAAAATTTTCATGAAAAGATTTCGGCTTCAAAAAGTTGAACATTTTCATGAAAAGATTTCGGCTTCAAAAAAGTTGAACATTTTCATGAAAAGATTTCGGCTTCAAAAAAGTTGAAAATTTTCATGAAGTATTTCGGCTTCAAAAAAATGGAACATTTTCATGTAAAGATTTCGGCTTCAAAAAAGTTGAACATTTTCATGAAAAGATTTCTGCTTCAAAAAAGTTGAAAATTTACATGAAAAGATTTCGACTTCAAAAAAGTCTAAGATTTTCATGAAAAGATTTCTGCTTCAAAAAAGTTGAAAATTTTCATGAATAGATTTTGGCTTCAAAAAGTTGAAAATGTTCATGAAAAGATTTCGGCTTCAAAAAAGTTGACCATTTTCATGAAGTATTTCGGCTTCAAAAAAGTTGAAAATTTTCATGAAAAAAATTCTGCTTCAAAAAAGTTGAAAATTTTCATGAAAAGATTTCGGCTTCAAAAAAGTTGAAAATTTTCATGAAAAGATTTCGGCTTCAAAAAAGTTGAAAATTTTCATGAAAAGATTTCGGTTTCAAAAAGTTGAAAATTTTCATTAAAAGATTTCGGCTTCAAAAAAGTTGAACATTTTCATGAAAAGATTTAGGTTTCAAAAAAGTTGAAAATTTTCATGAAGTATTTCGGCTTCAAAAAAGTCTAAAATTTTCATGAACTATTTCGGCTTCAAAAAAGTTGAAAACTTTCATGAAAAGATTTCTGCTTCAAAAAAGTTGAAAACTTTCATGAAAAGATTTCTGCTTCAAAAAAGTTGAAAATTTTCATCAAGTATTTCGGCTTCAAAAAAGTTGAAAATTTTCATGAAAAGATTTCGGCTTCAAAAAAGTTGAAAATTTTCATGAAAAGATTTTGGTTTCAAAAAGTTGAAAATTTTCATGAAGTATTTCGGCTTCAAAAAAATGGAACATTTTCATGAAAAGATTTCGGTTTCAAAAAAGTTGAAAATTTTCATGAAAAGATTTCGGGTTCAAAAAAGTTGAAAATTTTCATGAACTATTTCGGCATCAAAAAAGTTGAAAATTTTCATGAAAAGATTTCTGCTTCAAAAAAGTAGAAAATTTTCATGAAAAGATTTCTGCTTCAAAAAAGTAGAAAATTTTCATGAACTATTTCGGCATCAAAAAAGTTTAAAATTTTCATGAAAAGATTTAGGTTTCAAAAAAGTTGAAAATTTTCATGAAGTATTTCTGCTTCAAAAAAGTCTAAAATTTTCATGTACTATTTCGGCTTCAAAAAAGTTGAAAATTTTCATGAAAAAAATTCTGCTTCAAAAAAGTTGAAAATTTTCATGAAAAGATTTCGGCTTCAAAAAAGTTGAAAATTTTCATGAAAAGATTTCGGCTTCAAAAAAGTTGAATATTTTCTTCAAGTATTTCGGCTTCAAAAAAGTCGAAGATTTTCATGAAAAGATTTCTGCTTCAAAAAAGTTGAAAATTTTCATGACAGGATTTTGGCTTCAAAAAAGTTGAAAATTTTCATGAAAAGATTTCTGCTTCAAAAAAGTTGAAAATTTTCATGAAAAGATTTCGGCTTCAAAAAAGTCTAAGATTTTCATGAAAAGATTTCGGCTTCAAAAAAGTTGAAAATTTTCATGAAAAGATTTCGGTTTCAAAAAGTTGAAAATTTTCATTAAAAGATTTCGGCTTCAAAAAAGTTGAACATTTTCATGAAAAGATTTAGGTTTCAAAAAAGTTGAAAATTTTCATGAAGTATTTCGGCTTCAAAAAAGTCTAAAATTTTCATGAACTATTTCGGCTTCAAAAAAGTTGAAAACTTTCATGAAAAGATTTCTGCTTCAAAAAAGTTGAAAACTTTCATGAAAAGATTTCTGCTTCAAAAAAGTTGAAAATTTTCATCAAGTATTTCGGCTTCAAAAAAGTTGAAAATTTTCATGAAAAGATTTCGGGTTCAAAAAAGTTGAAAATTTTCATGAACTATTTCGGCATCAAAAAAGTTGAAAATTTTCATGAAAAGATTTCGGCTTCAAAAAAGTTGAAAATTTTCATGAAAAGATTTCTGCTTCAAAAAAGTAGAAAATTTTCATGAACTATTTCGGCATCAAAAAAGTTTAAAATTTTCATGAAAAGATTTCGGTTTCAAAAAAGTTGAAAATTTTCATGAAAAGATTTCGGGTTCAAAAAAGTTGAAAATTTTCATGAACTATTTCGGCATCAAAAAAGTTGAAAATTTTCATGAAAAGATTTCGGCTTCAAAAAAGTTGAAAATTTTCATGAAAAGATTTCTGCTTCAAAAAAGTAGAAAATTTTCATGAACTATTTCGGCATCAAAAAAGTTTAAAATTTTCATGAAAAGATTTCGGCTTCAAAAAAGTTGAATATTTTCATCAAGTATTTCGGCTTCAAAAAAGTCGAAGATTTTCATGAAAAGATTTCTGCTTCAAAAAAGTTGAAAATTTTCATGACAGGATTTTGGCTTCAAAAAAGTTGAAAATTTTCATGAAAAGATTTCTGCTTCAAAAAAGTTGAAAATTTTCATGAAAAGATTTCTGCTTCAAAAAAGTTGAAAACTTTCATGAAAAGATTTCTGCTTCAAAAAAGTTGAAAATTTTCATCAAGTATTTCGGCTTCAAAAAAGTCGAAGATTTTCATGAAAAGATTTCTGCTTCAAAAAAGTTGAACATTTTCATGAAAAGATTTCGGCTTCAAAAAAGTCTAAGATTTTCATGAAAAGATTTCTGCTTCAAAAAAGTTGAAAATTTTCATGAAAAGATTTTGGTTTCAAAAAGTTGAAAATTTTCATCAAAAGATTTCGGCTTCAAAAAAGTTGAACATTTTCATGAAAAGATTTTGGTTTCAAAAAATTGAAAATTTTCATGAACTATTTCGGCTTCAAAAAAGTTGAAAACTTTCATGAAAAGATTTCTGCTTCAAAAAAGTTGAAAACTTTCATGAAAAGATTTCTGCTTCAAAAAAGTTAAAAATTTTCATCAAGTATTTCGGCTTCAAAAAAGTCGAAGATTTTCATGAAAAGATTTCTGCTTCAAAAAAGTTGAAAATTTTCATGAAAAGATTTCGGCTTCAAAAAAGTTGAACATTTTCATGAAAAGATTTCTGCTTCAAAAAAGTTGAAAATTTTCATGAAAAGATTTTGGTTTCAAAAAGTTGAAAATTTTCATGAAAAGATTTCGGCTTCAAAAAAGTTGAACATTTTCATGAAAAGATTTCGGGTTCAAAAAAGTTGAAAATTTTCATGAAAAGATCTCGGCTTCAAAAAAGTTGAAAATTTTCATGAAAAGATTTCAGCTTCAAAAAGGTTGAAAACTTTCATGAACTATTTCGACTTCAAAAAAGTCGAAGATTTTCATGAAAAGATTTCGGCTTCAAAAAAGTTGAACATTTTCATGAAGTATTTCGGCTGCAAAAAAGTCGAAGATTTTCATGAAAAGAATTCGGCTTCAAAAAAGTTGAACATTTTCATGAAAAGATTTCTGCTTCATAAAAGTTGAAATTTTTCATGAAGTATTTCGGCTTCAAAAAAATGGAACATTTTCATGAAAAGATTTCGGCTTTAAAAAAGTTGAACATTTTCATGAAAAGATTTCTGCTTCAAAAAAGTTGAACATTTTCATGAAAAGATTTTGGCTTAAAAGTTGAAAATTTTCATGAAAAGATTTCGGCTTCAAAAAAGTTGACCATTTTCATGAAAAGATTTCGGTTTCAAAAAGTTGAAAATTTTCATGAAAAGATTTCGGCTTCAAAAAAGTTGACCATTTTCATGAAAAGATTTCGGTTTCAAAAAGTTGAAAATTTTCATGAAAAGATTTCGGCTTCTAAAAAGTTGAAAATTTTCATGAAGTATTTCGGCTTCAAAAAAATGGAACATTTTCATGAAAAGATTTCGGTTTCAAAAAAGTTGAAAATTTTCATGAAAAGATTTCGGGTTCAAAAAAGTCGAAGATTTTCATGAACTATTTCGGCATCAAAAAAGTTGAAAATTTTCATGAAAAGATTTAGGTTTCAAAAAAGTTGAAAATTTTCATGAAGTATTTCGGCTTCAAAAATGTCTAAAATTTTCATCAACTATTTCGGATTCAAAAAAGTTGAAAACTTTCATGAAAAGATTTCTGCTTCAAAAAAGTTGAAAATTTTCATGAAAAGATTTCGGCTTCAAAAAAGTTGAACATTTTCATGAAAAGATTTCTGCTTCAAAAAAGTTGAAAATTTTCATGAAAAGATTTTGGTTTCAAAAAGTTGAAAATTTTCATGAAAAGATTTCGGCTTCAAAAAAGTTGAACATTTTCATGAAAAGATTTCGGCTTCAAAAAAGTTGAACATTTTCATGAAAAGATTTCGGCTTCAAAAAAGTTGAAAATTTTCATGAACTATTTCGACTTCAAAAAAGTCGAAGATTTTCATGAAAAGATTTCGGCTTCAAAAAAGTTGAACATTTTCATGAAGTATTTCGGCTGCAAAAAAGTCGAAGATTTTCATGAAAAGAATTCGGCTTCAAAAAAGTTGAACATTTTCATGAAAAGATTTCGGCTTCATAAAAGTTGAAATTTTTCATGAAGTATTTCGGCTTCAAAAAAATGGAACATTTTCATGAAAAGTATTCGGCTTCAAAAAAGTTGAACATTTTCATGAAAAGATTTCTGCTTCAAAAAAGTTGAAAATTTACATGAAAAGATTTCGACTTCAAAAAAGTCTAAGATTTTCATGAAAAGATTTCTGCTTCAAAAAAGTTGAAAATTTTCATGAAAAGATTTCGGCTTCAAAAAGTTGAAAATTTTCATGAAAAGATTTCGGCTTCAAAAAAGTCTAAGATTTTCATGAAAAGATTTCGGCTTCAAAAAAGTTGAAAATTTTCATGAAAAGATTTCGGTTTCAAAAAGTTGAAAATTTTCATGAAAAGATTTTGGTCTCAAAAAGTTGAAAATTTTCACTAAAAGATTTCGGCTTCAAAAAAGTTGAACATTTTCATGAAAAGATTTCGGCTTCAAAAAAGTTGAACATTTTCATGAAAAGATTTCGGCTTCAAAAAAGTTGAAAATTTTCATGAAAAGATTTTGGTTTCAAAAAGTTGAAAATTTTCATGAAGTATTTCGGCTTCAAAAAAATGGAACATTTTCATGAAAAGATTTCGGTTTCAAAAAAGTTGAAAATTTTCATGAAAAGATTTCGGGTTCAAAAAAGTTGAAAATATTCATCAACTATTTCGGCATCAAAAAAGTTGAAAATTTTCATGAAAAGATTTAGGTTTCAAAAAAGTTGAAAATTTTCATGAAGTATTTCGGCTTCAAAAAAGTCTAAAATTTTCATGAACTATTTCGGCTTCAAAAAAGTTGAAAACTTTCATGAAAAGATTTCTGCTTCAAAAAAGTTGAACATTTTCATGAAAAGATTTCTGCTTCAAAAAAGTTGAATATTTTCATCAAGTATTTCGGCTTCAAAAAAGTCGAAGATTTTCATGAAAAGATTTCTGCTTCAAAAAAGTTGAAAATTTTCATGAAAAGATTTCGGCTTCAAAAAAGTTGAACATTTTCATGAAAAGATTTCGGCTTTAAAAAAGTTGAACATTTTCATGAAAAGATTTCAGCTTCAAAAAGGTTGAAAACTTTCATGAACTATTTCGACTTCAAAAAAGTTGAAAATTTTCATGACAGGATTTTGGCTTTACAAAAAGTAAATATTTTCATAAAGTATTTCGGCTTCAAAAAAGTCGAAGATTTTCATGAAAAGATTTCTGCTTCAAAAAAGTTGAAAATTTTCATGAAAAGATTTCGGCTTCAAAAAGTTGAAGATTTTCATGAAAAGATTTCGGCTTCAAAAAAGTTGACCATTTTCATGAAAAGATTTCGGCTTCAAAAAAGTTGAAAATTTTCATGAAAAGATCTCGGCTTCAAAAAAAGTTGAAAATTTTCATGAAAAGATTTCGGTTTCAAAAAGTTGAAAATTTTCATGATAAGATTTCGGCTTCAAAAAAGTTGAAAATTTTCATGAAAATATTTTAGTTTCAAAAAGTTGAAAATTTTCATGAAAAGATTTCAGCTTCAAAAAGGTTGAAAACTTTCATGAACTATTTCGACTTCAAAAAAGTCGAAGATTATCATGAAAAGATTTCGGCATCAAAAAAGTTGAACATTTTCATGAAAAGATTTCGGGTTCAAAAATGTTGAAAATTTTCATGAAAAGATTTCGGCTTCAAAAAAGTTGAACATTTTCATGAAGTATTTCGGCTTCAAAAAAGTTGAAAATTTACATTAAAAGATTTCGGCTTCAAAAAAGTCAAAAACTTTCATGAAGTATTTCGGCTTCAAAAAAGTTGAAAAATTTCATGAAAAGATTTCTACTTCAAAAAGCTGAAAATTTTCATGAAAAGATTTCGGCTTCAAAAAAGTTGAAGATTTTCATGAAAAGATTTCTGCTTCAAAAAAGTTGAAAATTTTCATGAAAAGATTTTAGCTTTAAAAAAGGTAAAAATTTTCATGAAGTATTTCGGCTTCAAAAAGGTTGAAAACTTTCATGAAGTATTTCAGCTTTAAAAAAGTCGAAGATTTTCATGAAAAGATTTCTGCTTCAAAAAAGTTGAAAATTTTCATGACAGGATTTTGGCTTTAAAAAAAGTAGAAATTTTCATAAAGTATTTCGGCTTCAAAAAGGTTGAAAACTTTCATGAACTATTTCGGCTTCAAAAAAGTCGAAGATTTTCATGAAAAGATTTCGGCTTCAAAAAAGTTGAAAATTTTCATGAAAAGATTTCGGTTTCAAAAAGTTGAAAATTTTCATGAAAAGATTTCGGCTTCAAAAAAGTTGAAGATTTTCATGAAAAGATTTCTGCTTCAAAAAAGTTGAAAATTTTCATGACAGGATTTTAGCTTTAAAAAAGGTAAAAATTTTCATAAAGTATTTCGGCTTCAAAAAGGTTGAAAACTTTCATGAAGTATTTCAGCTTCAAAAAAGTCGAAGATTTTCATGAAAAGATTTCTGCTTCAAAAAAGTAGAAAATTTTCATGGCAGGATTTTGGCTTTAAAAAAAGTAGAAATTTTCATAAAGTATTTCGGCTTCAAAAAGGTTGAAAACTTTCATGAACTATTTCGGCTTCAAAAAAGTCGAAGATTTTCATGAAAAGATTTCGGCTTCAAAAAGTTGAAAATTTTCATGAAAAGATTTCTGCTTCAAAAAAGTTCAAGATTTTCATGAAAAGATTTCTGCTTCAAAAAAGTTGAAAATTTTCATGACAGGATTTTAGCTTTAAAAAAGGTAAAAATTTTCATGAACTATTTCGGCTTCAAAAAAGTCGAAGATTTTCATGAAAATATTTTAGTTTCAAAAAGTTGAAAATTTTCATGAAAAGATTTCAGCTTCAAAAAGGTTGAAAATTTTCATGAAGTATTTCGGCTTCAAAAAAGTCTAAAATTTTCATGTACTATTTCGGCTTCAAAAAAGTTGAAAATTTTCATGAAAAAAATTCTGCTTCAAAAAAGTTGAAAATTTTCATGAAAAGATTTAGACTTCAAAAAAGTTGAATATTTTCATCAAGTATTTCGGCTTCAAAAAAGTCGAAGATTTTCATGAAAAGATTTCTGCTTCAAAAAAGTTGAAAATTTTCATGAAAAGATTTCGGCTTCAAAAAAGTTGAAAATTTTCATGAAAAGATTTCGGCTTCAAAAAAGTTGAAAATTTTCATGAAAAGATTTCAGCTTCAAAAAGTTGAAAATTTTCATGAAAAGATTTCGGCATCAAAAAGTTGAAAATTTTCATGAAGTATTTCGGCTTCAAAAAAGTCTAAAATTTTCATGAACTATTTCGGCTTCAAAAAAGTTGAAAATTTTCATGAAAAGATTTCTGCTTCAAAAAAGTTGAAAATTTTCATGAAAAGATTTCGGCTTCAAAAAAGTTGAAAATTTTCATGAAAAGATTTAGACTTCAAAAAAGTTGAATATTTTCATCAAGTATTTCTGCTTCAAAAAAGCTGAAAATTTTCATGAAAAGATTTTGGCTTCAAAAAAGTTGAAAATTTTCATGAAAAGATTTCGGCATCAAAAAGTTGAAAATTTTCATGAAGTATTTCGGCTTCAAAAAAGTCTAAAATTTTCATGAACTATTTCGGCTTCAAAAAAGTTGAAAATTTTCATGAAAAGATTTCTGCTTCAAAAAAGTTGAAAATTTTCATGAAAAGATTTCGGCTTCAAAAAAGTTGAACATTTTCATGAAAAGATTTAGACTTCAAAAAAGTTGAATATTTTCATCAAGTATTTCTGCTTCAAAAAAGCTGAAAATTTTCATGAAAAGATTTTGGCTTCAAAAAAGTTGAAAATTTTCATGAAAAGATTTCGGCTTCAAAAAAGTTGAACATTTTCATGAAAAGATTACTGCTTCCAAAAAGTTGAAAAATTACATGAAAAGATTTCTGCTTCAAAAAAGTTGAAAATTTTCATGAAAAGATTTCGGCTTCAAAAAAGTTGAACATTTTCATGAAAAGATTTCTGCTTCAAAAAAGTTGAAAATTTTCATGAAAAGATTTTGGTTTCAAAAAGTTGAAAATTTTCATGAAAAGATTTCGACTTCAAAAAAGTCTAAGATTTTCATGAAAAGATTTCTGCTTCAAAAAAGTTGAAAATTTTCATGAAAAGATTTCGGCTTCAAAAAAGTTGAAAATTTTCATGAAAAGATTTCGGCTTCAAAAAAGTTGAAAATTTTCATGAAAAGATTTAGACTTCAAAAAAGTTGAACATTTTCATGAAAAGATTACTGCTTCAAAAAAGTTGAAAAATTACATGAAAAGATTTTGGTTTCAAAACGTTGAAAATTTTCATGAAAAGATTTCGGCTTCAAAAAAGTTGAACATTTTCATGAAAAGATTTCTGCTTCAAAAAAGTTGAAAATTTTCATGAAAAGATTTCGGCTTCAAAAAAGTTGAAAATTTTCATGAAAAGATTTAGACTTCAAAAAAGTTGAACATTTTCATGAAAAGATTACTGCTTCAAAAAAGTTGAAAAATTACATGAAAAGATTTTGGTTTCAAAACGTTGAAAATTTTCATGAAAAGATTTCGGCTTCAAAAAAGTTGAACATTTTCATGAAAAGATTTCTGCTTCAAAAAAGTTGAAAATTTTCATGAAAAGATTTTGGTTTCAAAAAGTTGAAAATTTTCATGAAAAGATTTCGACTTCAAAAAAGTCTAAGATTTTCATGAAAAGATTTCTGCTTCAAAAAAGTTGAAAATTTTCATGAAAAGATTTCAGCTTCAAAAAGTTGAAAATTTTCATGAAAAGATTTCGGCTTCAAAAAAGTTGAACATTTTCATGAAAAGATTTCGGCTTCAAAAAAGTTGAAAATTTTCATGAAGTATTTCAGCTTCAAAAAAATGGAACATTTTCATGAAAAGATTTCGGCTTCAAAAAAGTTGAAAATTTTCATGAAAAGATTTCTGCTTCAAAAAAGTCGAAAATTTTCATGAAAAGATTTCGGCTTCAAAAAAGTTGAACATTTTCATGAAAAGATTTCTGCTTCAAAAAAGTTGAAAATTTTCATGAAAAGATTTTGGTTTCAAAAAGTTGAAAATTTTCATGAAAAGATTTCGGCTTCAAAAAAGTTGACCATTTTCATGCAGTATTTCGGCTTCAGAAAAATGGAACATTTTCATGAAATGATTTCGGCTTCAAAAAAGTTGAAAATTTTCATGAAAAGATTTCGGGTTCAAAAAAGTTGAAAATTTTCATGATCTATTTCGGCATCAAAAAAGTTGAAAATTTTCATGAATTATTTCGGCTTCAAAAAAGTCTAAAATTTTCATGAACTATTTCGGCTTCAAAAAAGTTGAAAATTTTCATGAAAAGATTTCTGCTTCAAAAAAGTCGAAAATTTTCATGAAAAGATTTCGGCTTCAAAAAGTTGAAAATTTTCATGAAAAGATTTCGACTTCAAAAAAGTCTAAGATTTTCATGAAAAGATTTCTCCTTCAAAAAAGTTGAAAATTTTCATGAAAAGATTTCGACTTCAAAAAAGTCTAAGATTTTCATGAAAAGATTTCGGCTTCAAAAAAGTTGAAAATTTTCATGAAAAGATTTCGGCTTCAAAAAAGTTGAACATTTTCATGAACTATTTCGGCATCAAAAAAGTTGAAAATTTTCATGAAAAGATTTCGGTTCCAAAAAAGTTGAAAATTTTCATGAAAAGATTTCTGCTTCAAAAAAGTTGAAAATTTTCATGAAAAGATTTCGGCTTCAAAAAAGTTGAAAATTTTCATGAAAAGATATAGAATTCAAAAAAGTTGAATATTTTCATCAAGTATTTCTGCTTCAAAAAAGTCGAAGATTTTCATGAAAAGATTTCTGCTTCAAAAAAGTTGAAAATTTTCATGACAGGATTTTGGCTTCAAAAAAGTTGAAAATTTTCATGAAAAGATTTCGGCTTCAAAAAGTTGAAAATTTTCATGAACTATTTCGGCTTCAAAAAAGTCAAAGATTTTCATGAAAAGATTTCTGCTTCAAAAAAGTCGAAAATTTTCAGGAAAAGATTTCGGCTTCAAAAAGTTGAAAATTTTCATGAAAAGATTTCGACTTCAAAAAAGTCTAAGATTTTCATGAAAAGATTTCTGCTTCAAAAAAGTTGAAAATTTTCATGAAAAGATTTCGGCTTCAAAAAAGTTGAAAATTTTCATGAAAATATTTTGGTTTCAAAAAGTTGAAAATTTTCATGAAAAGATTTCAGCTTCAAAAAGGTTGAAAATTTTCATGAACTATTTCGACTTCAAAAAAGTCGAAGATTTTCATGAAAAGATTTCGGCTTCAAAAAAGTTGAAAATTTTCATGAAAAGATTTCTGCTTCAAAAAAGTTGAACATTTTCATGAACTATTTCGGCATCAAAAAAGTTGAAAATTTTCATGAAAAGATTTAGGTTTCAAAAAAGTTGAAAATTTTCATGAAAAGATTTCTGCTTCAAAAAAGTTGAAAATTTTCATGAAAAGATTTCGGCTTCAAAAAAGTTGAAAATTTTCATGAAAAGATTTAGACTTCAAAAAAGTTGAATATTTTCATCAAGTATTTCGGCTTCAAAAAAGTCGAAGATTTTCATGAAAAGATTTCTGCTTCAAAAAAGTTGAAAATTTTCATGACAGGATTTTGGCTTCAAAAAAGTTGAACATTTTCATGAAAAGATTTCGGCTTCAAAAAAGTTGAACATTTTCATTTAAAGATTTCGGCTTCAAAAAAGTTGAAAATTTTCATGAAAAGATTTCGGCTTCAAAAAGTTGAAAATTTTCATGAACTATTTCGGCTTCAAAAAAGTCGAATTTTTTCATGAAAAGATTTCTGCTTCAAAAAAGTCGAAAATTTTCATGAAAAGATTTCGGCTTCAAAAAGTTGAAAAATTTCATGAAAAGATTTCGACTTCAAAAAAGTCTAAGATTTTCATGAAAAGATTTCTGCTTCAAAAAAGTTGAAAATTTTCATGAAAAGATTTCAGCTTCAAAAAGGTTGAAAACTTTCATGAACTATTTCGACTTCAAAAAAGTCGAAGATTTTCATGAAAAGATTTATGCTTCAAAAAAGTTGAAAATTTTCATGAAAAGATTTCGGCTTAAAAATTTGAAAATTTTCATGAAAAGATTTCGGCTTAAAAAGTTGAAAATTTTCATGAAAAGATTTCGGCTTCAAAAAAGTTGACCATATTCATGGAAAGATTTCGGCTTCAAAAAAGTTGAAAATTTTCATGACAGGATTTTGGCTTCAAAAAGGTTGAAAACTTTCATGAACTATTTCGACTTCAAAAAAGTTGAAGATTTTCATGAAAAGATTTCGGCTTCAAAAAAGTTGAAAATTTTCATGACAGGTTTTTGACTTCAAAAAAGTTGAACATTTTCATGAAAAGATTTCTGCTTCAAAAAAGTTGAAAATTTTCATGAAAAGATTTCGGCTTCAAAAAGGTTGAAAATTTTCATGAAAAGATTTCGGCTTCAAAAAGTTGACCATTTTCATGAAAAGATTTCTGCTTCAAAAAAGTTGAACATTTTCATGAACTATTTCGGCATCAAAAAAGTTGAAAATTTTCATGAAAAGATTTAGGTTCCAAAAAAGTTGAAAATTTTCATGAAAAGATTTCTGCTTCAAAAAAGTTGAAAATTTTCATGAAAAGATTTCGGCTTCAAAAAAGTTGAAAATTTTCATGAAAAGATTTAGACTTCAAAAAAGTTGAATATTTTCATCAAGTATTTCGGCTTCAAAAAAGTCGAAGATTTTCATGAGAAGATTTCTGCTTCAAAAAAGTTGAAAATTTTCATGACAGGATTTTGGCTTCAAAAAAGTTGAAAATTTTCATGAAAAGATTACTGCTTCAAAAAAGTTGAAAAATTACATGAAAAGATTTTGGTTTCAAAAAGTTGAAAATTTTCATGACAGGATTTTGGCTTCAAAAAAGTTGAAAATTTTCATGAAAAGATTTCGGCTTCAAAAAAGTTGAACATTTTCATGAATAGATTTCGGCTTCAAAAAGTTGAAAATTTTCATGAAAAGATTTCGGCTTCAAAAAAGTTGACCATTTTCATGCAGTATTTCGGCTTCAGAAAAATGGAACATTTTCATGAAATGATTTCGGCTTCAAAAAAGTTGAAAATTTTCATGAAAAGATTTCGGGTTCAAAAAAGTTGAAAATTTTCATGATCTATTTCGGCATCAAAAAAGTTGAAAATTTTCATGAAAAGATTTCTGCTTCAAAAAAGTCGAAAATTTTCATGAAAAGATTTCGGCTTCAAAAAGTTGAAAATTTTCATGAAAAGATTTCGACTTCAAAAAAGTCTAAGATTTTCATGAAAAGATTTCTCCTTCAAAAAAGTTGAAAATTTTCATGAAAAGATTTCGACTTCAAAAAAGTCTAAGATTTTCATGAAAAGATTTCTGCTTCAAAAAAGTTGAAAATTTTCATGAAAAGATTTCGGCTTCAAAAAAGTTGAAAATTTTCATGAAAAGATTTCGGCTTCAAAAAGTTGACCATTTTCATGAAAAGATTTCGGCTTAAAAAAAGTTGAAAATTTTCATGAAAAGATTTCGGTTTGAATAAGTTGAAAATTTTCATGAAGTATTTCGGCTTCAAAAAAATGGAACATTTTCATGAAAAGATTTCAGCTTCAAAAAAGTTGAAAATTTTCATGAAAAGATTTCGGCTTCAAAAAGTTGACCATTTTCATGAAAAGATTTCGGCTTCAAAAAAGTTGAAAATTTTCATGAAAAGATTTTGAATTCAAAAAAGTTGAATATTTTCATCAAGTATTTCTGCTTCAAAAAAGTCGAAGATTTTCATGAAAAGATTTCTGCTTCAAAAAAGTTGAAAATTTTCATGACAGGATTTTGGCTTCAAAAAAGTTGAAAATTTTCATGAAAAGATTTCGGCTTCAAAAAGTTGAAAATTTTCATGAACTATTTCGGCTTCAAAAAAGTCAAAGATTTTCATGAAAAGATTTCTGCTTCAAAAAAGTCGAAAATTTTCATGAAAAGATTTCGGCTTCAAAAAGTTGAAAATTTTCATGAAAAGATTTCGACTTCAAAAAAGTCTAAGATTTTCATGAAAAGATTTCTGCTTCAAAAAAGTTGAAAATTTTCATGAAAAGATTTCGGCTTCAAAAAAGTTGAAAATTTTCATGAAAAGATTTTGGTTTCAAAAAGTTGAAAATTTTCATGAAAAGATTTCAGCTTCAAAAAGGTTGAAAATTTTCATAAACTATTTCGACTTCAAAAAAGTCGAAGATTTTCATGAAAAGATTTCGGCTTCAAAAAAGTTGAAAATTTTCATGAAAAGATTTCTGCTTCAAAAAAGTTGAACATTTTCATGAACTATTTCGGCATCAAAAAAGTTGAAAATTTTCATGAAAAGATTTAGGTTTCAAAAAAGTTGAAAATTTTCATGAAAAGATTTCTGCTTCAAAAAAGTTGAAAATTTTCATGAAAAGATTTCGGCTTCAAAAAAGTCGAAGATTTTCATGAAAAGATTTCTGCTTCAAAAAAGTTGAAAATTTTCATGACAGGATTTTGGCTTCAAAAAAGTTGAACATTTTCATGACAGGATTTTGGCTTCAAAAAAGTTGAACATTTTCATGAAAAGATTTCGGCTTCAAAAAAGTTGAACATTTTCATTTAAAGATTTCGGCTTCAAAAAAGTTGAAAATTTTCATGAAAAGATTTCGGCTTCAAAAAGTTGAAAATTTTCATGAACTATTTCGGCTTCAAAAAAGTCGAAGATTTTCATGAAAAGATTTCTGCTTCAAAAAAGTCGAAAATTTTCATGAAAAGATTTCGGCTTCAAAAAGTTGAAAATTTTCATGAAAAGATTTCGACTTCAAAAAAGTCTAAGATTTTCATGAAAAGATTTCTGCTTCAAAAAAGTTGAACATTTTCATGAAAAGATTTCGGCTTAAAAATTTGAAAATTTTCATGAAAAGATTTCGGCTTAAAAAGTTGAAAATTTTCATGAAAAGATTTCGGCTTCAAAAAAGTTGACCATATTCATGGAAAGATTTCGGCTTCAAAAAAGTTGAAAATTTTCATGACAGGATTTTGGCTTCAAAAAAGTTGAAAACTTTCATGAACTATTTCGACTTCAAAAAAGTTGAAGATTTTCATGAAAAGATTTCGGCTTCAAAAAAGTTGAAAATTTTCATGACAGGTTTTTGACTTCAAAAAAGTTGAACATTTTCATGAAAAGATTTCGGCTTCAAAAAAGTTGAACATTTTCATGAAAAGATTTCGGCTTCAAAAAAGTTGAGCATTTTCATGAAAAGATTTCAGCTTCAAAAAAGTTGAAAATTTTCATGAAAAGATTTTGGTTTCAAAAAGTTGAAAATTTTCATGAAAAGATTTCAGCTTCAAAAAGGTTGAAAACTTTCATGAACTATTTCGACTTCAAAAAAGTCGAACATTTTCATGAAGTATTTCGGCTGCAAAAAAGTCTAAAATTTTCATGAAAAGATTTATGCTTCAAAAAAGTTGAAAATTTTCATGAAAAGATTTCGGCTTAAAAAGTTGAAAGTTTTCATGAAAAGATTTCGGCTTCAAAAAAGTTGAAAATTTTCATGACAGGATTTTGGCTTCAAAAAGGTTGAAAACTTTCATGAACTATTTCGACTTCAAAAAAGTCGAAGATTTTCATGAAAAGATTTCGGCTTCAAAAAAGTTGAAAATTTTCATGAAAAGATTTCTGCTTCAAAAAAGTTGAAAATTTTCATGAAAAGATTTCGGCTTAAAAAGTTGAAAATTTTCATGAAAAGATTTCGGCTTCAGAAAAGTTGAACATTTTCATGAAAAGATTTATGCTTCAAAAAAGTTGAAAATTTACATGAAAAGTTTTCCGCTTCAAAAAAGTCTAAGATTTTCATGAAAAGATTTCTGCTTCAAAAAAGTTGAAAATTTTCATGAAAAGATTTCGGCATCAAAAAAGTTGAACATTTTCATGAAAAGATTTCTGTTTCAAAAAAGTTGAAAATTTTCATAAAAAGATTTCGGCTTCAAAAAAGTTGAAAATTTTCATGAAAAGATTTAGACTTCAAAAAAGTTGAATATTTTCATCAAGTATTTCGGCTTCAAAAAAGTCGAAGATTTTCATGAAAAGATTTCTGTTTCAAAAAAGTTGAAAATTTTCATAAAAAGATTTCGGCTTCAAAAAAGTTGAAAATTTTCATGAAAAGATTTAGACTTCAAAAAAGTTGAATATTTTCATCAAGTATTTCGGCTTCAAAAAAGTCGAAGATTTTCATGAAAAGATTTCTGCTTCAAAAAAGTCGAAAATTTTCATGAAAAGATTTCGGCTTCAAAAAGTTGAAAATTTTCATGAAAAGATTTCGACTTCAAAAAAGTTGAATATTTTCATCAAGTATTTCTGCTTCAAAAAAGTTGAAAATTTTCATGAAAAGATTTTGGCTTCAAAAAAGTTGAAAATTTTCATGAAAAGATTTCGGCTTCAAAAAAGTTGAACATTTTCATGAAAAGATTACTGCTTCAAAAAAGTTGAAAAATTACATGAAAAGATTTTGGTTTCAAAACGTTGAAAATTTTCATGAAAAGATTTCGGCTTCAAAAAAGTTGAAAATTTTCATGAAGTATTTCAGCTTCAAAAAAATGGAACATTTTCATGAAAAGATTTCGGCTTCAAAAAAGTTGAAAATTTTCATGAAAAGATTTCTGCTTCAAAAAAGTTGAACATTTTCATGAAAAGATTTCTGCTTCAAAAAGTTGAAAATTTTCATGAAAAGATTTCGGCTTCAAAAAAGTTGACCATTTTCATGCAGTATTTCGGCTTCAAAAAAATGGAACATTTTCATGAAATGATTTCTGCTTCAAAAAAGTTGAAAATTTTCATGAAAAGATTTCGGGTTCAAAAAAGTTGAAAATTTTCATGATCTATTTCGGCATCAAAAAAGTTGAAAATTTTCATGAAAAGATTTAGGTTTCAAAAAAGTTGAAAATTTTCATGAATTATTTCGGCTTCAAAAAAGTCTAAAATTTTCATGAACTATTTCGGCTTCAAAAAAGTTGAAAATTTACATGAAAAGATTTCGAATTCAAAAAAGACTAAGATTTTCATGAAAAGATTTCTGCTTCAAAAAAGTCGAAAATTTTCATGAAAAGATTTCGGCTTCAAAAAGTTGAAAATTTTCATGAAAAGATTTCGACTTCAAAAAAGTCTAAGATTTTCATGAAAAGATTTCTCCTTCAAAAAAGTTGAAAATTTTCATGAAGTATTTCGGCTTCAAAAAAATGGAACATTTTCATGAAAAGATTTCGGCTTCAAAAAAGTTGAACATTTTCATGAAGTATTTCGGCTTCAAAAAAATGGAAAATTTTCATGAAAAGATTTCTGCTTCAATAAAGTTGAAAATTTACATGAAAAGATTTCGACTTCAAAAAAGTCTAAGATTTTCATGAAAAGATTTCGGCTTCAAAAAAGTTTAAAATTTTCATGAAAAGATTTCGGCTTCAAAAAGTTGAAAATTTTCATGAAAAGATTTCGGCTTCAAAAAAGTTGAAAATTTTCATGAAAAGATTTAGACTTCAAAAAAGTTGAATATTTTCATCAAGTATTTCGGCTTCAAAAAAGTCGAAGATTTTCATGAAAAGATTTCTGCTTCAAAAAAGTTGAAAATTTTCATGACAGGATTTTGGCTTCAAAAAAGTTGAACATTTTCATGAAAAGATTACTGCTTCAAAAAAGTTGAAAAATTACATGAAAAGATTTTGGTTTCAAAAAGTTGAAAATTTTCATGACAGGATTTTGGCTTCAAAAAAGTTGAAAATTTTCATGAAAAGATTTCGGCTTCAAAAAAGTTGAACATTTTCATTTAAAGATTTCGGCTTCAAAAAAGTTGAAAATTTTCATGAAAAGATTTCGGCTTCAAAAAGTTGAAAATTTTCATGAACTATTTCGGCTTCAAAAAAGTCGAAGATTTTCATGAAAAGATTTCTGCTTCAAAAAAGTCGAAAATTTTCATGAAAAGATTTCGGCTTCAAAAAGTTGAAAATTTTCATGAAAAGATTTCGACTTCAAAAAAGTCTAAGATCTTCATGAAAAGATTTCTGCTTCAAAAAAGTTGAAAATTTTCATGAAAAGATTTCGGCTTCAAAAAGTTGAAAATTTTCATGAAAAGATTTCTGCTTCAAAAAAGTTGACCATTTTCATGAAAAGATTTGGGCTTCAAAAAGTTGAAAATTTTCATGAAAAGATTTCTGTTTCAAAAAAGTTGAAAATTTTCATAAAAAGATTTCGGCTTCAAAAAAGTTGAAAATTTTCATGAAAAGATTTAGACTTCAAAAAAGTTGAATATTTTCATCAAGTATTTCGGCTTCAAAAAAGTTGAAGATTTTCATGAAAAGATTTCGGCTTCAAAAAAATTTAAAATTTTCATGAAAAGATTTTGGTTTCAAAAAGTTGAAAATTTTCATGAAAAGATTTCAGCTTCAAAAAGGTTGAAAACTTTCATGAACTATTTCGACTTCAAAAAAGTTGAATATTTTCATCAAGTATTTCTGCTTCAAAAAAGTTGAAAATTTTCATGAAAAGATTTTGGCTTCAAAAAAGTTGAAAATTTTCATGAAAAGATTTCGGCTTCAAAAAAGTTGAAGATTTTCATGAAAAGATTTTGGCTTCAAAAAAGTTGAAAATTTTCATGAAAAGATTTCGGCTTCAAAAAAGTTGAAGATTTTCATGAAAAGATTTCTGCTTCAAAAAAGTTGAACATTTTCATGAAAAGATTTTGGTTTCAAAAAGTTGAAAGTTTTCATGAAAAGATTTCGACTTCAAAAAAGTCTAATATTTTCATGAAAAGATTTCTGCTTCAAAAAAGTTGAAAATTTTCATGAATAGATTTCGGCTTCAAAAAGTTGAAAATTTTCATGAAAAGATTTCGGCTTCAAAAAAGTTGACCATTTTCATGCAGTATTTCGGCTTCAAAAAAATGGAACATTTTCATGAAATGATTTCGGCTTCAAAAAAGTTGAAAATTTTCATGAAAAGATTTCGGGTTCAAAAAAGTTGAAAATTTTCATGATCTATTTCGGCATCAAAAAAGTTGAAAATTTTCATGAAAAGATTTAGGTTTCAAAAAAGTTGAAAATTTTCATGAATTATTTCGGCTTCAAAAAAGTCTAAAATTTTCATGAACTATTTCGGCTTCAAAAAAGTTGAAAATTTACATGAAAAGATTTCGACTTCAAAAAAGTCTAAGATTTTCATGAAAAGATTTCTGCTTCAAAAAAGTCGAAAATTTTCATGAAAAGATTTCGGCTTCAAAAAGTTGAAAATTTTCATGAAAAGATTTCTCCTTCAAAAAAGTTGACCATTTTCATGCAGTATTTCGGCTTCAAAAAAATGGAACATTTTCATGAAATGATTTCGGCTTCAAAAAAGTTGAAAATTTTCATGAAAAGATTTCGGGTTCAAAAAAGTTGAAAATTTTCATGATCTATTTCGGCATCAAAAAAGTTGAAAATTTTCATGAAAAGATTTAGGTTTCAAAAAAGTTGAAAATTTTCATGAATTATTTCGGCTTCAAAAAAGTCTAAAATTTTCATGAACTATTTCGGCTTCAAAAAAGTTGAAAATTTACATGAAAAGATTTCGACTTCAAAAAAGTCTAAGATTTTCATGAAAAGATTTCTGCTTCAAAAAAGTCGAAAATTTTCATGAAAAGATTTCGGCTTCAAAAAGTTGAAAATTTTCATGAAAAGATTTCTCCTTCAAAAAAGTTGAAAATTTTCATGAAAAGATTTCGGCTTCAAAAAGTTGAACATTTTCATGAAAAGATTTCGGCTTCAAAAAGTTGACCATTTTCATGAAAAGATTACTGCTTCAAAAAAGTTGAAAAATTACATGAAAAGATTTTGGTTTCAAAAAGTTGAAAATTTTCATGACAGGATTTTGGCTTCAAAAAAGTTGAAAATTTTCATGAAAAGATTTCGGCTTCAAAAAAGTTGAACATTTTCATGAAAAGATTTCGGCTTCAAAAAAGTTGAAAATTTTCATGAAAAGATTTCGGCTTCAAAAAGTTGAAAATTTTCATGAACTATTTCGGCTTCAAAAAAGTCGAAAATTTTCATGAAAAGATTTCGACTTCAAAAAAGTCTAAGATTTTCATGAAAAGATTTCTGCTTCAAAAAAGTTGAAAATTTTCATGAAAAGATTTCGGCTTCAAAAAAGTTGAAAATTTTCATGAAAAGATTTTGGTTTCAAAAAGTTGAAAATTTTCATGAAAAGATTTCAGCTTCAAAAAGGTTGAAAACTTTTATGAACTATTTCGACTTCAAAAAAGTCGAAGATTTTCATGAAAAGATTTCGGCTTCAAAAAAGTTGAAAATTTTCATGAAAAGATTTCTGCTTCAAAAAAGTTGAAAATTTTCATGAAAAGATTTCGGCTTCAAAAAAGTTGAAAATTTTCATGAAAAGATTTAGACTTCAAAAAAGTTGAATATTTTCATCAAGTATTTCGGCTTCAAAAAAGTCGAAGATTTTCATGAAAAGATTTCTGCTTCAAAAAAGTTGAAAATTTTCATGACAGGATTTTGGCTTCAAAAAAGTTGAACATTTTCATGAAAAGATTACTGCTTCAAAAAAGTTGAAAAATTACATGAAAAGATTTTGGTTTCAAAAAGTTGAAAATTTTCATGACAGGATTTTGGCTTCAAAAAAGTTGAAAATTTTCATGACAGGTTTTTGACTTCAAAAAAGTTGAAAATTTTCATGAAAAGATTTCGGCTTCAAAAAAGTTGAACATTTTCATGAAAAGATTTCAGCTTCAAAAAAGTTGAAAATTTTCATGAAAAGATTTCGGTTTCAAAAAGTTGAAAATTTTCATGAAAAGATTTCGGCTTCAAAAAAGTTGAAAATTTTCATGAAAAGATTTCGGCTTCAAAAAAGTTGAAAATTTTCATGAAAAGATTTTGGTTTCAAAGAGTTGAAAATTTTCATGAAAAGATTTCAGCTTCAAAAAGGTTGAAAACTTTCATGAACTATTTCGACTTCAAAAAAGTCGAAGATTTTCATGAAAAGATTTCGGCTTCAAAAAAGTTGAAAATTTTCATGAAGTATTTCGGCTGCAAAAAAGTCTAAAATTTTCATGAAAAGATTTATGCTTCAAAAAAGATGAAAATTTTCATGAAAAGATTTCGGCTTCAAAAAAGTTGAAAATTTTCATGAAAAGATTTCGGCTTAAAAAGTTGAAAATTTTCATGAAAAGATTTCGGCTTCAAAAAAGTTGACCATTATCATGAAAAGATTTCGGTTTCAAAAAGTTGAAAATTTTCATGAAAAGATTTCGGCTTCAAAAAAGTTGAAAATTTTCATGAAGTATTTCGGCTTCAAAAAAATGGAAAATTTTCATGAAAAGATTTCGGCTTCAAAAAAGTTGAACATTTTCATGAAAAGATTTCTGCTTCAAAAAAGTTGAAAATTTACATGAAAAGTTTTCGGCTTCAAAAAAGTCTAAGATTTTCATGAAAAGATTTCTGCTTCAAAAAAGTTGAAAATTTTCATGAAAAGATTTCGGCATCAAAAAAGTTGAAAATTTTCATGAAAAGATTTCTGTTTCAAAAAAGTTGAAAATTTTCATGAAAAGATTTCGGCTTCAAAAAAGTTGAAAATTTTCATGAAAAGATTTCGGCTTCAAAAAAGTTGACCATTATCATGAAAAGATTTCGGTTTCAAAAAGTTGAAAATTTTCATGAAAAGATTTCGGCTTCAAAAAAGTTGAAAATTTTCATGAAGTATTTCGGCTTCAAAAAAATGGAACATTTTCATGAAAAGATTTCGGCTTCAAAAAAGTTGAACATTTTCATGAAAAGATTTCTGCTTCAAAAAAGTTGAAAATTTACATGAAAAGTTTTCGGCTTCAAAAAAGTCTAAGATTTTCATGAAAAGATTTCTGCTTCAAAAAAGTTGAACATTTTCATGAAAAGATTTCGGCTTCAAAAAAGTTGAAAATTTTCATGAAAAGATTTCGGCTTCAAAAAAGTTGAAAATTTTCATGAAAAGATTTCGGCTTCAAAAAAGTTGACCATTTTCATGAAAAGATTTCAGCTTCAAAAAAGTTGAAAATTTTCATGAAAAGATTTCGGTTTCAAAAAGTTGAAAATTTTCATGAAAAGATTTCGGCTTCAAAAAAATTGAAAATTTTCATGAAAAGATTTTGGTTTCAAAAAGTTGAAAATTTTCATGAAAAGATTTCAGCTTCAAAAAGGTTGAAAACTTTCATGAACTATTTCGACTTCAAAAAAGTCGAAGATTTTCATGAAAAGATTTCGGCTTCAAAAAAGTTGAACATTTTCATGAAGTATTTCGGCTGCAAAAAAGTCTAAAATTTTCATGAAAAGATTTATGCTTCAAAAAAGATGAAAATTTTCATGAAAAGATTTCGGCTTAAAAATTTGAAAATTTTCATGAAAAGATTTCGGCTTAAAAAGTTGAAAATTTTCATGAAAAGATTTCGGCTTAAAAAAAGTTGACCATATTCATGGAAAGATTTCGGCTTCAAAAAAATTGAAAATTTTCATGACAGGATTTTGGCTTCAAAAAGGTTGAAAACTTTCATGAACTATTTCGACTTCAAAAAAGTCGAAGATTTTCATGAAAAGATTTCGGCTTCAAAAAAGTTGAAAATTTTCATGAAAAGATTTCTGCTTCAAAAAAGTTGAAAATTTTCATGAAAAGATTTCGGCTTCAAAAAAGTTGACCATTATCATGAAAAGATTTCGGTTTCAAAAAGTTGAAAATTTTCATGAAAAGATTTCGGCTTCAAAAAAGTTGAAAATTTTCATGACAGGATATTGGCTTCAAAAAGGTTGAAAACTTTCATGAACTATTTCGCCTTCAAAAAAGTTGAAGATTTTCATGAAAAGATTTCGGCTTCAAAAAAGTTGAAAATTTTCATGAAAAGATTTCTGCTTCAAAAAAGTTGAAAATTTTCATGAAAAGATTTCGGCTTAAAAAGTTGAAAATTTTCATGAAAAGATTTCGGCTTCAAAAAAGTTGACCATTATCATGAAAAGATTTCGGTTTCAAAAAGTTGAAAATTTTCATGAAAAGATTTCGGCTTCAAAAAAGTTGAAAATTTTCATGAAGTATTTCGGCTTCAAAAAAATGGAACATTTTCATGAAAAGATTTCGGCTTCAAAAAAGTTGAACATTTTCATGAAAAGATTTCTGCTTCAAAAAAGTTGAAAATTTACATGAAAAGTTTTCGGCTTAAAAAGTTGAAAATTTTCATGAAAAGATTTCGGCTTCAGAAAAGTTGAACATTTTCATGAAAAGATTTATGCTTCAAAAAAGTTTAAAATTTACATGAAAAGTTTTCGGCTTCAAAAAAGTCTAAGATTTTCATGAAAAGATTTCTGCTTCAAAAAAGTTGAAAATTTTCATGAAAAGATTTCGGCATCAAAAAAGTTGAAAATTTTCATGAAAAGATTTCTGTTTCAAAAAAGTTGAAAATTTTCATAAAAAGATTTCGGCTTAAAAAGTTGAAAATTTTCATGAAAAGATTTCGGCTTCAAAAAAGTTGACCATATTCATGGAAAGATTTCGGCTTCAAAAAAATTGAAAATTTTCATGACAGGATTTTGGCTTCAAAAAGGTTGAAAACTTTCAAGAACTATTTCGACTTCAAAAAAGTCGAAGATTTTCATGAAAAGATTTCGGCTTCAAAAAAGTTGAAAATTTTCATGAAAAGATTTCTGCTTCAAAAAAGTTGAAAATTTTCATGAAAAGATTTCGGCTTAAAAAGTTGAAAATTTTCATGAAAAGATTTCGGCTTCAAAAAAGTTGACCATTATCATGAAAAGATTTCGGTTTCAAAAAGTTGAAAATTTTCATGAAAAGATTTCGGCTTCAAAAAAGTTGAAAATTTTCATGAAGTATTTCGGCTTCAAAAAAATGGAACATTTTCATGAAAAGATTTCGGCTTCAAAAAAGTTGAACATTTTCATGAAAAGATTTCTGCTTCAAAAAAGTTGAAAATTTACATGAAAAGTTTTCGGCTTCAAAAAAGTCTAAGATTTTCATGAAAAGATTTCTGCTTCAAAAAAGTTGAAAATTTTCATGAAAAGATTTCGGCATCAAAAAAGTTGAAAATTTTCATGAAAAGATTTCGGCTTCAAAAAAGTTGAAAATTTTCATGAAAAGATTTCGGCTTCAAAAAGTTGAAAATTTTCATGAAAAGATTTCGGCTTCAAAAAAGTTGACCATTTTCATGAAAAGATTTCAGCTTCAAAAAAGTTGAAAATTTTCATGAAAAGATTTCGGTTTCAAAAAGTTGAAAATTTTCATGAAAAGATTTCGGCTTCAAAAAAATTGAAAATTTTCATGAAAAGATTTTGGTTTCAAAAAGTTGAAAATTTTCATGAAAAGATTTCAGCTTCAAAAAGGTTGAAAACTTTCATGAACTATTTCGACTTCAAAAAAGTCGAAGATTTTCATGAAAAGATTTCGGCTTCAAAAAAGTTGAACATTTTCATGAAGTATTTCGGCTGCAAAAAAGTCTAAAATTTTCATGAAAAGATTTATGCTTCAAAAAAGTTGACCATATTCATGGAAAGATTTCGGCTTCAAAAAAGTTGAACATTTTCATGAAAAGATTTCTGCTTCAAAAAAGTTGAAAATTTACATGAAAAGTTTTCGGCTTCAAAAAAGTCTAAGATTTTCATGAAAAGATTTCTGCTTCAAAAAAGTTGAAAATTTTCATGAAAAGATTTCGGCATCAAAAAAGTTGAAAATTTTCATGAAAAGATTTCGGCTTCAAAAAAGTTGAAAATTTTCATGAAAAGATTTCGGCTTCAACAAAGTTGACCATTTTCATGAAAAGATTTCAGCTTCAAAAAAGTTGAAAATTTTCATGAAAAGATTTCGGTTTCAAAAAGTTGAAAATTTTCATGAAAAGATTTCGGCTTCAAAAAAATTGAAAATTTTCATGAAAAGATTTTGGTTTCAAAAAGTTGAAAATTTTCATGAAAAGATTTCAGCTTCAAAAAGGTTGAAAACTTTCATGAACTATTTCGACATCAAAAAAGTCGAAGATTTTCATGAAAAGATTTCGGCTTCAAAAAAGTTGAACATTTTCATGAAGTATTTCGGCTGCAAAAAAGTCTAAAATTTTCATGAAAAGATTTATGCTTCAAAAAAGATGAAAATTTTCATGAAAAGATTTCGGCTTAAAAATTTGAAAATTTTCATGAAAAGATTTCGGCTTCAAAAAAGTTTAAAATTTTCATGAAAAGATTTCGGCTTCAAAAAAGTTGACCATATTCATGGAAAGATTTCGGCTTCAAAAAAGTTGAAAATTTTCATGACAGGATTTTGGCTTCAAAAAGGTTGAAAACTTTCATGAACTATTTCGCCTTCAAAAAAGTTGAAGATTTTCATGAAAAGATTTCGGCTTCAAAAAAGTTGAAAATTTTCATGAAAAGATTTCGGCTTAAAAAGTTGAAAATTTTCATGAAAAGATTTCGGCTTCAAAAAAGTTGACCATTATCATGAAAAGATTTCGGTTTCAAAAAAGTTGAAAATTTTCATAAAAAGATTTCGGCTTCAAAAAAGTTGAAAATTTTCATGAAAAGATTTAGACTTCAAAAAAGTTTAATATTTTCATCAAGTATTTCGGCTTCAAAAAAGTCGAAGATTTTCATGAAAAGATTTCTGCTTCAAAAAAGTTGAAAATTTTCATGACAGGTTTTTGACTTCAAAAAAGTTGAAAATTTTCATGAAAAGATTTCGGCTTCAAAAAAGTTGAACATTTTCATGAAAAGATTTCAGCTTCAAAAAAGTTGAAAATTTTCATGAAAAGATTTCGGTTTCAAAAGGTTGAAAATTTTCATGAAAAGATTTCGGCTTCAAAAAAATTGAAAATTTTCATGAAAAGATTTTGGTTTCAAAAAGTTGAAAATTTTCATGAAAAGATTTCAGCTTCAAAAAGGTTGAAAATTTTCATGAACTATTTCGACTTCAAAAAAGTCGAACATTTTCATGAAGTATTTCGGCTGCAAAAAAGTCTAAAATTTTCATGAAAAGATTTATGCTTCAAAAAAGATGAAAATTTTCATGAAAAAATTTCGGCTTAAAAAGTTGAAAGTTTTCATGAAAAGATTTCGGCTTCAAAAAAGTTGACCATATTCATGGAAAGATTTCGGCTTCAAAAAAGTTGAAAATTTTCATGACAGGATTTTGGCTTCAAAAAGGTTGAAAACTTTCATGAACTATTTCGACTTCAAAAAAGTCGAAGATTTTCATGAAAAGATTTCGGCTTCAAAAAAGTTGAAAATTTTCATGAAAAGATTTCTGCTTCAAAAAAGTTGAAAATTTTCATGAAAAGATTTCGGCTTAAAAAGTTGAAAATTTTCATGAAAAGATTTCGGCTTCAAAAAAGTTGACCATTATCATGAAAAGATTTCGGTTTCAAAAAGTTGAAAATTTTCATGAAAAGATTTCGGCTTCAAAAAAGTTGAAAATTTTCATGAAGTATTTCGGCTTCAAAAAAATGGAACATTTTCATGAAAAGATTTCGGCTTCAAAAAAGTTGAACATTTTCATGAAAAGATTTCTGCTTCAAAAAAGTTGAAAATTTACATGAAAAGTTTTCGGCTTCAAAAAAGTCTAAGATTTTCATGAAAATATTTCGGCTTCAAAAAAGTTTAAAATTTTCATGAAAAGATTTCGGCTTCAAAAAAGTTGAAAATTTTCATGAAAAGATTTCGGTTTCAAAAAGGTTGAAAATTTTCATGAAGTATTTCGGCTTCAAAAAAATGGAACATTTTCATGAAAAGATTTTGGCATCAACAAAGTTGAAAATTTTCATGAAAAGATTTCGGCTTCAAAAAAGTTGACCATTTTCATGAAAAGATTTCAGCTTCAAAAAAGTTGAAAATTTTCATGAAAAGATTTCGGCATCAAAAAAGTTGAAAATTTTCATGAAAAGATTTCGGCATCAAAAAAGTTGAAAATTGTCATGAAAAGATTTCGGCTTAAAAAGTTGAAAATTTTCATGAAAAGATTTCGGCTTCAAAAAAGTTGACCATTATCATGAAAAGATTTGGGCTTCAAAAAGTTGAAAATTTTCATGAAAAGATTTTGGCTTCAAAAAAGTTAAAAATTTTCATGAAGTATTTCGGCTTCAAAAAAATGGAACATTTTCATGAAAAGATTTCGGCTTCAGAAAAGTTGAACATTTTCATGAAAAGATTTATGCTTCAAAAAAGTTGAAAATTTACATGAAAAGATTTCGGCTTCAAAAAAGTTGAACATTTTCATGAAAAGATTTCTGCTTCAAAAAAGTTGAAAATTTTCATGAAGTATTTCGGCTTGAAAAAAGTTGAAAATTTACATTAAAAGATTTCGGCTTCAAAAAAGTCAAAAACTTTCATGAATTATTTCGGCTTCAAAAAAGTTAAAAATTTTCATGAAAAGATTTCTACTTCAAAAAAGTTGAAAATTTTCATGACAGAATTTTGGCTTTAAAAAAAGTAGAAATTTTCCTAAAGTATTTAGGCTTCAAAAAGTTGAAAACTTTCATGAACTATTTCGGCTTCAAAAAAGTCGAAGATTTTCATGAAAAGATTTCTGCTTCAAAAAAGTTGAACATTTTCATGAAAAGATTTCTGCTTCAAAAAAGTTGAAAATTTTCATGAAAAGATTTTGGTTTCAAAAAGTTGAAAACTTTCATGAAAAGATTTCAGCTTCAAAAAGGTTGAAAACTTTGATGAACTATTTCGACTTCAAAAAAGTCAAAGATTTTCATGAAAAGATTTCGGCTTAAAAAAAAGTTGAACATTTTCATGAAGTATTTCGGCTGCAAAAAAGTCGAAGATTTTCATGAAAAGATTTCTGCTTCAAAAAAGTTGAACATTTTCATGAAAAGATTTCTGCTTCAAAAAAGTTGAAAATTTACATGAAAAGATTTCGGCTTCAAAAAAGTCTAAGATTTTCATGAAAAGATTTCTGCTTCAAAAAATTTGAAAATTTTCATGAAAAGATTTTGGTTTCAAAAAGTTGAAAATTTTCATGAAAAGTTTTCGGCTTCAAAAAAGTTGAAAATTTTCATGAAAAGATTTCGGTTTCAAAAAAGTTGAAAATTTACATGAAAAGATTTTGATTTCAAAAAGTTGAAAATTTTCATGAAAAGATTTCGGCTTCAAAAAGTTGAAAATTTTCATGAAAAGATTTCGGCTTCAAAAAAGTTGACCATTTTCATGAAAAGATTTCGGCTTCAAAAAAGTTGAAAATTTTCATGAAAAGATTTCGGCTTCAAAAAAGTTGAACATTTTCATGAAGTATTTCGGCTGGAAAAAAGTTGAAAATTTACATTAAAAGATTTCAGCTTCAAAAAAGTCAAAAACTTTAATGAAGTATTTCGGCTTCAAAAAAGTTGAAAATTTTCATGAAAAGATTTCTACTTCAAAAAGTTGACCATTTTCATGAAAAGATTTCAGCTTCAAAAAAGTTGAAGATTTTCATGAAAAGATTTCTGCTTCAAAAAAGTTGAAACTTTTCATGACAGGATTTTGGCTTTAAAAAAAGTAGAAATTTTCATGAAGTATTTCGGCTTCAAAAAGTTGAAAACTTTCATGAACTATTTCGGCTTCAAAAAAGTCGAAGATTTTCATGAAAAGATTTCTGCATCAAAAAAGTTGAACATTTTCATGAAAAGATTTCTGCTTCAAAAAAGTTGAAAATTTACATGAAAAGATTTCGACTTCAAAAAAGTTGAAAATTTTCATGAAAAGATTTCGGCTTCAAAAAAGTTGACCATTTTCATGAAAAGATTTCGGCTTCAAAAAAGTTGAAAATTTTCATGAAAAGATTTCGGTTTCAAAAAGTTGAAAATTTTCATGAAAAGATTTCGGCTTCAAAAAAGTTGAAAATTTTCATGAAAAGATTTTGATTTCAAAAAGTTGAAAATTTTCATGAAAAGATTTCTGCTTCAAAAAAGTTGAACATTTTCATGAAAAGATTTCGGCTTCAAAAAAGTTTAAAATTTTCATGAAAAGATTTCGGCTTCAAAAAAGTCTAAGATTTTCATGAAAAGATTTCTGCTTCAAAAAAGTTGAAAATTTTCATGAAAAGATTTCGGCTTCAAAAAGTTGAAAATTTTCATGAAAAGATTTCGGGTTCAAAAAGTTGAAAATTTTCATTAAAAGATTTCGGCTTCAAAAAAATTGACCATTTTCATGAAAACTTTTCGGCTTCAAAAAAGTTGAACATTTTCATGAAAAGAATTCGGCTTCAAAAAAGTTGAAAATTTTCATGAAAAGATTTCTTCTTCAAAAAAGTTGAAAATTTACATAAAAAGATTTCGGCTTCAAAAAAGTTGAAAATTTTCATGAAAAGATTTCTTCTTCAAAAAAGTTGAAAATTTTCATGAAAAGATTTTGCTTTCAAAAAGTTGACCATTTTCATGAAAAGATTTTGGCTTCAAAAAAGTTGAACATTTTCATGAAAAGATTTCGGCTTCAAAAAAGTTGAAAATTTTCATGAAAAGATTTCTGCTTCAAAAAGTTGAAAATTTTCATGAAAAGATTTCGGCTTCAAAAAGTTGACAATGTTCATGAAAAGATTTCGGCTTCAAAAAAGTTGACCATTTTCATGAAAAGATTTCAGCTTCAAAAAGGTTGAAAACTTTCATGAACTATTTCGGCTGCAAAAAAGTTGAACATTTTCATGAAAAGATTTCTGCTTCAAAAAAGTTGAAAATTTTCATGAAAAGATTTTGGTTTCAAAAAGTTGAAAATTTTCATGAAAAGATTTCAGCTTCAAAAAGGTTGAAAACTTTCATGAACTATTTCGACTTCAAAAAAGTCGAAGATTTTCATGAAAAGATTTCGGCTTCAAAAAAGTTGAACATTTTCATGAAAAGATTTTGGTTTCAAAAAGTTGAAAATTTTCATGAAAAGATTTCAGCTTCAAAAAGGTTGAAAACTTTCATGAACTATTTCGACTTCAAAAAAGTCGAAGATTTTCATGAAAAGATTTCGGCTTCAAAAAAGTTGAACATTTTCATGAAAAGATTTCTGCTTCAAAAAAGTCTAAGATTTTCATGAAAAGATTTCGGCTGCAAAAAAGTCGAAGATTTTCATGAAAAGATTTCTGCTTCAAAAAAGTTTAAAATTTTCAAGAAAAGATTTCTGCTTCAAAAAAGTCGAAGATTTTCATGAAAAGATTTCGGCTGCAAAAAAGTCGAAGATTTTCATGAAAAGATTTTGGCTTCAAAGAAGTTTAAAATTTTCATGAAAAGATTTCGGCTTCAAAAAGTTGAAAATTTTCATGAAAAGATTTCGGCTTCAAAAAAGTCTAAGATTTTCATGAAAAGATTTCTGCTTCAAAAAAGTTGAAGATTTTCATGAAAAGATTTCGGCTTCAAAAAAGTTGAAAATTTTCATGAAAAGATTTCGGTTTCAAAAAGTTGAACATTTTCATGAAAAGATTTCTGCTTCAAAAAAGTTGAAAATTTTCATGAAAAGATTTCGGCTTCAAAAAAGTTGAAAATTTTCATGAAAAGATTTCGGCTTCAAAAAACTTTAAAATTTTCATGAAAAGATTTCTGCTTCAAAAAAGTCTAAGATTTTCATGAAAAGATTTCTGCTTCAAAAAAGTCTAAGATTTTCATGAAAAGATTTCTGCTTCAAAAAAGTTGAAAATTTTCATGAAAAGATTTCAGCTTCAAAAAGTTGAAAATTTTCATGAAAAGATTTCGGCTTCAAAAAAGTTGAACATTTTCATGAAAAGATTTCTGCTTCAAAAAAGTCGAAGATTTTCATGAAAAGATTTCGGCTGCAAAAAAGTCGAAGATTTTCATGAAAAGATTTCGGCTTCAAAAAAGTTTAAAATTTTCATGAAAAGATTTCTGCTTCAAAAAAGTCTAAGATTTTCATGAAAAGATTTCTGCTTCAAAAAAGTTGAAAATTTTCATGAAAAGATTTCTGCTTCAAAAAAGTCGAAGATTTTCATGAAAAGATTTCGGCTGCAAAAAAGTCGAAGATTTTCATGAAAAGATTTCGGCTTCAAAAAAGTTGAAAATTTTCATGAAAAGATTTCGGTTTCAAAAAGTTGAACATTTTCATGAAAAGATTTCTGCTTCAAAAAAGTTGAAAATTTTCATGAAAAGATTTCGGCTTCAAAAAAGTTGAAAATTTTCATGAAAAGATTTCGGCTTCAAAAACCTTTAAAATTTTCATGAAAAGATTTCTGCTTCAAAAAAGTCTAAGATTTTCATGAAAAGATTTCTGCTTCAAAAAGTTGAAAATTTTCATGAAAAGATTTCGGCTTCAAAAAGTTGACAATGTTCATGAAAAGATTTCGGCTTCAAAAAAGTTGACCATTTTCATGAATAGATTTCGGCTTCAAAAAAGTTGAAAATTTTCATGAAAAGATTTCAGCTTCAAAAAGGTTGAAAACTTTCATGAACTATTTCGACTTCAAAAAAGTCGAAGATTTTCATGAAAAGATTTCGGTTTAAAAAAAAGTTGAACATTTTCATGAAGTATTTCGGCTGCAAAAAAGTCGAAGATTTTCATGAAAAGATTTCTGCTTCAAAAAAGTTGAACATTTTCATGAAAAGATTTCGGCTTCAAAAAAGTTTAAAATTTTCATGAAAAGATTTCTGCTTCAAAAAAGTCTAAGATTTTCATGAAAAGATTTCTGCTTCAAAAAAGTTGAAAATTTTCATGTAAAGATTTCGGCTTCAAAAAGTTGAAAATTTTCATGAAAAGATTTCGGCTTCATAAAAGTTGACCATTTTCATGAAAAGATTTCGGCTTCAAAAAAGTTGAAAATTTTCATGAAAAGATTTCGGTTTCAAAAAAGTTGAAAATTTTCATGAAAAGATTTCGGCTTCAAAAAAGTTGAAAATTTTCATGAAAAGATTTTGGTTTCAAAAAGTTGAAAATTTTCATGAAAAGATTTCAGCTTCAAAAAGGTTGAAAACTTTCATGAACTATTTCGACTTCAAAAAAGTCGAAGATTTTCTTGAAAAGATTTCGGCTTCAAAAAGTTGAAAATTTTCATGAAAAGATTTCAGCTTCAAAAAGGTTGAAAACTTTCATGAACTATTTCGACTTCAAAAAAGTCGAAGATTTTCATGAAAAGATTTCGGCTTCAAAAAAGTTGAACATTTTCATGAAAAGATTTCTGCTTCAAAAAAGTCGAAGATTTTCATGAAAAGATTTCGGCTGCAAAAAAGTCGAAGATTTTCATGAAAAGATTTCTGCTTCAAAAAAGTTTAAAATTTTCATGAAAAGATTTCTGCTTCAAAAAAGTCGAAGATTTTCATGAAAAGATTTCGGCTGCAAAAAAGTCGAAGATTTTCATGAAAAGATTTCGGCTGCAAAAAAGTCGAAGATTTTCATGAAAAGATTTCTGCTTCAAAAAAGTTGAAGATTTTCATGAAAAGATTTCGGCTTCAAAAAAGTTGAAAATTTTCATGAAAAGATTTCGGTTTCAAAAAGTTGAACATTTTCATGAAAAGATTTCTGCTTCAAAAAAGTTGAAAATTTTCATGAAAAGATTTCGGCTTCAAAAAAGTTGAAAATTTTCATGAAAAGATTTCGGCTTCAAAAAACTTTAAAATTTTCATGAAAAGATTTCTGCTTCAAAAAAGTCTAAGATTTTCATGAAAAGATTTCTGCTTCAAAAAAGTTGAAAATTTTCATGAAAAGATTTCTGTTTCAAAAAGTTGAAAATTTTCATGAAAAGATTTCGGCTTCAAAAAAGTTGAAAATTTTCATGAAAAGATTTCGGCTTCAAAAAAGTCTAAGATTTTCATGAAAAGATTTCTGCTTCAAAAAAGTTGAAAATTTTCATGAAAAGATTTCTGTTTCAAAAAGTTGAAAATTTTCATGAAAATATTTCGGCTTCAAAAAGTTGACAATGTTCATGAAAAGATTTCGGCTTCAAAAAAGTTGACCATTTTCATGAAAAGATTTCGGCTTCAAAAAAGTTGACCATTTTCATGAAAAGATTTCGACTTCAAAAAAGTCGAAGATTTTCATGAAAAGATTTCGGCTTAAAAAAAAGTTGAACATTTTCATGAAGTAGTTCGGCTGCAAAAAAGTCGAAGATTTTCATGAAAAGATTTCTGCTTCAAAAAAGTTGAACATTTTCATGAAAAGATTTCGGCTTCAAAAAATTTTAAAATTTTCATGAAAAGATTTCTGCTTCAAAAAAGTTGAAAATTTTCATGTAAAGATTTCGGCTTCAAAAAGTTGAAAATTTTCATGAAAAGATTTCGGCTTCATAAAAGTTGACCATTTTCATGAAAAGATTTCGGCTTCAAAAAAGTTGAAAATTTTCATGAAAAGATTTCGGTTTCAAAAAGTTGAAAATTTTCATGAAAAGATTTCGGCTTCAAAAAAGTTGAAAATTTTCATGAAAAGATTTTGGTTTCAAAAAGTTGAAAATTTTCATGAAAAGATTTCAGCTTCAAAAAGGTTGAAAACTTTTATGAACTATTTCGACTTCAAAAAAGTCGAAGATTTTCATGAAAAGATTTCGGCTTCAAAAAAGTCTAAGATTTTCATGAAAAGATTTCGGCTTCAACAAAATTTGAAAATTTTCATGAAAAGATTTCGGCTTCAACAAAATTTGAAAATTTTCATGAAAAGATTTTGATTTCAAAAAGTGGAAAATTTTCATGAAAAGATTTCAGCTTCAAAAAGGTTGAAAACTTTCATGAACTATTTCGACTTCAAAAAAGTCTAAGATTTTCATGAAAAGATTTCTGCTTCAAAAAAGTCTAAGATTTTCATGAAAAGATTTCGGCTGCAAAAAAGTCTAAGATTTTCATGAAAAGATTTATGCTTCAAAAAAGATTTTCATGAAAAGATTTCTGCTTCAAAAAAGTTTAAAATTTTCATGAAAAGATTTCTGTTTCAAAAAGTTGAAAATTTTCATGAAAAGATTTCGGCTTCAAAAAAGTTGAAAATTTTCATGAAAAGATTTCGGCTTCAAAAAAGTCTAAGATTTTCATGAAAAGATTTCTGCTTCAAAAAAGTTGAAAATTTTCATGAAAAGATTTCTGTTTCAAAAAGTTGAAAATTTTCATGAAAAGATTTCGGCTTCAAAAAGTTGACAATGTTCATGAAAAGATTTCGGCTTCAAAAAAGTTGACCATTTTCATGAAAAGATTTCGGCTTCAAAAAAGTTGACCATTTTCATGAAAAGATTTCGACTTCAAAAAAGTCGAAGATTTTCATGAAAAGATTTCGGCTTAAAAAAAAGTTGAACATTTTCATGAAGTAGTTCGGCTGCAAAAAAGTCGAAGATTTTCATGAAAAGATTTCTGCTTCAAAAAAGTTGAACATTTTCATGAAAAGATTTCGGCTTCAAAAAATTTTAAAATTTTCATGAAAAGATTTCTGCTTCAAAAAAGTTGAAAATTTTCATGTAAAGATTTCGGCTTCAAAAAGTTGAAAATTTTCATGAAAAGATTTCGGCTTCATAAAAGTTGACCATTTTCATGAAAAGATTTCGGCTTCAAAAAAGTTGAAAATTTTCATGAAAAGATTTCGGTTTCAAAAAGTTGAAAATTTTCATGAAAAGATTTCGGCTTCAAAAAAGTTGAAAATTTTCATGAAAAGATTTTGGTTTCAAAAAGTTGAAAATTTTCATGAAAAGATTTCAGCTTCAAAAAGGTTGAAAACTTTTATGAACTATTTCGACTTCAAAAAAGTCGAAGATTTTCATGAAAAGATTTCGGCTTCAAAGAAGTCTAAGATTTTCATGAAAAGATTTCGGCTTCAACAAAATTTGAAAATTTTCATGAAAAGATTTCGGCTTCAACAAAATTTGAAAATTTTCATGAAAAGATTTTGATTTCAAAAAGTGGAAAATTTTCATGAAAAGATTTCAGCTTCAAAAAGGTTGAAAACTTTCATGAACTATTTCGACTTCAAAAAAGTCTAAGATTTTCATGAAAAGATTTCTGCTTCAAAAAAGTCTAAGATTTTCATGAAAAGATTTCGGCTGCAAAAAAGTCTAAGATTTTCATGAAAAGATTTATGCTTCAAAAAAGATTTTCATGAAAAGATTTCTGCTTCAAAAACGTTTTTCATGAAAATATTTTGATTTCAAAAAGTGGAAAATTTTCATGAAAAGATTTTGGTTTCAAAAAGTTGAAAATTTTCATGAAAAGATTTCGGCTTCAAAAAATTTGAAAATTTTCATGAAAAGATTTTGGTTTCAAAAAGTTGAAAATTTTCATGAAAAGATTTCAGCTTCAAAAAGGTTGAAACCTTTCATGAACTATTTCGACTTCAAAAAAGTCGAAGATTTTCATGAAAAGATTTCGGCTTCAAAAAAGTTGAACATTTTCATGAAAAGATTTCTGCTTCAAAAAAGTCTAAGATTTTCATGAAAACATTTCTGCTTCAAAAAAGTTTAAAATTTTCATGAAAAGATTTCTGCTTCAAAAAAGTCTAAGATTTTCATGAAAAGATTTCGTCTGCAAAAAAGTCTAAGATTTTCATGAAAAGATTTCTGCTTTAAAAAAGTTGAAAATTTTCATGAAAAGATTTCGGCTTCAAAAAGTTGAAAATTTTCATGAAAAGATTTCGGCTTCAAAAAGTTGAAAATTTTCATGAAAAGATTTCGGCTTCAAAAAAGTTGACCATTTTCATGAAAAGATTTCGGCTTCAAAAAGTTGACCATTTTCATGAAAAGTTTTCGGCTTCAAAAAAGTTGAAAATTTTCATGGAAAGATTTCGGTTTCAAAAAAGTTGAAAATTTTCATGAAAAGATTTTGATTTCAAAAAGTTGAAAATTTTCATGAAAATATTTCGGCTTCAAAAAGTTGAAAATTTTCATGAAAAGATTTCGGCTTCAAAAAAGTTGACCATTTTCATGAAAAGATTTCGGCTTCAAAAAAGTTGAAAATTTTCATGAAAAGATTTCGGCTTCAAAAAAGTTGAACATTTTCATGAAAAGATTTTGATTTCAAAAAGTTGAAAATTTTCATGAACTATTTCGACTTCAAAAAAGTCGAAGATTTTCATGAAAAGATTTCGGCTTAAAAAAAAGTTGAACATTTTCATGAAGTATTTCGGCTGCAAAAAAGTCGAAGATTTTCATGAAAAGATTTCTGCTTCAAAAAAGTTGAACATTTTCATGAAAAGATTTCGGCTTCAAAAAAGTTGAAAATTTTCATGAAAAGATTTCGGTTTCAAAAAAGTTGAAAATTTTCATGAAAAAATTTTGATTTCAAAAAGTTGAAAATTTTCATGAAAAGATTTCGGCTTCAAAAAGTTGAAAATTTTCATGAAAAGATTTCGGCTTCAAAAAAGTTGACCATTTTCATGAAAAGATTTCGGCTTCAAAAAAGTTGAAAATTTTCATGAAAAGATTTCGGCTTCAAAAAAGTTGACCATTTTCATGAAGTATTTCGGCTTCAAAAAAGTCTAAGATTTTCATGAAAAGATTTCGGCTTCAAAAAGTTGAAAATTTTCATGAAAAGATTTCGGCTTCAAAAAAGTTGATCATTTTCATGAAAAGATTTCGGCTTCAAAAAAGTTGAAAATTTTCATGAAAAGATTTCGGCTTCAAAAAATTTGAAAATTTTCATGAAAAGATTTTGATTTCAAAAAGTGGAAAATTTTCATGAAAAGATTTCAGCTTCAAAAAGGTTGAAAACTTTCATGAACTATTTCGACTTCAAAAAAGTCGAAGATTTTCATGAAAAGATTTCAGCTTCAAAAAAGTTGACCATTTTCATGAAAAGATTTCGGCTTCAAAAAAGTTGAAAATTTTCATGAAAAGATTTCGGTTTCAAAAAGTTGAAAATTTTCATGAAAAGATTTCGGCTTCAAAAAAGTTGAAAATTTTCATGTAAAGATTTCGGATTCAAAAAGTTGAAAATTTTCATGAAAAGATTTCGGCTTCATAAAAGTTGACCATTTTCATGAAAAGATTTCTGCTTCAAAAAAGTCTAAGATTTTCATGAAAAGATTTCTGCTTCAAAAAAGTTGAAAATTTTCATGAAAAGATTTCTGCTTCAAAAAGTTGAAAATTTTCATGAAAAGATTTCGGCTTCAAAAAGTTGACAATGTTCATGAAAAGATTTCGGCTTCAAAAAAGTCGAAGATTTTCATGAAAAGATTTCAGCTTCAAAAAAGTTGAAAATTTTCATGAAAAGATTTCGGCTTCAAAAAGGTTGAAAACTTTCATGAACTATTTCGACTTCAAAAAAGTCGAAGATTTTCATGAAAAGATTTCGGCTTAAAAAAAAGTTGAACATTTTCATGTAGTATTTCGGCTGCAAAAAAGTCAAAAATTTTCATGAAAAGATTTCTGCTTCAAAAAAGTTGAACATTTTCATGAAAAGATTTCGGCTTCAAAAAAGTTTAAAATTTTCATGAAAAGATTTCTGCTTCAAAAAAGTCTAAGATTTTCATGAAAAGATTTCGGCTTCAAAAAAGTTGAAAATTTTCATGTAAAGATTTCGGCTTCAAAAAGTTGAAAATTTTCATGAAAAGATTTCGGCTTCATAAAAGTTGACCATTTTCATGAAAAGATTTCGGCTTCAAAAAAGTTGAAAATTTTCATGAAAAGATTTCGGTTTCAAAAAGTTGAAAATTTTCATGAAAAGATTTCGGCTTCAAAAAAGTTGAAAATTTTCATGAAAAGATTTTGGTTTCAAAAAGTTGAAAATTTTCATGAAAAGATTTCAGCTTCAAAAAGGTTGAAAACTTTCATGAACTATTTCGACTTCAAAAAAGTCGAAGATTTTTATGAAAAGATTTCGGCTTCAAAAAAGTCTAAGATTTTCATGAAAAGATTTCGGCTGCAAAAAAGTCTAAGATTTTCATGAAAAGATTTATGCTTCAAAAAAGATTTTCATGTAAAGATTTCTGCTTCAAAAAAGTTTTTCATGAAAATATTTCGGTTTCAAAAAGTTGAAAATTTTCATGAAAAGATTTCGGCTTCAAAAAATTTGAAAATTTTCATGAAAAGATTTTGGTTTCAAAAAGTTGAAAATTTTCATGAAAAGATTTCAGCTTCAAAAAGGTTGAAAACTTTCATGAACTATTTCGACTTCAAAAAAGTCGAAGATTTTCATGAAAAGATTTCGGCTTCAAAAAAGTTGAACATTTTCATGAAAAGATTTCTGCTTCAAAAAAGTCTAAGATTTTCATGAAAAGATTTCGGCTGCAAAAAAGTCGAAGATTTTCATGAAAAGATTTCTGCTTCAAAAAAGTTTAAAATTTTCATGAAAAGATTTCGGCTTCAAAAAAGTTTAAAATTTTCATGAAAAGATTTCTGCTTCAAAAAAGTCTAAGATTTTCATGAAAAGATTTCTGCTTCAAAAAAGTTGAAAATTTTCATGAAAAGATTTCGGCTTCAAAAAGTTGAAAATTTTCATGAAAAGATTTCGGCTTCAAAAAGTTGAAAATTTTCATGAAAAGATTTCGGCTTTAAAAAAGTTGACCATTTTCATGAAAAGATTTCGGCTTCAAAAAGTTGACCATTTTCATGAAAAGTTTTCGGCTTCAAAAAAGTTGAAAAATTTCATGAAAAGATTTCGGTTTCAAAAAGGTTGAAAACTTTCATGAACTATTTCGACTTCAAAAAAGTTGAAGATTTTCATGAAAAGATTTCGGCTTCAAAAAAGTTGAACATTTTCATGAAAAGATTTCGGCTTCAAAAAAGTTGAACATTTTCATGAAGTATTTCGGCTTGAAAAAAGTTGAAAATTTACATTAAAAGATTTCGGCTTCAAAAAAGTCAAAAACTTTCATGAAGTATTTCGGCTTCAAAAAAGTTGAAAATTTTCATGAAAAGATTTCTACTTCAAAAAGTTGACCATTTTCATGAAAAGATTTCATTTTCAAAAAAGTTGAAGATTTTCATGAAAAGATTTCTGCTTCAAAAAAGTTGAAAATTTTCATGACAGGATTTTGGCTTTAAAAAAAGTAGAAATTTTCATGAAGTATTTCGGCTTCAAAAAGTAGAAAATTTTCATGAACTATTTCGGCTTCAAAAAAGTCGAAAATTTTTATGAAAAGATTTCGGCTTCAAAAAAGTTGACCATTTTCATGAAAAGATTTCGGCTTCAAAAAAGTTGAAAATTTTCATGAAAAGATTTCGGCTTCAAAAAATTTGAAAATTTTCATGAAAAGATTTTGATTTCAAAAAGTGGAAAATTTTCATGAAAAGATTTCAGCTTCAAAAAAGTTGACCATTTTCATGAAAAGATTTCGGCTTCAAAAAAGTTGAAAATTTTCATGAAAAGATTTCGGTTTCAAAAAGTTGAAAATTTTCATGAAAAGATTTCGGCTTCAAAAAAGTTGAAAATTTTCATGTAAAGATTTCGGATTCAAAAAGTTGAAAATTTTCATGAAAAGATTTCGGCTTCATAAAAGTTGACCATTTTCATGAAAAGATTTCTGCTTCAAAAAAGTCTAAGATTTTCATGAAAAGATTTCTGCTTCAAAAAAGTTGAAAATTTTCATGAAAAGATTTCTGCTTCAAAAAGTTGAAAATTTTCATGAAAAGATTTCGGCTTCAAAAAGTTGACAATGTTCATGAAAAGATTTCGGCTTCAAAAAAGTCGAAGATTTTCATGAAAAGATTTCGGCTTCAAAAAAGTTGAAAATTTTCATGAAAAGATTTCGGCTTCAAAAAGGTTGAAAACTTTCATGAACTATTTCGACTTCAAAAAAGTCGAAGATTTTCATGAAAAGATTTCGGCTTAAAAAAAAGTTGAACATTTTCATGTAGTATTTCGGCTGCAAAAAAGTCAAAAATTTTCATGAAAAGATTTCTGCTTCAAAAAAGTTGAACATTTTCATGAAAAGATTTCGGCTTCAAAAAAGTTTAAAATTTTCATGAAAAGATTTCTGCTTCAAAAAAGTCTAAGATTTTCATGAAAAGATTTCTGCTTCAAAAAAGTTGAAAATTTTCATGTAAAGATTTCGGCTTCAAAAAGTTGAAAATTTTCATGAAAAGATTTCGGCTTCATAAAAGTTGACCATTTTCATGAAAAGATTTCGGCTTCAAAAAAGTTGAAAATTTTCATGAAAAGATTTCGGTTTCAAAAAGTTGAAAATTTTCATGAAAAGATTTCGGCTTCAAAAAAGTTGAAAATTTTCATGAAAAGATTTTGGTTTCAAAAAGTTGAAAATTTTCATGAAAAGATTTCAGCTTCAAAAAGGTTGAAAACTTTCATGAACTATTTCGACTTCAAAAAAGTCGAAGATTTTTATGAAAAGATTTCGGCTTCAAAAAAGTCTAAGATTTTCATGAAAAGATTTCGGCTGCAAAAAAGTCTAAGATTTTCATGAAAAGATTTATGCTTCAAAAAAGATTTTCATGTAAAGATTTCTGCTTCAAAAAAGTTTTTCATGAAAATATTTCGGTTTCAAAAAGTTGAAAATTTTCATGAAAAGATTTCGGCTTCAAAAAATTTGAAAATTTTCATGAAAAGATTTTGGTTTCAAAAAGTTGAAAATTTTCATGAAAAGATTTCAGCTTCAAAAAGGTTGAAAACTTTCATGAACTATTTCGACTTCAAAAAAGTCGAAGATTTTCATGAAAAGATTTCGGCTTCAAAAAAGTTGAACATTTTCATGAAAAGATTTCTGCTTCAAAAAAGTCTAAGATTTTCATGAAAAGATTTCGGCTGCAAAAAAGTCGAAGATTTTCATGAAAAGATTTCTGCTTCAAAAAAGTTTAAAATTTTCATGAAAAGATTTCGGCTTCAAAAAAGTTTAAAATTTTCATGAAAAGATTTCTGCTTCAAAAAAGTCTAAGATTTTCATGAAAAGATTTCTGCTTCAAAAAAGTTGAAAATTTTCATGAAAAGATTTCGGCTTCAAAAAGTTGAAAATTTTCATGAAAAGATTTCGGCTTCAAAAAGTTGAAAATTTTCATGAAAAGATTTCGGCTTTAAAAAAGTTGACCATTTTCATGAAAAGATTTCGGCTTCAAAAAGTTGACCATTTTCATGAAAAGTTTTCGGCTTCAAAAAAGTTGAAAAATTTCATGAAAAGATTTCGGTTTCAAAAAGGTTGAAAACTTTCATGAACTATTTCGACTTCAAAAAAGTTGAAGATTTTCATGAAAAGATTTCGGCTTCAAAAAAGTTGAACATTTTCATGAAAAGATTTCGGCTTCAAAAAAGTTGAACATTTTCATGAAGTATTTCGGCTTGAAAAAAGTTGAAAATTTACATTAAAAGATTTCGGCTTCAAAAAAGTCAAAAACTTTCATGAAGTATTTCGGCTTCAAAAAAGTTGAAAATTTTCATGAAAAGATTTCTACTTCAAAAAGTTGACCATTTTCATGAAAAGATTTCATTTTCAAAAAAGTTGAAGATTTTCATGAAAAGATTTCTGCTTCAAAAAAGTTGAAAATTTTCATGACAGGATTTTGGCTTTAAAAAAAGTAGAAATTTTCATGAAGTATTTCGGCTTCAAAAAGTAGAAAATTTTCATGAACTATTTCGGCTTCAAAAAAGTCGAAAATTTTTATGAAAAGATTTCGGCTTCAAAAAAGTTGACCATTTTCATGAAAAGATTTCGGCTTCAAAAAAGTTGAAAATTTTCATGAAAAGATTTCGGCTTCAAAAAATTTGAAAATTTTCATGAAAAGATTTTGATTTCAAAAAGTGGAAAATTTTCATGAAAAGATTTCAGCTTCAAAAAAGTTGAAAACTTTCATGAACTATTTCGACTTCAAAAAAGTCGAAGATTTTCATGAAAAGATTTCGGCTGCAAAAAAGTCTAAGATTTTCATGAAAAGATTTATGCTTCAAAAAAGATTTTCATGAAAATATTTTGATTTCAAAAAGTGGAAAATTTTCATGAAAAGATTTCGGTTTCAAAAAGTTGAAAATTTTCATGAAAAGATTTCGGCTTCAAAAAATTTGAAAATTTTCATGAAAAGATTTTGGTTTCAAAAAGTTGAAAATTTTCATGAAAAGATTTCAGCTTCAAAAAGGTTGAAAACTTTCATGAACTATTTCGATTTGAAAAAAGTCGAAGATTTTCATGAAAAGATTTCGGCTTCAAAAAAGTTGAACATTTTCATGAAAAGATTTCTGCTTCAAAAAAGTCTAAGATTTTCATGAAAAGATTTCGGCTGCAAAAAAGTCGAAGATTTTCATGAAAAGATTTCTGCTTCAAAAAAGTTTAAAATTTTCATGAAAAGATTTCTGCTTCAAAAAAGTCGAAGATTTTCATGAAAAGATTTCTGCTTCAAAAAAGTTGAAAATTTTCATGAAAAGATTTCGGCTTCAAAAAGTTGAAAATTTTCATGAAAAGATTTCGGCTTCAAAAAGTTGAAAATTTTCATGAAAAGATTTCGGCTTCAAAAAAGTTGAAGATTTTCATGAAAAGATTTCGGCTTCAAAAAGTTGACCATTTTCATGAAAAGTTTTCGGCTTCAAAAAAGTTGAAAAATTTCATGAAAAGATTTCGGTTTCAAAAAGGTTGAAAACTTTCATGAACTATTTCGACTTCAAAAAAGTTGAAGATTTTCATGAAAAGATTTCGGCTTCAAAAAAGTTGAACATTTTCATGAAAAGATTTCGGCTTCAAAAAAGTTGAACATTTTCATGAAGTATTTCGGCTTGAAAAAAGTTGAAAATTTACATTAAAAGATTTCGGCTTCAAAAAAGTCAAAAACTTTCATGAAGTATTTCGGCTTCAAAAAAGTTGAAAATTTTCATGAAAAGATTTCTACTTCAAAAAGTTGACCATTTTCATGAAAAGATTTCATTTTCAAAAAAGTTGAAGATTTTCATGAAAAGATTTCTGCTTCAAAAAAGTTGAAAATTTTCATGACAGGATTTTGGCTTTAAAAAAAGTAGAAATTTTCATGAAGTATTTCGGCTTCAAAAAGTAGAAAATTTTCATGAACTATTTCGGCTTCAAAAAAGTCGAAAATTTTTATGAAAAGATTTCGGCTTCAAAAAAGTTGACCATTTTCATGAAAAGATTTCGGCTTCAAAAAAGTTGAAAATTTTCATGAAAAGATTTCGGCTTCAAAAAATTTGAAAATTTTCATGAAAAGATTTTGATTTCAAAAAGTGGAAAATTTTCATGAAAAGATTTCAGCTTCAAAAAAGTTGAAAACTTTCATGAACTATTTCGACTTCAAAAAAGTCGAAGATTTTCATGAAAAGATTTCGGCTGCAAAAAAGTCTAAGATTTTCATGAAAAGATTTATGCTTCAAAAAAGATTTTCATGAAAATATTTTGATTTCAAAAAGTGGAAAATTTTCATGAAAAGATTTCGGTTTCAAAAAGTTAAAAATTTTCATGAAAAGATTTCGGCTTCAAAAAATTTGAAAATTTTCATGAAAAGATTTTGGTTTCAAAAAGTTGAAAATTTTCATGAAAAGATTTCAGCTTCAAAAAGGTTGAAAACTTTCATGAACTATTTCGACTTCAAAAAAGTCGAAGATTTTCATGAAAAGATTTCGGCTTCAAAAAAGTTGAACATTTTCATGAAGTATTTCGGCTGCAAAAAAGTCGAAGATTTTCATGAAAAGAATTCGGCTTCAAAAAAGTTGAACATTTTCATGAAAAGATTTCTGCTTCATAAAAGTTGAACATTTTCATGAAGTATTTCGGCTGCAAAAAAGTCGAAGATTTTCATGAAAAGATTTCGGCTTCAAAAAAGTTTAAAATTTTCATGAAAAGATTTCTGCTTCAAAAAAGTCTAAGATTTTCATGAAAAGATTTCTGCTTCAAAAAAGTTGAAAATTTTCATGAAAAGATTTCGGCTTCAAAAAGTTGAAAATTTTCATGAAAAGATTTCGGCTTCAAAAAGTTGAAAATTTTCATGAAAAGATTTCGGCTTTAAAAAAGTTGACCATTTTCATGAAAAGATTTCGGCTTCAAAAAGTTGACCATTTTCATGAAAAGTTTTCGGCTTCAAAAAAGTTGAAAAATTTCATGAAAAGATTTCGGTTTCAAAAAGGTTGAAAACTTTCATGAACTATTTCGACTTCAAAAAAGTTGAAGATTTTCATGAAAAGATTTCGGCTTCAAAAAAGTCGAACATTTTCATGAAAAGATTTCGGCTTCAAAAAAGTTGAACATTTTCATGAAGTATTTCGGCTTGAAAAAAGTTGAAAATTTACATTAAAAGATTTCGGCTTCAAAAAAGTCAAAAACTTTCATGAAGTATTTCGGCTTCAAAAAAGTTGAAAATTTTCATGAAAAGATTTCTACTTCAAAAAGTTGACCATTTTCATGAAAAGATTTCATTTTCAAAAAAGTTGAAGATTTTCATGAAAAGATTTCTGCTTCAAAAAAGTTGAAAATTTTCATGACAGGATTTTGGCTTTAAAAAAAGTAGAAATTTTCATGAAGTATTTCGGCTTCAAAAAGTTGAAAACCTTCATGAACTATTTCGGCTTCAAAAAAGTCGAAAATTTTTATGAAAAGATTTCGGCTTCAAAAAAGTTGACCATTTTCATGAAAAGATTTCGGCTTCAAAAAAGTTGAAAATTTTCATGAAAAGATTTCGGCTTCAAAAAAGTTGAAAATTTTCATGAAAAGATTTCGGCTTCAAAAAAGTTGAACATTTTCATGAAAAGATTTCGGCTTCAAAAAAGTTGAACATTTTCATGAAGTATTTCGGCTTGAAAAAAGTTGAAAATTTACATTAAAAGATTTCGGCTTCAAAAAAGTCAAAAACTTTCATGAAGTATTTCGGCTTCAAAAAAGTTGAAAATTTTCATGAAAAGATTTCTACTTCAAAAAGTTGACCATTTTCATGAAAAGATTTCATTTTCAAAAAAGTTGAAGATTTTCATGAAAAGATTTCTGCTTCAAAAAAGTTGAAAATTTTCATGACAGGATTTTGGCTTTAAAAAAAGTAGAAATTTTCATGAAGTATTTCGGCTTCAAAAAGTAGAAAATTTTCATGAACTATTTCGGCTTCAAAAAAGTCGAAAATTTTTATGAAAAGATTTCGGCTTCAAAAAAGTTGACCATTTTCATGAAAAGATTTCGGCTTCAAAAAAGTTGAAAATTTTCATGAAAAGATTTCGGCTTCAAAAAATTTGAAAATTTTCATGAAAAGATTTTGATTTCAAAAAGTGGAAAATTTTCATGAAAAGATTTCAGCTTCAAAAAAGTTGAAAACTTTCATGAACTATTTCGACTTCAAAAAAGTCGAAGATTTTCATGAAAAGATTTCGGCTGCAAAAAAGTCTAAGATTTTCATGAAAAGATTTATGCTTCAAAAAAGATTTTCATGAAAATATTTTGATTTCAAAAAGTGGAAAATTTTCATGAAAAGATTTCGGTTTCAAAAAGTTGAAAATTTTCATGAAAAGATTTCGGCTTCAAAAAATTTGAAAATTTTCATGAAAAGATTTTGGTTTCAAAAAGTTGAAAATTTTCATGAAGTATTTCGGCTTCAAAAAAGTTGAAAATTTTCATGAAAAGATTTTGGTTTCAAAAAGTTGAAAATTTTCATGAAAAGATTTCAGCTTCAAAAAGGTTGAAAACTTTCATGAACTATTTCGACTTCAAAAAAGTCGAAGATTTTCATGAAAAGATTTCGGCTTCAAAAAGTTAAAAATTTTCATGAAGTATTTCGGCTGCAAAAAAGTCGAAGATTTTCATGAAAAGATTTCTGCTTCAAAAAAGTTGAAGATTTTCATGAAAAGATTTCGGCTTCAAAAAAGTTAAAAATTTTCATGAAAAGATTTCTGCTTCAAAAAAGTCTAAGATTTTCATGAAAAGATTTCTGCTTCAAAAAAGTTGAAAATTTTCATGAAAAGATTTCGGCTTCAAAAAGTTGAAAATTTTCATGAAAAGATTTCTGCTTCAAAAAAGTTGAAAATTTTCATGAAAAGATTTCGGCTTCAAAAAAGTTTAAAATTTTCATGAAAAGATTTCTGCTTCAAAAAAGTCTAAGATTTTCATGAAAAGATTTCTGCTTCAAAAAAGTTGAAAATTTTCATGACAGGATTTTGGCTTCAAAAAAAGTAGAAATTTTCATGAAGTATTTCGGCTTCAAAAAAGAAAAAATTTTCATGAAGTATTTCGGCTGCAAAAAAGTCGAAGATTTTCATGAAAAGATTTCAGCTTCAAAAAAGTCTAAGATTTTCATGAAAAGATTTCGGCTTCAAAAAGTTGAAAATTTTCATGAAAAGATTTCTGCTTCAAAAAAGTTGAAAATTTTCATGAAAAGATTTCGGCTTCAAAAAAGTTTAAAATTTTCATGAAAAGATTTCTGCTTCAAAAAAGTCTAAGATTTTCATGAAAAGATTTCTGCTTCAAAAAAGTTGAAAATTTTCATGACAGGATTTTGGCTTCAAAAAAAGTAGAAATTTTCATGAAGTATTTCGGCTTCAAAAAAGAAAAAATTTTCATGAAGTATTTCGGCTGCAAAAAAGTCGAAGATTTTCATGAAAAGATTTCAGCTTCAAAAAAGTCTAAGATTTTCATGAAAAGATTTCGGCTTCAAAAAAGTTGAAAATTTTCATGAAAAGATTTTGGTTTCAAAAAGTTGAAAATTTTCATGAAGTATTTCGGCTTCAAAAAAGTTGAAAATTTTCATGAAAAGATTTTGGTTTCAAAAAGTTGAAAATTTTCATGAAAAGATTTCAGCTTCAAAAAGGTTGAAAACTTTCATGAACTATTTCGACTTAAAAAAAGTCGAAGATTTTCATGAAAAGATTTCGGCTTCAAAAAGTTAAAAATTTTCATGAAGTATTTCGGCTGCAAAAAAGTCGAAGATTTTCATGAAAAGATTTCTGCTTCAAAAAAGTTGAACATTTTCATGAAAAGATTTCGGCTTCAAAAAAGTTAAAAATTTTCATGAAAAGATTTCTGCTTCAAAAAAGTCTAAGATTTTCATGAAAAGATTTCTGCTTCAAAAAAGTTGAAAATTTTCATGAAAAGATTTCGGCTTCAAAAAAGTTTAAAATTTTCATGAAAAGATTTCTGCTTCAAAAAAGTCTGAGATTTTCATGAAAAGATTTCTGCTTCAAAAAAGTTTAAAATTTTCATGAAAAGATTTCGGCTTCAAAAAAGTTTAAAATTTTCATGAAAAGATTTCTGCTTCAAAAAAGTCTAAGATTTTCATGAAAAGATTTCTGCTTCAAAAAAGTTGAAAATTTTCATGACAGGATTTTGGCTTCAAAAAAAGTAGAAATTTTCATGAAGTATTTCGGCTTCAAAAAAGAAAAAATTTTCATGAAGTATTTCGGCTGCAAAAAAGTCGAAGATTTTCATGAAAAGATTTCTGCTTCAAAAAAGTTGAACATTTTCATGAAAAGATTTCGGCTTCAAAAAAGTTAAAAATTTTCATGAAAAGATTTCTGCTTCAAAAAAGTCTAAGATTTTCATGAAAAGATTTCTGCTTCAAAAAAGTTGAAAATTTTCATGAAAAGATTTCGGCTTCAAAAAAGTTTAAAATTTTCATGAAAAGATTTCTGCTTCAAAAAAGTCTGAGATTTTCATGAAAAGATTTCTGCTTCAAAAAAGTTGAAAATTTTCATGAAAAGATTTCGGCTTCAAAAAAGTTTAAAATTTTCATGAAAAGATTTCGGCTTCAAAAAAGTAAAAATTTTCATGAAGTATTTCGGCTGCAAAAAAGTCGAAGATTTTCATGAAAAGATTTCGGCTTCAAAAAAGTAAAAATTTTCATGAAGCATTTCGGCTACAAAAAAGTCGAAGATTTTCATGAAAAGATTTCGGCTTCAAAAAAGTAAAAATTTTCATAAAGTATTTCTGCTTCAAAAAAGTCTAAGATTTTCATGAAAAGATTTCTGCTTCAAAAAAGTTGAAAATTTTCATGAAAAGATTTCGGCTTCAAAAAGTTGAAAATTTTCATGAAGTATTTCGGCTTCAAAAAAGTTGAAAATTTTCATGAAAAGATTTTGGTTTCAAAAAGTTGAAAATTTTCATGAAAAGATTTCAGCTTCAAAAAGGTTGAAAACTTTCATGAACTATTTCGACTTCAAAAAAGTCGAAGATTTTCATGAAAAGTTTTCGGCTTCAAAAAAGTTGAACATTTTCATGAAGTATTTCGGCTGCAAAAAAGTCGAAGATTTTCATGAAAAGATTTCTGCTTCAAAAAAGTTGAACATTTTCATGAAAAGATTTCGGCTTCAAAAAAGTTTAATATTTTCATGAAAAGATTTCTGCTTCAAAAAAGTCTAAGATTTTCATGAAAAGATTTCTGCTTCAAAAAAGTTGAAAATTTTCATGAAAAGATTTTGGTTTCAAAAAGTTTAAAATTTTCATGAAAAAATTTCTGCTTCAAAAAGGTTGAAAATTTTCATGAAAAGATTTCTGCTTCAAAAAAGTCTAAGATTTTCATGAAAAGATTTCTGCTTCAAAAAAGTTGAAAATTTTCATGAAAAGATTTTGGTTTCAAAAAGTTTAAAATTTTCATGAAAAGATTTCTGCTTCAAAAAGGTTGAAAATTTTCATGAAAAGATTTTGGCTTCAAAAAGTTGACAATTTTCATGAAAAGATTTCGGCTTCAAAATAGTTGAAAAATTTCATGAAAAGATTTCGGTTTCAAAAAGTTGAAAATTTTCATGAAGTATTTCGGCTTCAAAAAAGTTGAAAATTTTCATGAAAAGATTTTGGTTTCAAAAAGTTGAAAATTTTCATGAAAAGATTTCAGCTTCAAAAAGGTTGAAAACTTTCATGAACTATTTCGACTTCAAAAAAGTCGAAGATTTTCATGAAAAGTTTTCGGCTTCAAAAAAGTTGAACATTTTCATGAAGTATTTCGGCTGCAAAAAAGTCGAAGATTTTCATGAAAAGATTTCTGCTTCAAAAAAGTTGACCATTTTCATGAAAAGATTTCTGCTTCAAAAAAGTTGAACATTTTCATGAAAAGATTTCGGCTTCAAAAAAGTCTAAGATTTTCATGAAAAGATTTCTGCTTCAAAAAAGTTTAAAATTTTCATGAAAAGATTTCGGCTTCAAAAAAGTTTAAAATTTTCATGAAAAGATTTCGGCTTCAAAAAAGTTGACCATTTTCATGAAAAGATTTCGGCTTCAAAAAGTTGAAAATTTTCATAAAAAGATTTCGGCTTCAAAAAAGTTGAAAATTTTCATGAAAAGATTTTGGTTTCAAAAAGTTTAAAATTTTCATGAAGTATTTCGGCTTCAAAAAAGTTGAAAATTTTCATGAAAAGATTTTGGTTTCAAAAAGTTGAAAATTTTCATGAAAAGATTTCAGCTTCAAAAAGGTTGAAAACTTTCATGAACTATTTCGACTTCAAAAAAGTCGAAGATTTTCATGAAAAGTTTTCGGCTTCAAAAAAGTTGAACATTTTCATGAAGTATTTCGGAAGCAAAAAAGTCGAAGATTTTCATGAAAAGATTTCTGCTTCAAAAAAGTTGACCATTTTCATGAAAAGATTTCGGCTTCAAAAAAGTTAAAGATTTTCATGAAAAGATTTCGGCTTCAAAAAAGTTGAAAATTTTCATGAAAAGATTTCGGCTTCAAAAAAGTTTAAAATTTTCATGAAAAGATTTCTGCTTCAAAAAAGTCTAAGATTTTCATGAAAAGATTTCTGCTTCAAAAAAGTTGAAAATTTTCAGGAAAAGATTTCGGCTTCAAAAAGTTGAAAATTTTCATGAAAAGATTTCTACTTCAAAAAGTTGAAAATTTTCATGAAAAGATTTCAGCTTCAAAAAAGTTGAAGATTTTCATGAAAAGATTTCTGCTTCAAGAAAGTTGAAAATTTTCATGACAGGATTTTGGATTCAAAAAAAGTAGAAATTTTCATGAAGTATTTCGGCTTCAAAAAATAAAAAATTTTCATGAAGTATTTCGGCTGCAAAAAAGTCAAAGATTTTCATGAAAAGATTTCTGCTTCAAAAAAGTTGAACATTTTCATGAAAAGATTTCGGCTTCAAAAAAGTTTAAAATTTTCATGAAAAGATTTCAGCTTCAAAAAAGTCTAAGATTTTCATGAAAAGATTTCGGCTTCAAAAAAGTTGAAAATTTTCATGAAAAGATTTTGGTTTCAAAAAGTTGAAAATTTTCATGAAGTATTTCGGCTTCAAAAAAGTTGAAAATTTTCATGAAAAGATTTTGGTTTCAAAAAGTTGAAAATTTTCATGAAAAGATTTCAGCTTCAAAAAGGTTGAAAACTTTCATGAACTATTTCGACTTCAAAAAAGTCGAAGATTTTCATGAAAAGATTTCGGCTTCAAAAAGTTAAAAATTTTCATGAAGTATTTCGGCTGCAAAAAAGTCGAAGATTTTCATGAAAAGATTTCTGCTTCAAAAAAGTTGAACATTTTCATGAAAAGATTTCGGCTTCAAAAAAGTTAAAAATTTTCATGAAAAGATTTCTGCTTCAAAAAAGTTGAAAATTTTCATGAAAAGATTTCGGCTTCAAAAAGTTGAAAATTTTCATGAAAAGATTTCGGCTTCAAAAAAGTTGAAAATTTTCATGAAAAGATTTCGGCTTCAAAAAAGTTGAAAATTTTCATGAAAAGATTTTGGTTTCAAAAAGTTGAAAATTTTCATGAAGTATTTCGGCTTCAAAAAAGTTGAAAATTTTCATGAAAAGATTTTGGTTTCAAAAAGTTGAAAATTTTCATGAAAAGATTTCAGCTTCAAAAAGGTTGAAAACTTTCATGAACTATTTCGACTTCAAAAAAGTCGAAGATTTTCATGAAAAGATTTCGGCTTCAAAAAGTTAAAAATTTTCATGAAGTATTTCGGCTTCAAAAAAGTTGAAAATTTTCATGAAAAGATTTTGGTTTCAAAAAGTTGAAAATTTTCATGAAAAGATTTCAGCTTCAAAAAGGTTGAAAACTTTCATGAACTATTTCGACTTCAAAAAAGTCGAAGATTTTCATGAAAAGTTTTCGGCTTCAAAAAAGTTGAACATTTTCATGAAGTATTTCGGAAGCAAAAAAGTCGAAGATTTTCATGAAAAGATTTCTGCTTCAAAAAAGTTGACCATTTTCATGAAAAGATTTCGGCTTCAAAAAAGTTAAAGATTTTCATGAAAAGATTTCGGCTTCAAAAAAGTTGAAAATTTTCATGAAAAGATTTCGGCTTCAAAAAAGTTTAAAATTTTCATGAAAAGATTTCTGCTTCAAAAAAGTCTAAGATTTTCATGAAAAGATTTCTGCTTCAAAAAAGTTGAAAATTTTCAGGAAAAGATTTCGGCTTCAAAAAGTTGAAAATTTTCATGAAAAGATTTCTACTTCAAAAAGTTGAAAATTTTCATGAAAAGATTTCAGCTTCAAAAAAGTTGAAGATTTTCATGAAAAGATTTCTGCTTCAAGAAAGTTGAAAATTTTCATGACAGGATTTTGGATTCAAAAAAAGTAGAAATTTTCATGAAGTATTTCGGCTTCAAAAAATAAAAAATTTTCATGAAGTATTTCGGCTGCAAAAAAGTCAAAGATTTTCATGAAAAGATTTCTGCTTCAAAAAAGTTGAACATTTTCATGAAAAGATTTCGGCTTCAAAAAAGTTTAAAATTTTCATGAAAAGATTTCAGCTTCAAAAAAGTCTAAGATTTTCATGAAAAGATTTCGGCTTCAAAAAAGTTGAAAATTTTCATGAAAAGATTTTGGTTTCAAAAAGTTGAAAATTTTCATGAAGTATTTCGGCTTCAAAAAAGTTGAAAATTTTCATGAAAAGATTTTGGTTTCAAAAAGTTGAAAATTTTCATGAAAAGATTTCAGCTTCAAAAAGGTTGAAAACTTTCATGAACTATTTCGACTTCAAAAAAGTCGAAGATTTTCATGAAAAGATTTCGGCTTCAAAAAGTTAAAAATTTTCATGAAGTATTTCGGCTGCAAAAAAGTCGAAGATTTTCATGAAAAGATTTCTGCTTCAAAAAAGTTGAACATTTTCATGAAAAGATTTCGGCTTCAAAAAAGTTAAAAATTTTCATGAAAAGATTTCTGCTTCAAAAAAGTTGAAAATTTTCATGAAAAGATTTCGGCTTCAAAAAGTTGAAAATTTTCATGAAAAGATTTCGGCTTCAAAAAAGTTGAAAATTTTCATGAAAAGATTTCGGCTTCAAAAAAGTTGAAAATTTTCATGAAAAGATTTTGGTTTCAAAAAGTTGAAAATTTTCATGAAGTATTTCGGCTTCAAAAAAGTTGAAAATTTTCATGAAAAGATTTTGGTTTCAAAAAGTTGAAAATTTTCATGAAAAGATTTCAGCTTCAAAAAGGTTGAAAACTTTCATGAACTATTTCGACTTCAAAAAAGTCGAAGATTTTCATGAAAAGATTTCGGCTTCAAAAAGTTAAAAATTTTCATGAAGTATTTCGGCTGCAAAAAAGTCGAAGATTTTCATGAAAAGATTTCTGCTTCAAAAAAGTTCAACATTTTCATGAAAAGATTTCGGCTTCAAAAAAGTTAAAAATTTTCATGAAAAGATTTCTGCTTCAAAAAAGTAAGATTTTCATGAAAATATTTCTGCTTCAAAAAAGTTGAAAATTTTCATGAACTATTTCGACTTCAAAAAAGTCGAAGATTTTCATGAAAAGTTTTCGGCTTCAAAAAAGTTGAACATTTTCATGAAGTATTTCGGAAGCAAAAAAGTCGAAGATTTTCATGAAAAGATTTCTGCTTCAAAAAAGTTGACCATTTTCATGAAAAGATTTCGGCTTCAAAAAAGTTAAAGATTTTCATGAAAAGATTTCGGCTTCAAAAAAGTTGAAAATTTTCATGAAAAGATTTCGGCTTCAAAAAAGTTTAAAATTTTCATGAAAAGATTTCTGCTTCAAAAAAGTCTAAGATTTTCATGAAAAGATTTCTGCTTCAAAAAAGTTGAAAATTTTCAGGAAAAGATTTCGGCTTCAAAAAGTTGAAAATTTTCATGAAAAGATTTCTACTTCAAAAAGTTGAAAATTTTCATGAAAAGATTTCAGCTTCAAAAAAGTTGAAGATTTTCATGAAAAGATTTCTGCTTCAAGAAAGTTGAAAATTTTCATGACAGGATTTTGGATTCAAAAAAAGTAGAAATTTTCATGAAGTATTTCGGCTTCAAAAAATAAAAAATTTTCATGAAGTATTTCGGCTGCAAAAAAGTCAAAGATTTTCATGAAAAGATTTCTGCTTCAAAAAAGTTGAACATTTTCATGAAAAGATTTCGGCTTCAAAAAAGTTTAAAATTTTCATGAAAAGATTTCAGCTTCAAAAAAGTCTAAGATTTTCATGAAAAGATTTCGGCTTCAAAAAAGTTGAAAATTTTCATGAAAAGATTTTGGTTTCAAAAAGTTGAAAATTTTCATGAAGTATTTCGGCTTCAAAAAAGTTGAAAATTTTCATGAAAAGATTTTGGTTTCAAAAAGTTGAAAATTTTCATGAAAAGATTTCAGCTTCAAAAAGGTTGAAAACTTTCATGAACTATTTCGACTTCAAAAAAGTCGAAGATTTTCATGAAAAGATTTCGGCTTCAAAAAGTTAAAAATTTTCATGAAGTATTTCGGCTGCAAAAAAGTCGAAGATTTTCATGAAAAGATTTCTGCTTCAAAAAAGTTGAACATTTTCATGAAAAGATTTCGGCTTCAAAAAAGTTAAAAATTTTCATGAAAAGATTTCTGCTTCAAAAAAGTTGAAAATTTTCATGAAAAGATTTCGGCTTCAAAAAGTTGAAAATTTTCATGAAAAGATTTCGGCTTCAAAAAAGTTGAAAATTTTCATGAAAAGATTTCGGCTTCAAAAAAGTTGAAAATTTTCATGAAAAGATTTTGGTTTCAAAAAGTTGAAAATTTTCATGAAGTATTTCGGCTTCAAAAAAGTTGAAAATTTTCATGAAAAGATTTTGGTTTCAAAAAGTTGAAAATTTTCATGAAAAGATTTCAGCTTCAAAAAGGTTGAAAACTTTCATGAACTATTTCGACTTCAAAAAAGTCGAAGATTTTCATGAAAAGATTTCGGCTTCAAAAAGTTAAAAATTTTCATGAAGTATTTCGGCTGCAAAAAAGTCGAAGATTTTCATGAAAAGATTTCTGCTTCAAAAAAGTTCAACATTTTCATGAAAAGATTTCGGCTTCAAAAAAGTTAAAAATTTTCATGAAAAGATTTCTGCTTCAAAAAAGTAAGATTTTCATGAAAATATTTCTGCTTCAAAAAAGTTGAAAATTTTCATGAACTATTTCGACTTCAAAAAAGTCGAAGATTTTCATGAAAAGTTTTCGGCTTCAAAAAAGTTGAACATTTTCATGAAGTATTTCGGAAGCAAAAAAGTCGAAGATTTTCATGAAAAGATTTCTGCTTCAAAAAAGTTGACCATTTTCATGAAAAGATTTCGGCTTCAAAAAAGTTAAAGATTTTCATGAAAAGATTTCGGCTTCAAAAAAGTTGAAAATTTTCATGAAAAGATTTCGGCTTCAAAAAAGTTTAAAATTTTCATGAAAAGATTTCTGCTTCAAAAAAGTCTAAGATTTTCATGAAAAGATTTCTGCTTCAAAAAAGTTGAAAATTTTCAGGAAAAGATTTCGGCTTCAAAAAGTTGAAAATTTTCATGAAAAGATTTCTACTTCAAAAAGTTGAAAATTTTCATGAAAAGATTTCAGCTTCAAAAAAGTTGAAGATTTTCATGAAAAGATTTCTGCTTCAAGAAAGTTGAAAATTTTCATGACAGGATTTTGGATTCAAAAAAAGTAGAAATTTTCATGAAGTATTTCGGCTTCAAAAAATAAAAAATTTTCATGAAGTATTTCGGCTGCAAAAAAGTCAAAGATTTTCATGAAAAGATTTCTGCTTCAAAAAAGTTGAACATTTTCATGAAAAGATTTCGGCTTCAAAAAAGTTTAAAATTTTCATGAAAAGATTTCAGCTTCAAAAAAGTCTAAGATTTTCATGAAAAGATTTCGGCTTCAAAAAAGTTGAAAATTTTCATGAAAAGATTTTGGTTTCAAAAAGTTGAAAATTTTCATGAAGTATTTCGGCTTCAAAAAAGTTGAAAATTTTCATGAAAAGATTTTGGTTTCAAAAAGTTGAAAATTTTCATGAAAAGATTTCAGCTTCAAAAAGGTTGAAAACTTTCATGAACTATTTCGACTTCAAAAAAGTCGAAGATTTTCATGAAAAGATTTCGGCTTCAAAAAGTTAAAAATTTTCATGAAGTATTTCGGCTGCAAAAAAGTCGAAGATTTTCATGAAAAGATTTCTGCTTCAAAAAAGTTGAACATTTTCATGAAAAGATTTCGGCTTCAAAAAAGTTAAAAATTTTCATGAAAAGATTTCTGCTTCAAAAAAGTTGAAAATTTTCATGAAAAGATTTCGGCTTCAAAAAGTTGAAAATTTTCATGAAAAGATTTCGGCTTCAAAAAAGTTGAAAATTTTCATGAAAAGATTTCGGCTTCAAAAAAGTTGAAAATTTTCATGAAAAGATTTTGGTTTCAAAAAGTTGAAAATTTTCATGAAGTATTTCGGCTTCAAAAAAGTTGAAAATTTTCATGAAAAGATTTTGGTTTCAAAAAGTTGAAAATTTTCATGAAAAGATTTCAGCTTCAAAAAGGTTGAAAACTTTCATGAACTATTTCGACTTCAAAAAAGTCGAAGATTTTCATGAAAAGATTTCGGCTTCAAAAAGTTAAAAATTTTCATGAAGTATTTCGGCTGCAAAAAAGTCGAAGATTTTCATGAAAAGATTTCTGCTTCAAAAAAGTTGAACATTTTCATGAAAAGATTTCGGCTTCAAAAAAGTTAAAAATTTTCATGAAAAGATTTCTGCTTCAAAAAAGTCTAAGATTTTCATGAAAATATTTCTGCTTCAAAAAAGTTGAAAATTTTCATGAAAAGATTTCGGCTTCAAAAAGTTGAAAATTTTCATGAAAAGATTTCGGCATCAAAAAAGTTGAAAATTTTCATGAAAAGATTTCTGCTTCAAAAAAGTTGAAAATTTTCATGAAAAGATTTTGGTTTCAAAAAGTTTAAAATTTTCATGAAAAAATTTCTGCTTCAAAAAGGTTGAAAATTTTCATGAAAAGATTTCTGCTTCAAAAAAGTTGAAAATTTTCATGAAAAGATTTCGGCTTCAAAAAAGTCTAAGTTTTTAATGAAAAGATTTCTGCTTCAAAAAAGTTGAAAATTTTCATGAAAAGATTTTGGTTTCAAAAAGTTTAAAATTTTCATGAAAAAATTTCTGCTTCAAAAAGGTTGAAAATTTTCATGAAAAGATTTCTGCTTCAAAAAAGTTGAAAATTTTCATGAAAAGATTTCGGCTTCAAAAAAGTCCAAGATTTTCATGAAAAGATTTCTGCTTCAAAAAAGTTGAAAATTTTCATGAAAAGATTTTGGCTTCAAAAAGTTGACAATTTTCATGAAAAGATTTCGGCTTCAAAATAGTTGAAAATTTTCATGAAAAGATTTCGGTTTCAAAAAGTTGAAAATTTTCATGAAAAGATTTCTGCTTCAAAAAAGTCTAAGATTTTCATGAAAAGATTTCTGCTTCAAAAAAGTTGAAAATTTTCATGAAAAGATTTTGGTTTCAAAAAGTTTAAAATTTTCATGAAAAAATTTCTGCTTCAAAAAGGTTGAAGATTTTCATGAAAAGATTTCTGCTTCAAAAAAGTTGAAAATTTTCATGAAAAGATTTTGGTTTCAAAAAGTTTAAAATTATCATGAAAAGATTTCTGCTTCAAAAAGGTTGAAAATTTTCATGAAAAGATTTCGGTTTCAAAAAGTTGAAAATTTTCATGAAAAGATTTCGGCTTCAAAATAGTTGAAAATTTTCATGAAAAGATTTCGGTTTCAAAAAGTTGAAAATTTTCATGAAGTATTTCGGCTTCAAAAAAGTTGAAAATTTTCATGAAAAGATTTTGGTTTCAAAAAGTTGAAAATTTTCATGAAGTATTTCGGCTGCAAAAAAGTTGAACATTTTCATGAAAAGATTTCGGCTTCAAAAAAGTTTAAAATTTTCATGAAAAGATTTCTGCTTCAAAAAAGTCTAAGATTTTCATGAAAAGATTTCTGCTTCAAAAAAGTTGAAAATTTTCATGAAAAGATTTCGGCTTCAAAAAGTTGAAAATTTTCATGAAAAGATTTCGGCTTCAAAAAAGTTGACCATTTTCATGAAAAGATTTCAGCTTCAAAAAAGTTAAAAATTTTCATGAAAAGATTTCGGTTTCAAAAAGTTGAAAATTTTCATGAAAAGATTTCGGCTTCAAAAAAGTTGAAAATTTTCATGAAAAGATTTTGGTTTCAAAAAGTTGAAAATTTTCATGAAAAGATTTCAGCTTCAAAAAGGTTGAAAACTTTCATGAAAAGATTTCGGCTTCAAAAAAGTCGAAGATTTTCATGAAAAGATTTCGGCTTCAAAAAGTTGAAAATTTTCATGAAAAGATTTTGGCTTCAAAAAGTTGACAATTTTCATGAAAAGATTTCGGCTTCAAAATAGTTGAAAAATTTCATGAAAAGATTTCGGTTTCAAAAAGTTGAAAATTTTCATGAAGTATTTCGGCTTCAAAAAAGTTGAAAATTTTCATGAAAAGATTTTGGTTTCAAAAAGTTGAAAATTTTCATGAAAAGATTTCAGCTTCAAAAAGGTTGAAAACTTTCATGAACTATTTCGACTTCAAAAAAGTCGAAGATTTTCATGAAAAGTTTTCGGCTTCAAAAAAGTTGAACATTTTCATGAAGTATTTCGGCTGCAAAAAAGTCGAAGATTTTCATGAAAAGATTTCTGCTTCAAAAAAGTTGACCATTTTCATGAAAAGATTTCTGCTTCAAAAAAGTTGAACATTTTCATGAAAAGATTTCGGCTTCAAAAAAGTCTAAGATTTTCATGAAAAGATTTCTGCTTCAAAAAAGTTTAAAATTTTCATGAAAAGATTTCGGCTTCAAAAAAGTTTAAAATTTTCATGAAAAGATTTCGGCTTCAAAAAAGTTGACCATTTTCATGAAAAGATTTCGGCTTCAAAAAGTTGAAAATTTTCATAAAAAGATTTCGGCTTCAAAAAAGTTGAAAATTTTCATGAAAAGATTTTGGTTTCAAAAAGTTTAAAATTTTCATGAAGTATTTCGGCTTCAAAAAAGTTGAAAATTTTCATGAAAAGATTTTGGTTTCAAAAAGTTGAAAATTTTCATGAAAAGATTTCAGCTTCAAAAAGGTTGAAAACTTTCATGAACTATTTCGACTTCAAAAAAGTCGAAGATTTTCATGAAAAGTTTTCGGCTTCAAAAAAGTTGAACATTTTCATGAAGTATTTCGGAAGCAAAAAAGTCGAAGATTTTCATGAAAAGATTTCTGCTTCAAAAAAGTTGACCATTTTCATGAAAAGATTTCGGCTTCAAAAAAGTTAAAGATTTTCATGAAAAGATTTCGGCTTCAAAAAAGTTGAAAATTTTCATGAAAAGATTTCGGCTTCAAAAAAGTTTAAAATTTTCATGAAAAGATTTCTGCTTCAAAAAAGTCTAAGATTTTCATGAAAAGATTTCTGCTTCAAAAAAGTTGAAAATTTTCAGGAAAAGATTTCGGCTTCAAAAAGTTGAAAATTTTCATGAAAAGATTTCTACTTCAAAAAGTTGAAAATTTTCATGAAAAGATTTCAGCTTCAAAAAAGTTGAAGATTTTCATGAAAAGATTTCTGCTTCAAGAAAGTTGAAAATTTTCATGACAGGATTTTGGATTCAAAAAAAGTAGAAATTTTCATGAAGTATTTCGGCTTCAAAAAATAAAAAATTTTCATGAAGTATTTCGGCTGCAAAAAAGTCAAAGATTTTCATGAAAAGATTTCTGCTTCAAAAAAGTTGAACATTTTCATGAAAAGATTTCGGCTTCAAAAAAGTTTAAGATTTTCATGAAAAGATTTCAGCTTCAAAAAAGTCTAAGATTTTCATGAAAAGATTTCGGCTTCAAAAAAGTTGAAAATTTTCATGAAAAGATTTTGGTTTCAAAAAGTTGAAAATTTTCATGAAGTATTTCGGCTTCAAAAAAGTTGAAAATTTTCATGAAAAGATTTTGGTTTCAAAAAGTTGAAAATTTTCATGAAAAGATTTCAGCTTCAAAAAGGTTGAAAACTTTCATGAACTATTTCGACTTCAAAAAAGTCGAAGATTTTCATGAAAAGATTTCGGCTTCAAAAAGTTAAAAATTTTCATGAAGTATTTCGGCTGCAAAAAAGTCGAAGATTTTCATGAAAAGATTTCTGCTTCAAAAAAGTTGAACATTTTCATGAAAAGATTTCGGCTTCAAAAAAGTTAAAAATTTTCATGAAAAGATTTCTGCTTCAAAAAAGTTGAAAATTTTCATGAAAAGATTTCGGCTTCAAAAAGTTGAAAATTTTCATGAAAAGATTTTGGCTTCAAAAAAGTTGAAAATTTTCATGAAAAGATTTCGGCTTCAAAAAAGTTGAAAATTTTCATGAAAAGATTTTGGTTTCAAAAAGTTGAAAATTTTAATGAAAAGATTTCAGCTTCAACAAGGTTGAAAACTTTCATGAACTATTTCGACTTCAAAAAAGTCGAAGATTTTCATGAAAAGTTTTCGGCTTCAAAAAAGTTGAACATTTTCATGAAGTATTTCGGCTGCAAAAAAGTCGAAGATTTTCATGAAAAGATTTCTGCTTCAAAAAAGTTGACCATTTTCATGAAAAGATTTCGGCTTCAAAAAAGTTAAAGATTTTCATGAAAAGATTTCGGCTTCAAAAAAGTTGAAAATTTTCATGAAAAGATTTCGGCTTCAAAAAAGTTTAAAATTTTCATGAAAAGATTTCTGCTTCAAAAAAGTCTAAGATTTTCATGAAAAGATTTCTGCTTCAAAAAAGTTGAAAATTTTCAGGAAAAGATTTCGGCTTCAAAAAGTTGAAAATTTTCATGAAAAGATTTCTACTTCAAAAAGTTGAAAATTTTCATGAAAAGATTTCAGCTTCAAAAAAGTTGAAGATTTTCATGAAAAGATTTCTGCTTCAAGAAAGTTGAAAATTTTCATGACAGGATTTTGGCTTCAAAAAAAGTAGAAATTTTCATGAAGTATTTCGGCTTCAAAAAAGAAAAAATTTTCATGAAGTATTTCGGCTGCAAAAAAGTCAAAGATTTTCATGAAAAGATTTCTGCTTCAAAAAAGTTGAACATTTTCATGAAAAGATTTCGGCTTCAAAAAAGTTTAAAATTTTCATGAAAAGATTTCAGCTTCAAAAAAGTCTAATATTTTCATGAAAAGATTTCGGCTTCAAAAAAGTTGAAAATTTTCATGAAAAGATTTTGGTTTCAAAAAGTTGAAAATTTTCATGAAAAGATTTCAGCTTCAAAAAGGTTGAAAACTTTCATGAACTATTTCGACTTCAAAAAAGTCGAAGATTTTCATGAAAAGATTTCGGCTTCAAAAAGTTAAAAATTTTCATGAAGTATTTCGGCTGCAAAAAAGTCGAAGATTTTCATGAAAAGATTTCTGCTTCAAAAAAGTTCAACATTTTCATGAAAAGATTTCGGCTTCAAAAAAGTTAAAAATTTTCATGAAAAGATTTCTGCTTCAAAAAAGTCTAAGATTTTCATGAAAATATTTCGGCTTCAAAAAAGTTGAAAATTTTCATGAAAAGATTTCGGCTTCAAAAAGTTGAAAATTTTCATGAAAAGATTTCGGCATCAAAAAAGTTGAAAATTTTCATGAAAAGATTTCTGCTTCAAAAAAGTTGAAAATTTTCATGAAAAGATTTTGGTTTCAAAAAGTTTAAAATTTTCATGAAAAAATTTCTGCTTCAAAAAGGTTGAAAATTTTCATGAAAAGATTTCTGCTTCAAAAAAGTTGAAAATTTTCATGAAAAGATTTCGGCTTCAAAAAAGTCTAAGATTTTCATGAAAAGATTTCTGCTTCAAAAAAGTTGAAAATTTTCATGAAAAGATTTTGGTTTCAAAAAGTTTAAAATTTTCATGAAAAAATTTCTGCTTCAAAAAGGTTGAAAATTTTCATGAAAAGATTTCTGCTTCAAAAAAGTTGAAAATTTTCATGAAAAGATTTCGGCTTCAAAAAAGTCTAAGATTTTCATGAAAAGATTTCTGCTTCAAAAAAGTTGAAAATTTTCATGAAAAGATTTTGGCTTCAAAAAGTTGACAATTTTCATGAAAAGATTTCGGCTTCAAAATAGTTGAAAATTTTCATGAAAAGATTTCGGTTTCAAAAAGTTGAAAATTTTCATGAAAAGATTTCTGCTTCAAAAAAGTCTAAGATTTTCATGAAAAGATTTCTGCTTCAAAAAAGTTGAAAATTTTCATGAAAAGATTTTGGTTTCAAAAAGTTTAAAATTTTCATGAAAAAATTTCTGCTTCAAAAAGGTTGAAGATTTTCATGAAAAGATTTCTGCTTCAAAAAAGTTGAAAATTTTCATGAAAAGATTTTGGTTTCAAAAAGTTTAAAATTATCATGAAAAGATTTCTGCTTCAAAAAGGTTGAAAATTTTCATGAAAAGATTTCGGTTTCAAAAAGTTGAAAATTTTCATGAAAAGATTTCGGCTTCAAAATAGTTGAAAATTTTCATGAAAAGATTTCGGTTTCAAAAAGTTGAAAATTTTCATGAAGTATTTCGGCTTCAAAAAAGTTGAAAATTTTCATGAAAAGATTTTGGTTTCAAAAAGTTGAAAATTTTCATGAAAAGATTTCAGCTTCAAAAAGGTTGAAAACTTTCATGAACTATTTCGACTTCAAAAAAGTCGAAGATTTTCATGAAAAGTTTTCGGCTTCAAAAAAGTTGAACATTTTCATGAAGTATTTCGGCTGCAAAAAAGTCGAAGATTTTCATGAAAAGATTTCTGCTTCAAAAAAGTTGACCATTTTCATGAAAAGATTTCTGCTTCAAAAGAGTTGAACATTTTCATGAAAAGATTTCGGCATCAAAAAAGTCTAAGATTTTCATGAAAAGATTTCTGCTTCAAAAAAGTTTAAAATTTCCATGAAAAGATTTCGGCTTCAAAAAAGTTTAAAATTTTCATGAAAAGATTTCGGCTTCAAAAAAGTTGACCATTTTCATGAAAAGATTTCGGCTTCAAAAAAGTTGAAAATTTTCATGAAAAGATTTTGGTTTCAAAAAGTTGAAAATTTTCATGAAAAGATTTCGGCTTCAAAAAAGTTGAACATTTTCATGAAAAGATTTTGGTTCCAAAAAGTTGAAAATTTTCATGAAAAGATTTCAGCTTCAAAAAGGTTGAAAACTTTCATGAACTATTTCGACTTCAAAAAAGTCGAAGATTTTCATGAAAAGATTTCGGCTTAAAAAAAAGTTGAACATTTTCATGAAGTATTTCGGCTGCAAAAAAGTTGAACATTTTCATGAAAAGATTTCGGCTTCAAAAAAGTTTAAATTTTTCATGAAAAGATTTCTGCTTCAAAAAAGTCTAAGATTTTCATGAAAAGATTTCTGCTTCAAAAAAGTTGAAAATTTTCATGAAAAGATTTCGGCTTCAAAAAGTTGAAAATTTTCATGAAAAGATTTCGGCTTCAAAAAAGTTGACCATTTTCATGAAAAGATTTCAGCTTCAAAAAAGTTAAAAATTTTCATGAAAAGATTTCGGTTTCAAAAAGTTGAAAATTTTCATGAAAAGATTTCGGCTTCAAAAAAGTTGAAAATTTTCATGAAAAGATTTTGGTTTCAAAAAGTTGAAAATTTTCATGAAAAGATTTCAGCTTCAAAAAGGTTGAAAACTTTCATGAAAAGATTTCGGCTTCAAAAAGTTGAAAATTTTCATGAAAAGATTTCAGCTTCAAAAAGGTTGAAAACTTTCATGAAAAGATTTCGGCTTCAAAAAGTCGAAGATTTTCATGAAAAGATTTCGGCTTCAAAAAGTTGAAAATTTTCATGAAAAGATTTCGGCTTCAAAAAAGTTGACCATTTTCATGAAAAGATTTCAGCTTCAAAAAGTTTGAAAACTTTCATGAACTATTTCGACTTCAAAAAAGTCAAAGATTTTCATGAAAAGTTTTCGGCTTCAAAAATGTTGAACATTTTCATGAAGTATTTCGGCTGCAAAAAAGTCGAAGATTTTCATGAAAAGATTTCTGCTTCAAAAAAGTTGAACATTTTCATGAAAAGATTTCGGCTTCAAAAAAGTTAAAAATTTTCATGAAAAGATTTCTGCTTCAAAAAAGTTGAAAATTTTCATGAAAAGATTTCGGCTTCAAAAAGTTGAAAATTTTCATGAAAAGATTTTGGCTTCAAAAAAGTTGAAAATTTTCATGAAAAGATTTCGGCTTCAAAAAAGTTGAAAATTTTCATGAAAAGATTTTGGTTTCAAAAAGTTGAAAATTTTAATGAAAAGATTTCAGCTTCAACAAGGTTGAAAACTTTCATGAACTATTTCGACTTCAAAAAAGTCGAAGATTTTCATGAAAAGTTTTCGGCTTCAAAAAAGTTGAACATTTTCATGAAGTATTTCGGCTGCAAAAAAGTCGAAGATTTTCATGAAAAGATTTCTGCTTCAAAAAAGTTGACCATTTTCATGAAAAGATTTCGGCTTCAAAAAAGTTAAAGATTTTCATGAAAAGATTTCGGCTTCAAAAAAGTTGAAAATTTTCATGAAAAGATTTCGGCTTCAAAAAAGTTTAAAATTTTCATGAAAAGATTTCTGCTTCAAAAAAGTCTAAGATTTTCATGAAAAGATTTCTGCTTCAAAAAAGTTGAAAATTTTCAGGAAAAGATTTCGGCTTCAAAAAGTTGAAAATTTTCATGAAAAGATTTCTACTTCAAAAAGTTGAAAATTTTCATGAAAAGATTTCAGCTTCAAAAAAGTTGAAGATTTTCATGAAAAGATTTCTGCTTCAAGAAAGTTGAAAATTTTCATGACAGGATTTTGGCTTCAAAAAAAGTAGAAATTTTCATGAAGTATTTCGGCTTCAAAAAAGAAAAAATTTTCATGAAGTATTTCGGCTGCAAAAAAGTCAAAGATTTTCATGAAAAGATTTCTGCTTCAAAAAAGTTGAACATTTTCATGAAAAGATTTCGGCTTCAAAAAAGTTTTAAATTTTCATGAAAAGATTTCAGCTTCAAAAAAGTCTAATATTTTCATGAAAAGATTTCGGCTTCAAAAAAGTTGAAAATTTTCATGAAAAGATTTTGGTTTCAAAAAGTTGAAAATTTTCATGAAGTATTTCGGCTTCAAAAAAGTTTAAAATTTTCATGAAAAGATTTTGGTTTCAAAAAGTTTAAAATTTTCATGAAAAAATTTCTGCTTCAAAAAGGTTGAAAATTTTCATGAAAAGATTTCTGCTTCAAAAAAGTTGAAAATTTTCATGAAAAGATTTCGGCTTCAAAAAAGTCTAAGATTTTCATGAAAAGATTTCTGCTTCAAAAAAGTTGAAAATTTTCATGAAAAGATTTTGGTTTCAAAAAGTTTAAAATTTTCATGAAAAAATTTCTGCTTCAAAAAGGTTGAAAATTTTCATGAAAAGATTTCTGCTTCAAAAAAGTTGAAAATTTTCATGAAAAGATTTCGGCTTCAAAAAAGTCTAAGATTTTCATGAAAAGATTTCTGCTTCAAAAAAGTTGAAAATTTTCATGAAAAGATTTTGGCTTCAAAAAGTTGACAATTTTCATGAAAAGATTTCGGCTTCAAAATAGTTGAAAATTTTCATGAAAAGATTTCGGTTTCAAAAAGTTGAAAATTTTCATGAAAAGATTTCTGCTTCAAAAAAGTCTAAGATTTTCATGAAAAGATTTCTGCTTCAAAAAAGTTGAAAATTTTCATGAAAAGATTTTGGTTTCAAAAAGTTTAAAATTTTCATGAAAAAATTTCTGCTTCAAAAAGGTTGAAGATTTTCATGAAAAGATTTCTGCTTCAAAAAAGTTGAAAATTTTCATGAAAAGATTTTGGTTTCAAAAAGTTTAAAATTATCATGAAAAGATTTCTGCTTCAAAAAGGTTGAAAATTTTCATGAAAAGATTTCGGTTTCAAAAAGTTGAAAATTTTCATGAAAAGATTTCGGCTTCAAAATAGTTGAAAATTTTCATGAAAAGATTTCGGTTTCAAAAAGTTGAAAATTTTCATGAAGTATTTCGGCTTCAAAAAAGTTGAAAATTTTCATGAAAAGATTTTGGTTTCAAAAAGTTGAAAATTTTCATGAAAAGATTTCAGCTTCAAAAAGGTTGAAAACTTTCATGAACTATTTCGACTTCAAAAAAGTCGAAGATTTTCATGAAAAGTTTTCGGCTTCAAAAAAGTTGAACATTTTCATGAAGTATTTCGGCTGCAAAAAAGTCGAAGATTTTCATGAAAAGATTTCTGCTTCAAAAAAGTTGACCATTTTCATGAAAAGATTTCTGCTTCAAAAGAGTTGAACATTTTCATGAAAAGATTTCGGCATCAAAAAAGTCTAAGATTTTCATGAAAAGATTTCTGCTTCAAAAAAGTTTAAAATTTCCATGAAAAGATTTCGGCTTCAAAAAAGTTTAAAATTTTCATGAAAAGATTTCGGCTTCAAAAAAGTTGACCATTTTCATGAAAAGATTTCGGCTTCAAAAAAGTTGAAAATTTTCATGAAAAGATTTTGGTTTCAAAAAGTTGAAAATTTTCATGAAAAGATTTCGGCTTCAAAAAAGTTGAACATTTTCATGAAAAGATTTTGGTTCCAAAAAGTTGAAAATTTTCATGAAAAGATTTCAGCTTCAAAAAGGTTGAAAACTTTCATGAACTATTTCGACTTCAAAAAAGTCGAAGATTTTCATGAAAAGATTTCGGCTTAAAAAAAAGTTGAACATTTTCATGAAGTATTTCGGCTGCAAAAAAGTTGAACATTTTCATGAAAAGATTTCGGCTTCAAAAAAGTTTAAAATTTTCATGAAAAGATTTCTGCTTCAAAAAAGTCTAAGATTTTCATGAAAAGATTTCTGCTTCAAAAAAGTTGAAAATTTTCATGAAAAGATTTCGGCTTCAAAAAGTTGAAAATTTTCATGAAAAGATTTCGGCTTCAAAAAAGTTGACCATTTTCATGAAAAGATTTCAGCTTCAAAAAAGTTAAAAATTTTCATGAAAAGATTTCGGTTTCAAAAAGTTGAAAATTTTCATGAAAAGATTTCGGCTTCAAAAAAGTTGAAAATTTTCATGAAAAGATTTTGGTTTCAAAAAGTTGAAAATTTTCATGAAAAGATTTCAGCTTCAAAAAGGTTGAAAACTTTCATGAAAAGATTTCGGCTTCAAAAAGTTGAAAATTTTCATGAAAAGATTTCGGCTTCAAAAAAGTCGAAGATTTTCATGAAAAGATTTCGGCTTCAAAAAGTTGAAAATTTTCATGAAAAGATTTCGGCTTCAAAAAAGTTGACCATTTTCATGAAAAGATTTCAGCTTCAAAAAGGTTGAAAACTTTCATGAACTATTTCGACTTCAAAAAAGTCAAAGATTTTCATGAAAAGTTTTCGGCTTCAAAAATGTTGAACATTTTCATGAAGTATTTCGGCTGCAAAAAAGTCGAAGATTTTCATGAAAAGATTTCTGCTTCAAAAAAGTTGAACATTTTCATGAAAAGATTTCGGCTTCAAAAAAGTTTAAAATTTTCATGAAAAGATTTCTGCTTCAAAAAAGTCTAAGATTTTCATGAAAAGATTTCTGCTTCAAAAAAGTTGAAAATTTTCATGAAGTATTTCGGCTTCAAAAAAGTTGAAAATTTTCATGAAAAGATTTTGGTTTCAAAAAAGTCTAAGATTTTCATGAAAAGATTTCAGCTTCAAAAAGGTTGAAAACTTTCATGAACTATTTCGACTTCAAAAAAGTCAAAGATTTTCATGAAAAGTTTTCGGCTTCAAAAAAGTTGAACATTTTCATGAAGTATTTCGGCTGCAAAAAAGTCGAAGATTTTCATGAAAAGATTTCTGCTTCAAAAAAGTTGAACATTTTCATGAAAAGATTTCGGCTTCAAAAAAGTCTAATATTTTCATGAAAAGATTTCTGCTTCAAAAAAGTTTAAAATTTTCATGAAAAGATTTCGGCTTCAAAAAAGTTTAAAATTTTCATGAAAAGATTTCGGCTTCAAAAAAGTTGACCATTTTCATGAAAAGATTTTGGTTTCAAAAAAGTTGAAAATTTTCATGAAAAGATTTTGGTTTCAAAAAGTTGAAAATTTTCATGAAAAGATTTCGGCTTCAAAAAAGTTGAAAATTTTCATGAAAAGATTTTGGTTTCAAAAAGTTGAAAATTTTCATGAAAAGATTTCAGCTTCAAAAAGGTTGAAAACTTTCATGAACTATTTCGACTTCAAAAAAGTCGAAGATTTTCATGAAAAGTTTTCGGCTTCAAAAAAGTTGAACATTTTCATGAAGTATTTCGGCTGCAAAAAAGTCGAAGATTTTCATGAAAAGATTTCTGCTTCAAAAAAGTTGACCATTTTCATGAAAAGATTTCTGCTTCAAAAAAGTTGAACATTTTCATGAAAAGATTTCGGCTTCAAAAAAGTCTAAGATTTTCATGAAAAGATTTCTGCTTCAAAAAAGTTTAAAATTTTCATGAAAAGATTTCGGCTTCAAAAAAGTTTAAAATTTTCATGAAAAGATTTCGGCTTCAAAAAAGTTGAAAATTTTCATGAAAAGTTTTCGGCTTCAAAAAAGTTGAACATTTTCATGAAGTATTTCGGCTGCAAAAAAGTCGAAGATTTTCATGAAAAGATTTCTGCTTCAAAAAAGTTGAACATTTTCATGAAAAGATTTCGGCTTCAAAAAAGTTTAAAATTTTCATGAAAAGATTTCTGCTTCAAAAAAGTCTAAGATTTTCATGAAAAGATTTCTGCTTCAAAAAAGTTGAAAATTTTCATGAAAAGATTTTGGTTTCAAAAAGTTTAAAATTTTCATGAAAAGATTTCTGCTTCAAAAAGGTTGAAAATTTTCATGAAAAGATTTCGGCTTCAAAAAGTTGAAAATTTTCATGAAAAGATTTCGGCTTCAAAAAAGTTGAAAATTTTCATGAAAAGATTTCGGCTTCAAAAAAGTCTAAGATTTTCATGAAAAGATTTCTGCTTCAAAATAGTTGAAAATTTTCATGAAAAGATTTTGGCTTCAAAAAGTTGACAATTTTCATGAAAAGATTTCGGCTTCAAAATAGTTGAAAATTTTCATGGAAAGATTTCAGCTTCAAAAAGGTTGAAAACTTTCATGAACTATTTCGACTTCAAAAAAGTCGAAGATTTTCATGAAAAGTTTTCGGCTTCAAAAAAGTTGAACATTTTCATGAAGTATTTCGGCTGCAAAAAAGTCGAAGATTTTCATGAAAAGATTTCTGCTTCAAAAAAGTTGAACATTTTCATGAAAAGATTTCGGCTTCAAAAAAGTTTAAAATTTTCATGAAAAGATTTCTGCTTCAAAAAAGTCTAAGATTTTCATGAAAAGATTTCTGCTTCAAAAAAGTTGAAAATTTTCATGAAAAGATTTTGGTTTCAAAAAGTTTAAAATTTTCATGAAAAGATTTCTGCTTCAAAAAGGTTGAAAATTTTCATGAAAAGATTTCGGCTTCAAAAAGTTGAAAATTTTCATGAAAAGATTTCGGCTTCAAAAAAGTTGAAAATTTTCATGAAAAGATTTCGGCTTCAAAAAAGTCTAAGATTTTCATGAAAAGATTTCTGCTTCAAAAAAGTTGAAAATTTTCATGAAAAGATTTTGGCTTCAAAAAGTTGACAATTTTCATGAAAAGATTTCGGCTTCAAAATAGTTGAAAATTTTCATGAAAAGATTTCAGCTTCAAAAAGGTTGAAAACTTTCATGAACTATTTCGACTTCAAAAAAGTCGAAGATTTTCATGAAAAGTTTTCGGCTTCAAAAAAGTTGAACATTTTCATGAAGTATTTCGGCTGCAAAAAAGTCGAAGATTTTCATGAAAAGATTTCTGCTTCAAAAAAGTTGACCATTTTCATGAAAAGATTTCTGCTTCAAAAAAGTTGAAAATTTTCATGAAAAGATTTCTGCTTCAAAAAAGTCTAAGATTTTCATGAAAAGATTTCGGCTTCAAAAAAGTAAAAATTTTCATGAAGTATTTCGGCTGCAAAAAAGTCGAAGATTTTCATGAAAAGATTTCGGCTTCAAAAAAGTAAAAATTTTCATGAAGCATTTCGGCTGCAAAAAAGTTGAAGATTTTCATGAAAAGATTTCGGCTTCAAAAAAGTAAAAATTTTCATGAAGTATTTCTGCTTCAAAAAAGTCTAAGATTTTCATGAAAAGATTTCTGCTTCAAAAAAGTTGAAAATTTTCATGAAAAGATTTCGGCTTCAAAAAGTTGAAAATTTTCATGAAAAGATTTCGGCTTCAAAAAAGTTGAAAATTTTCATGAAAAGATTTTGGTTTCAAAAAGTTGAAAATTTTCATGAAGTATTTCGGCTTCAAAAAAGTTGAAAATTTTCATGAAAAGATTTTGGATTCAAAAAGTTGAAAATTTTCATGAAAAGATTTCAGCTTCAAAAAGGTTGAAAACTTTCATGAACTATTTCGACTTCAAAAAAGTCGAAGATTTTCATGAAAAGTTTTCGGCTTCAAAAAAGTTGAACATTTTCATGAAGTATTTCGGCTGCAAAAAAGTCGAAGATTTTCATGAAAAGATTTCTGCTTCAAAAAAGTTGAACATTTTCATGAAAAGATTTCGGCTTCAAAAAAGTTTAAAATTTTCATGAAAAGATTTCTGCTTCAAAAAAGTCTAAGATTTTCATGAAAAGATTTCTGCTTCAAAAAAGTTGAAAATTTTCATGAAAAGATTTTGGTTTCAAAAAGTTTAAAATTTTCATGAAAAGATTTCTGCTTCAAAAAGGTTGAAAATTTTCATGAAAAGATTTCGGCTTCAAAAAGTTGAAAATTTTCATGAAAAGATTTCGGCTTCAAAAAAGTTGAAAATTTTCATGAAAAGATTTCGGCTTCAAAAAAGTCTAAGATTTTCATGAAAAGATTTCTGCTTCAAAAAAGTTGAAAATTTTCATGAAAAGATTTTGGCTTCAAAAAGTTGACAATTTTCATGAAAAGATTTCGGCTTCAAAATAGTTGAAAATTTTCATGAAAAGATTTCAGCTTCAAAAAGGTTGAAAACTTTCATGAACTATTTCGACTTCAAAAAAGTCAAAGATTTTCATGAAAAGTTTTCGGCTTCAAAAATGTTGAACATTTTCATGAAGTATTTCGGCTGCAAAAAAGTTGAAGATTTTCATGAAAAGATTTCGGCTTCAAAAAAGTTTAAAATTTTCATGAAGTATTTCGGCTGCAAAAAAGTCGAAGATTTTCATGAAAAGATTTCGGCTTCAAAAAAGTAAAAATTTTCATGAAGCATTTCGGCTGCAAAAAAGTCGAAGATTTTCATGAAAAGATTTCGGCTTCAAAAAAGTAAAAATTTTCATGAAGTATTTCTGCTTCAAAAAAGTCTAAGATTTTCATGAAAAGATTTCTGCTTCAAAAAAGTTGAAAATTTTCATGAAAAGATTTCGGCTTCAAAAAAGTTGAAAATTTTCATGAAAAGATTTTGGTTTCAAAAAGTTGAAAATTTTCATGAAGTATTTCGGCTTCAAAAAAGTTGAAAATTTTCATGAAAAGATTTTGGTTTCAAAAAGTTGAAAATTTTCATGAAAAGATTTCGGCTTCAAAAAAGTTGAAAATTTTCATGAAAAGATTTTGGTTTCAAAAAGTTGAAAATTTTCATGAAGTATTTCGGCTTCAAAAAAGTTGAAAATTTTCATGAACTATTTCGACTTTAAAAAAGTCGAAGATTTTCATGAAAAGTTTTCGGCTTCAAAAAAGTTGAACATTTTCATGAAGTATTTCGGCTGCAAAAAAGTCGAAGATTTTCATGAAAAGATTTCTGCTTCAAAAAAGTTGACCATTTTCATGAAAAGATTTCTGCTTCAAAAAAGTTGAAAATTTTCATGAAAAGATTTCTGCTTCAAAAAAGTCTAAGATTTTCATGAAAAGATTTCGGCTTCAAAAAAGTAAAAATTTTCATGAAGTATTTCGGCTGCAAAAAAGTCGAAGATTTTCATGAAAAGATTTCGGCTTCAAAAAAGTAAAAATTTTCATGAAGCATTTCGGCTGCAAAAAAGTTGAAGATTTTCATGAAAAGATTTCGGCTTCAAAAAAGTAAAAATTTTCATGAAGTATTTCGGCTTCAAAAAAGTTGAAAATTTTCATGAAAAGATTTTGGTTTCAAAAAGTTGAAAATTTTCATGAAAAGATTTCGGCTTCAAAAAAGTTGAAAATTTTCATGAAAAGATTTTGGTTTCAAAAAGTTGAAAATTTTCATGAAGTATTTCGGCTTCAAAAAAGTTGAAAATTTTCATGAACTATTTCGACTTTAAAAAAGTCGAAGATTTTCATGAAAAGTTTTCGGCTTCAAAAAAGTTGAACATTTTCATGAAGTATTTCGGCTGCAAAAAAGTCGAAGATTTTCATGAAAAGATTTCTGCTTCAAAAAAGTTGACCATTTTCATGAAAAGATTTCTGCTTCAAAAAAGTTGAAAATTTTCATGAAAAGATTTCTGCTTCAAAAAAGTCTAAGATTTTCATGAAAAGATTTCGGCTTCAAAAAAGTAAAAATTTTCATGAAGCATTTCGGCTGCAAAAAAGTTGAAGATTTTCATGAAAAGATTTCAGCTTCAAAAAAGTAAAAATTTTCATGAAGTATTTCTGCTTCAAAAAAGTCTAAGATTTTCATGAAAAGATTTCTGCTTCAAAAAAGTTGAAAATTTTCATGAAAAGATTTTGGCTTCAAAAAGTTGACAATTTTCATGAAAAGATTTCGGCTGCAAAAAAGTTGAAGATTTTCATGAAAAGATTTCGGCTTCAAAAAAGTCAAAATTTTCATGAAGTATTTCGGCTTCAAAAAAGTTGAAAATTTTCATGAAAAGATTTTGGTTTCAAAAAGTTGAAAATTTTCATGAAAAGATTTCGGCTTCAAAAAAGTTGAAAATTTTCATGAAAAGATTTTGGTTTCAAAAAGTTGAAAATTTTCATGAAGTATTTCGGCTTCAAAAAAGTTGAAAATTTTCATGAACTATTTCGACTTTAAAAAAGTCGAAGATTTTCATGAAAAGTTTTCGGCTTCAAAAAAGTTGAACATTTTCATGAAGTATTTCGGCTGCAAAAAAGTCGAAGATTTTCATGAAAAGATTTCTGCTTCAAAAAAGTTGACCATTTTCATGAAAAGATTTCTGCTTCAAAAAAGTTGAAAATTTTCATGAAAAGATTTCTGCTTCAAAAAAGTCTAAGATTTTCATGAAAAGATTTCGGCTTCAAAAAAGTAAAAATTTTCATGAAGTATTTCGGCTGCAAAAAAGTCGAAGATTTTCATGAAAAGATTTCGGCTTCAAAAAAGTAAAAATTTTCATGAAGCATTTCGGCTGCAAAAAAGTTGAAGATTTTCATGAAAAGATTTCGGCTTCAAAAAAGTAAAAATTTTCATGAAGTATTTCTGCTTCAAAAAAGTCTAAGATTTTCATGAAAAGATTTCTGCTTCAAAAAAGTTGAAAATTTTCATGAAAAGATTTTGGCTTCAAAAAGTTGACAATTTTCATGAAAAGATTTCGGCTTCAAAATAGTTGAAAATTTTCATGAAAAGATTTCAGCTTCAAAAAGGTTGAAAACTTTCATGAACTATTTCGACTTCAAAAAAGTCAAAGATTTTCATGAAAAGTTTTCGGCTTCAAAAATGTTGAACATTTTCATGAAGTATTTCGGCTGCAAAAAAGTTGAAGATTTTCATGAAAAGATTTCGGCTTCAAAAAAGTTTAAAATTTTCATGAAGTATTTCGGCTGCAAAAAAGTCGAAGATTTTCATGAAAAGATTTCGGCTTCAAAAAAGTAAAAATTTTCATGAAGCATTTCGGCTGCAAAAAAGTCGAAGATTTTCATGAAAAGATTTCGGCTTCAAAAAAGTAAAAATTTTCATGAAGTATTTCTGCTTCAAAAAAGTCTAAGATTTTCATGAAAAGATTTCTGCTTCAAAAAAGTTGAAAATTTTCATGAAAAGATTTCGGCTTCAAAAAAGTTGAAAATTTTCATGAAAAGATTTTGGTTTCAAAAAGTTGAAAATTTTCATGAAGTATTTCGGCTTCAAAAAAGTTGAAAATTTTCATGAAAAGATTTTGGTTTCAAAAAGTTGAAAATTTTCATGAAAAGATTTCGGCTTCAAAAAAGTTGAAAATTTTCATGAAAAGATTTTGGTTTCAAAAAGTTGAAAATTTTCATGAAGTATTTCGGCTTCAAAAAAGTTGAAAATTTTCATGAACTATTTCGACTTTAAAAAAGTCGAAGATTTTCATGAAAAGTTTTCGGCTTCAAAAAAGTTGAACATTTTCATGAAGTATTTCGGCTGCAAAAAAGTCGAAGATTTTCATGAAAAGATTTCTGCTTCAAAAAAGTTGACCATTTTCATGAAAAGATTTCTGCTTCAAAAAAGTTGAAAATTTTCATGAAAAGATTTCTGCTTCAAAAAAGTCTAAGATTTTCATGAAAAGATTTCGGCTTCAAAAAAGTAAAAATTTTCATGAAGTATTTCGGCTGCAAAAAAGTCGAAGATTTTCATGAAAAGATTTCGGCTTCAAAAAAGTAAAAATTTTCATGAAGCATTTCGGCTGCAAAAAAGTTGAAGATTTTCATGAAAAGATTTCGGCTTCAAAAAAGTAAAAATTTTCATGAAGTATTTCTGCTTCAAAAAAGTCTAAGATTTTCATGAAAAGATTTCTGCTTCAAAAAAGTTGAAAATTTTCATGAAAAGATTTCGGCTTCAAAAAGTTGAAAATTTTCATGACAGGATTTTGGATTCAAAAAAGTTGAAAATTTTCATGAAAAGATTTTGGTTTCAAAAAGTTGAAAATTTTCATGAAGTATTTCGGCTTCAAAAAAGTTGAAAATTTTCATGAAAAGATTTTGGTTTCAAAAAGTTGAAAATTTTCATGAAAAGATTTCAGCTTCAAAAAGGTTGAAAACTTTCATGAACTATTTCGACTTCAAAAAAGTCGAAGATTTTCATGAAAAGTTTTCGGCTTCAAAAAAGTTGAACATTTTCATGAAGTATTTCGGCTGCAAAAAAGTCGAAGATTTTCATGAAAAGATTTCTGCTTCAAAAAAGTTGAACATTTTCATGAAAAGATTTCGGCTTCAAAAAAGTTTAAAATTTTCATGAAAAGATTTCTGCTTCAAAAAAGTCTAAGATTTTCATGAAAAGATTTCTGCTTCAAAAAGGTTGAAAATTTTCATGAAAAGATTTCGGCTTCAAAAAGTTGAAAATTTTCATGAAAAGATTTCGGCTTCAAAAAAGTTGAAAATTTTCATGAAAAGATTTCGGCTTCAAAAAAGTCTAAGATTTTCATGAAAAGATTTCTGCTTCAAAAAAGTTGAAAATTTTCATGAAAAGATTTTGGCTTCAAAAAGTTGACAATTTTCATGAAAAGATTTCGGCTTCAAAATAGTTGAAAATTTTCATGAAAAGATTTCAGCTTCAAAAAGGTTGAAAACTTTCATGAACTATTTCGACTTCAAAAAAGTCAAAGATTTTCATGAAAAGTTTTCGGCTTCAAAAATGTTGAACATTTTCATGAAGTATTTCGGCTGCAAAAAAGTTGAAGATTTTCATGAAAAGATTTCGGCTTCAAAAAAGTTTAAAATTTTCATGAAGTATTTCGGCTGCAAAAAAGTCGAAGATTTTCATGAAAAGATTTCGGCTTCAAAAAAGTAAAAATTTTCATGAAGCATTTCGGCTGCAAAAAAGTCGAAGATTTTCATGAAAAGATTTCGGCTTCAAAAAAGTAAAAATTTTCATGAAGTATTTCTGCTTCAAAAAAGTCTAAGATTTTCATGAAAAGATTTCTGCTTCAAAAAAGTTGAAAATTTTCATGAAAAGATTTCGGCTTCAAAAAAGTTTAAAATTTTCATGAAAAGATTTCTGCTTCAAAAAAGTCTAAGATTTTCATGAAAAGATTTCTGCTTCAAAAAGGTTGAAAATTTTCATGAAAAGATTTCGGCTTCAAAAAGTTGAAAATTTTCATGAAAAGATTTCGGCTTCAAAAAAGTTGAAAATTTTCATGAAAAGATTTCGGCTTCAAAAAAGTCTAAGATTTTCATGAAAAGATTTCTGCTTCAAAAAAGTTGAAAATTTTCATGAAAAGATTTTGGCTTCAAAAAGTTGACAATTTTCATGAAAAGATTTCGGCTTCAAAATAGTTGAAAATTTTCATGAAAAGATTTCAGCTTCAAAAAGGTTGAAAACTTTCATGAACTATTTCGACTTCAAAAAAGTCAAAGATTTTCATGAAAAGTTTTCGGCTTCAAAAATGTTGAACATTTTCATGAAGTATTTCGGCTGCAAAAAAGTTGAAGATTTTCATGAAAAGATTTCGGCTTCAAAAAAGTTTAAAATTTTCATGAAGTATTTCGGCTGCAAAAAAGTCGAAGATTTTCATGAAAAGATTTCGGCTTCAAAAAAGTAAAAATTTTCATGAAGCATTTCGGCTGCAAAAAAGTCGAAGATTTTCATGAAAAGATTTCGGCTTCAAAAAAGTAAAAATTTTCATGAAGTATTTCTGCTTCAAAAAAGTCTAAGATTTTCATGAAAAGATTTCTGCTTCAAAAAAGTTGAAAATTTTCATGAAAAGATTTCGGCTTCAAAAAAATTGAAAATTTTCATGAAAAGATTTTGGTTTCAAAAAGTTGAAAATTTTCATGAAGTATTTCGGCTTCAAAAAAGTTGAAAATTTTCATGAAAAGATTTTGGTTTCAAAAAGTTGAAAATTTTCATGAAAAGATTTCGGCTTCAAAAAAGTTGAAAATTTTCATGAAAAGATTTTCGTTTCAAAAAGTTGAAAATTTTCATGAAGTATTTCGGCTTCAAAAAAGTTGAAAATTTTCATGAACTATTTCGACTTTAAAAAAGTCGAAGATTTTCATGAAAAGTTTTCGGCTTCAAAAAAGTTGAACATTTTCATGAAGTATTTCGGCTGCAAAAAAGTCGAAGATTTTCATGAAAAGATTTCTGCTTCAAAAAAGTTGACCATTTTCATGAAAAGATTTCTGCTTCAAAAAAGTTGAAAATTTTCATGAAAAGATTTCTGCTTCAAAAAAGTCTAAGATTTTCATGAAAAGATTTCGGCTTCAAAAAAGTAAAAATTTTCATGAAGTATTTCGGCTGCAAAAAAGTCGAAGATTTTCATGAAAAGATTTCGGCTTCAAAAAAGTAAAAATTTTCATGAAGCATTTCGGCTGCAAAAAAGTTGAAGATTTTCATGAAAAGATTTCGGCTTCAAAAAAGTAAAAATTTTCATGAAGTATTTCTGCTTCAAAAAAGTCTAAGATTTTCATGAAAAGATTTCTGCTTCAAAAAAGTTGAAAATTTTCATGAAAAGATTTTGGCTTCAAAAAGTTGACAATTTTCATGAAAAGATTTCGGCTTCAAAATAGTTGAAAATTTTCATGAAAAGATTTCAGCTTCAAAAAGGTTGAAAACTTTCATGAACTATTTCGACTTCAAAAAAGTCAAAGATTTTCATGAAAAGTTTTCGGCTTCAAAAATGTTGAAAATTTTCATGAAAAGATTTCGGCTTCAATAAAGTCGAACATTTTCATGAAAAGATTTCGACTTCAAAAATGTTGAAAATTTTCATTTACTATTTCGGCATCAAAAAAGTTGAACATTTTCATGAAAAGATTTCGGCTTCAAAAAAGTGGAACATTTTCATGGAAAGATTTCGGCTTCAAAAATGTTGAAAATTTTCATGAACTATTTCGGCATCAAAAAAGTTGAAAATTTTTATGAAAAGATTTCGGCATCAAAAAAATTGAAAATTTTCATGAAAAGATTTATGTTTCAAAAAAGTTGAAAATGTTCATGGATTTTTTCGACTTCAAAAAAGTCTAAAATTTTCATGAAAAGATTTATGCTTCAAAAAAGTTGAAAATTTTCATGAAAAGATTTCGGCTTCCAAAAGTTGAAAATTTTCATGAAAAGATTTCGGCTTCAAAAACTTGAAAATTTTCATGAAAAGATTTCGGCTTCAAAAAAGTTGAAAATTTTCATGAAAAGATTTCGGCTTCAATAAAGTCGAACATTTTCATGAAAAGATTTCGACTTCAAAAATGTTGAAAATTTTCATTTACTATTTCGGCATCAAAAAAGTTGAACATTTTCATGAAAAGAATTCTGCTTCAAAAAAGTTGAAAATTTTCATGAACTATTTTGGTTTCAAAAAAGTTGAAAATTTTCATGAAAAGATTTCGGCTTCAAAAAAGTGTAAATTTTTCATGACAGGATTTTGGCTTTAAAAAAGGTAAAAATTTTCATGAAGTATTTCGGCTTCAAAAAAGTTGAAAAAATTCATGAAATATTTCGTCTTCAAAAAAGTTGAAAATTTTCATGAAAAGATTTCGGCTTCAAAAAAGTTGAACATTTTCATGAACTATTTCGGCATCAAAAAAGTTAAAAATTTTAATGAAAAGATTTAGACTTCAAAAAAGTTGAAAATGTCCATGAATTTTTTCGACTTCAAAAAAGTTGAAAATTTTCATGAAAAGATTTCGGCTTCAGACAAGTTTAAAATTTTCATGAAGTATTTCGGCATCAAAAAAGTTGAAAATTTACATTAAAAGATTTCGGCTTCAAAAAAGTGGAACATTTTCATGGAAAGATTTCGGCATCAAAAATGTTGAAAATTTTCATGAAAAGATTTCGGCTTCAATAAAGTCGAACATTTTCATGAAAAGATTTCGACTTCAAAAATGTTTAAAATTTTCATTTACTATTTCGGCATCAAAAAAGTTGAACATTTTCATGAAAAGATTTCGGCTTCAAAAACTTGAAAATTTTCATGAAAAGATTTCGGCTTCAAAAAAGTTGAAAATTTTCATGAAAAGATTTCGGCTTCAATAAAGTCGAACATTTTCATGAAAAGATTTCGACTTCAAAAATGTTTAAAATTTTCATTTACTATTTCGGCATCAAAAAAGTTGAACATTTTCATGAAAAGAATTCTGCTTCAAAAAAGTTGAAAATTTTCATGAACTATTTTGGTTTCAAAAAAGTTGAAAATTTTCATGAAAAGATTTCGGCTTCAAAAAAGTGTAAATTTTTCATGACAGGATTTTTGCTTTAAAAAAGGTAAAAATTTCATGAAGTATTTCGGCTTCAAAGAAGTTGAAAAAATTCATGAAATATTTCGTCTTCAAAAAAGTTGAAAATTTTCATGAAAAGATTTCGGCTTCAAAAAAGTTGAACATTTTCATGAACTATTTCGGCATCAAAAAAATTAAAAATTTTAATGAAAAGATTTAGACTTCAAAAAAGTTAAAAATGTCCATGAATTTTTTCGACTTCAAAAAAGTCTAAAATTTTCATGAAAAGATTTATGCTTCAAAAAAGTTGAAAATTTTCATGAAAAGATTTCGGCATCAAAAAAGTTGAAAATTTACGTTAAAAGATTTCGGCTTCAAAAAAGTGGAACATTTTCATGGAAAGATTTCGGCTTCAAAAATGTTGAAAATTTTCATGAAAAGATTTCGGCTTCAATAAAGTCGAACATTTTCATGAAAAGATTTCGACTTCAAAAATGTTGAAAATTTTCATTTACTATTTCGGCATCAAAAAAGTTGAACATTTTCATGAAAAGATTTCGGCTTCAAAAAAGTCTAAGATTTTCATGAAAAGATTTCTGCTTCAAAAAAGTTGAAAATTTTCATGAAAAGATTTTGGCTTCAAAAAGTTGACAATTTTCATGAAAAGATTTCGGCTTCAAAATAGTTGAAAATTTTCATGAAAAGATTTCAGCTTCAAAAAGTTGAAAACTTTCATGAACTATTTCGACTTCAAAAAAGTCAAAGATTTTCATGAAAAGTTTTCGGCTTCAAAAATGTTGAACATTTTCATGAAGTATTTCGGCTGCAAAAAAGTTGAAGATTTTCATGAAAAGATTTCGGCTTCAAAAAAGTTTAAAATTTTCATGAAGTATTTCGGCTGCAAAAAAGTCGAAGATTTTCATGAAAAGATTTCGGCTTCAAAAAAGTAAAAATTTTCATGAAGCATTTCGGCTGCAAAAAAGTCAAAGATTTTCATGAAAAGATTTCGGCTTCAAAAAAGTAAAAATTTTCATGAAGTATTTCTGCTTCAAAAAAGTCTAAGATTTTCATGAAAAGATTTCTGCTTCAAAAAAGTTGAAAATTTTCATGAAATGATTTCGGCTTCAAAAAAGTTGAAAATTTTCATGAAAAGATTTTGGTTTCAAAAAGTTGAAAATTTTCATGAAGTATTTCGGCTTCAAAAAAGTTGAAAATTTTCATGAAAAGATTTTGGTTTCAAAAAGTTGAAAATTTTCATGAAAAGATTTCGGCTTCAAAAAGGTTGAAAACTTTCATGAACTATTTCGACTTCAAAAAAGTCGAAGATTTTCATGAAAAGTTTTCGGCTTCAAAAAAGTTGAACATTTTCATGAAGTATTTCGGCTGCAAAAAAGTCGAAGATTTTCATGAAAAGATTTCTGCTTCAAAAAAGTTGAACATTTTCATGAAAAGATTTCGGCTTCAAAAAAGTTTAAAATTTTCATGAAAAGATTTCTGCTTCAAAAAAGTCTAAGATTTTCATGAAAAGATTTCTGCTTCAAAAAAGTTGAAAATTTTCATGAAAAGATTTTGGTTTCAAAAAAGTTGAAAAAATTCATGAAATATTTCGTCTTCAAAAAAGTTGAAAATTTTCATGAAAAGATTTCGGCTTCAAAAAAGTTGAACATTTTCATGAACTATTTCGGCATCAAAAAAGTTAAAAATTTTAATGAAAAGATTTAGACTTCAAAAAAGTTGAAAATGTCCATGAATTTTTTCGACTTCAAAAAAGTTGAAAATTTTAATGAAAAGATTTCGGCTTCAGACAAGTTTAAAATTTTCATGAAGTATTTCGGCATCAAAAAAGTTGAAAATTTACATTAAAAGATTTCGGCTTCAAAAAAGTGGAACATTTTCATGGAAAGATTTCGGCATCAAAAATGTTGAAAATTTTCATGAAAAGATTTCGGCTTCAATAAAGTCGAACATTTTCATGAAAAGATTTCGACTTCAAAAATGTTGAAAATTTTCATTTACTATTTCGGCATCAAAAAAGTTGAACATTTTCATGAAAAGATTTCGGCTTCAAAAAAGTGGAACATTTTCATGGAAAGATTTCGGCTTCAAAAATGTTGAAAATTTTCATGAACTATTTCGGCATCAAAAAAGTTGAAAATTTTTATGAAAAGATTTCGGCATCAAAAAAATTGAAAATTTTCATGAAAAGATTTATGTTTCAAAAAAGTTGAAAATGTTCATGGATTTTTTCGACTTCAAAAAAGTCTAAAATTTTCATGAAAAGATTTATGCTTCAAAAAAGTTGAAAATTTTCATGAAAAGATTTCGGCTTCCAAAAGTTGAAAATTTTCATGAAAAGATTTCGGCTTCAAAAACTTGAAAATTTTCATGAAAAGATTTCGGCTTCAAAAAAGTTGAAAATTTTCATGAAAAGATTTCGGCTTCAATAAAGTCGAACATTTTCATGAAAAGATTTCGACTTCAAAAATGTTGAAAATTTTCATTTACTATTTCGGCATCAAAAAAGTTGAACATTTTCATGAAAAGAATTCTGCTTCAAAAAAGTTGAAAATTTTCATGAACTATTTTGGTTTCAAAAAAGTTGAAAATTTTCATGAAAAGATTTCGGCTTCAAAAAAGTGTAAATTTTTCATGACAGGATTTTGGCTTTAAAAAAGGTAAAAATTTTCATGAAGTATTTCGGCTTCAAAAAAGTTGAAAAAATTCATGAAATATTTCGTCTTCAAAAAAGTTGAAAATTTTCATGAAAAGATTTCGGCTTCAAAAAAGTTGAACATTTTCATGAACTATTTCGGCATCAAAAAAGTTAAAAATTTTAATGAAAAGATTTAGACTTCAAAAAAGTTGAAAATGTCCATGAATTTTTTCGACTTCAAAAAAGTTGAAAATTTTCATGAAAAGATTTCGGCTTCAGACAAGTTTAAAATTTTCATGAAGTATTTCGGCATCAAAAAAGTTGAAAATTTACATTAAAAGATTTCGGCTTCAAAAAAGTGGAACATTTTCATGGAAAGATTTCGGCATCAAAAATGTTGAAAATTTTCATGAAAAGATTTCGGCTTCAATAAAGTCGAACATTTTCATGAAAAGATTTCGACTTCAAAAATGTTTAAAATTTTCATTTACTATTTCGGCATCAAAAAAGTTGAACATTTTCATGAAAAGATTTCGGCTTCAAAAACTTGAAAATTTTCATGAAAAGATTTCGGCTTCAAAAAAGTTGAAAATTTTCATGAAAAGATTTCGGCTTCAATAAAGTCGAACATTTTCATGAAAAGATTTCGACTTCAAAAATGTTTAAAATTTTCATTTACTATTTCGGCATCAAAAAAGTTGAACATTTTCATGAAAAGAATTCTGCTTCAAAAAAGTTGAAAATTTTCATGAACTATTTTGGTTTCAAAAAAGTTGAAAATTTTCATGAAAAGATTTCGGCTTCAAAAAAGTGTAAATTTTTCATGACAGGATTTTTGCTTTAAAAAAGGTAAAAATTTCATGAAGTATTTCGGCTTCAAAGAAGTTGAAAAAATTCATGAAATATTTCGTCTTCAAAAAAGTTGAAAATTTTCATGAAAAGATTTCGGCTTCAAAAAAGTTGAACATTTTCATGAACTATTTCGGCATCAAAAAAGTTAAAAATTTTAATGAAAAGATTTAGACTTCAAAAAAGTTAAAAATGTCCATGAATTTTTTCGACTTCAAAAAAGTCTAAAATTTTCATGAAAAGATTTATGCTTCAAAAAAGTTGAAAATTTTCATGAAAAGATTTCGGCATCAAAAAAGTTGAAAATTTACGTTAAAAGATTTCGGCTTCAAAAAAGTGGAACATTTTCATGGAAAGATTTCGGCTTCAAAAATGTTGAAAATTTTCATGAAAAGATTTCGGCTTCAATAAAGTCGAACATTTTCATGAAAAGATTTCGACTTCAAAAATGTTGAAAATTTTCATTTACTATTTCGGCATCAAAAAAGTTGAACATTTTCATGAAAAGATTTCGGCTTCAAAAACTTGAAAATTTTCATGAAAAGATTTCGGCTTCAAAAAAGTTGAAAATTTTCATGAAAAGATTTCGGCTTCAAAAAAGTTGAACATTTTCATGAACTATTTCGGCATCAAAAAAGTTAAAAATTTTAATGAAAAGATTTAGACTTCAAAAAAGTTAAAAATGTCCATGAATTTTTTCGACTTCAAAAAAGTCTAAAATTTTCATGAAAAGATTTCGGCCTCAAAAAGTTGAAAATTTTCATGAAAAGATTTCGGCTTCAAGAAAGTTGAAAATTTTCATGAAAAGATTTCGGCTTCAAGAAAGTTGAAAATTTTCATGAAAAGATTTCGGCTTCAATAAAGTCGAACATTTTCATGAAAAGATTTCGGCTTCAAAAATGTTGAAAATTTTCATTTACTATTTCGGCATCAAAAAAGTTGAACATTTTCATGAAAAGATTTCTGCTTCAAAAAAGTGTACATTTTTCATGACAGGATTTTGGCTTTAAAAAAGGTAAAAATTTTCATGAAGAATTTCGGCTTCAAAAAAGTTGAAAAATTTCATGAAATATTTCGGCATCAAAAAAGTTGAAAATTTTCATGAAAAGATTTCTGTTTCAAAGATTTGAAAATTTTCATGAAAAGACTTCGGCTTCAAAAAAGTTAAAAATTTTCATGAAAAGATTTCTGCTTCAAAAAAGTTGAACATTTTCATGAAAAGATTTCGGCTTCAAAAAAGTTGAAAATTTACATTAAAAGATTTCGCCTTCAAAAAAGTTGAAAATTTTCATGAAAAGATTTCTGCTTCAAAAATTTGAAAATTTTCATGAAAAGATTTAGACTTCAAAAAAGTTGAAAATGTCCATGAATTTTTTCGACTTCAAAAAAGTTGAAAATTTTCATGGAAAGCATTTAGCTTCAAAAAAGTTGAAAATTTTCATGACAGGATTATGGCTTTAAAAAATGTAAGAATTTTCATCAACTATTTCGGCTTTAAAAAAGTTGAAAATTTACATGAAAAGATTTTCGGCTTCAAAAAAGTTGAAAACTTTCATAAAGTATTTCGACTTGAAGCCGAAATCTTTTCATGAAAATGTTCAACTTTTTTAAAGCCATAATCCTGTCATGAAAATTTTACAGTTTTTTGAAGCAGAAATGTTTTCATGAAAATCTTCAACTTTTTTGAAGCAGAAATAGTTCATGAAAATTTTCAACTTTTTTGAAGCCAAAATCTTTTCATGAAAATGTTCAAGTTTTTTAAAGAAGAAAAAGTTCATGAAAATTTTCAACTTTTTTGAAGCCTAAATACTTCATAAAAATCTTTGACTTTTTTGAAGCCGAAATCTTTTCATGAAAATTATCAACTTTTTTGAAGCAGAAATAGTTCATGAAAATTTTCAACTTTTTTGAAGCCAAAATCTTTTCATGAAAATGTTCAACTTTTTTGAAGAAGAAATAGTTCATGAAAATTTTCAACTTTTTTGAAGCCTAAAGACTTCATAAAAATCTTCGACTTTTTTGAAGCCGAAATAATTCATGAAAATTTTCAACTTTTTTGAAGCCTAAATCTTTTCATGAAAATTTTCAACTTTTTTGAAGCCTAAATCTTTTCATGTAAATTGTCAACTTTTTTTAAGCAGAAATCTTTTCATGAAAATGTTCAAATTTTTTGAAGCCAAAATACTTCATGAAAATTTTCAAATCTTTTGAAGCCGAAATCTTTTCATGTAAATTTTCAACTTTTTTTGGAGCCTAAAGACTTCATAAAAATCTTCGACTTTTTTGAAGCCGAAATACTTCATGAAAATTTTCAACTTTTTTGAAGCAGAAATCTTTTCATGAAAATTTTCAACTTTTTTGAAGCTGAACTCTTTTCATGAAAATTTTCGACTTTTTTGAAGCTTAAATCTTTTCATGAAAATTTTCAACTTTTTTGAAGCCAAAATCTTTTCATGAAAATTTTCAACTTTTTTGAAGCAGAAATAGTTCATGAAAATTTTCGACTTTTTTGAAGCCAAAATCTTTTCATGAAAATGTTCAACTTTTTTGAAGAAGAAATAGTTCATGAAAATTTTCAACTTTTTTGAAGCCTAAATCTTTTCATGAAAATTTTCAACTTTTTTGAAGCCTAAATCTTTTCATGAAAATTTTCAACTTTTTTGAAGCTGAAATCTTTTCATGAAAATTTTCAACTTTTTTGAAGCAGAAATCTTTTCATGAAAATTTTCAACTCTTTTGAAGCCGAAAAACTTCATGAAAATGTTCAACTTTATTGAAGCAGAAATCTTTTCATGAAAATTTTCAACTTTTTTGAATCCTAAATCTTTTCATGAAAATTTTCAACTTTTTTGAAGCCGAAATCTTTTCATGAAAATTTTCAACTTTTTTGAAGTAGAAATAGTTCATGAAAATTTTCAACTTTTTTGAAGCTGAAATCTTTTCATGAAAATTTTCAACTTTTTTGAAGCTGAACTCTTTTCATGAAAATTTTCGACTTTTTTGAAGCTTAAATCTTTTCATGAAAATTTTCAACTTTTTTGAAGCCAAAATCTTTTCATGAAAATTTTCAACTTTTTTGAAGCAGAAATAGTTCATGAAAATTTTCGACTTTTTTGAAGCCAAAATCTTTTCATGAAAATGTTCAACTTTTTTGAAGAAGAAATAGTTCATGAAAATTTTCAACTTTTTTGAAGCCTAAATCTTTTCATGAAAATTTTCAACTTTTTTGAAGCCTAAATCTTTTCATGAAAATTTTCAACTTTTTTGAAGCTGAAATCTTTTCATGAAAATTTTCAACTTTTTTGAAGCAGAAATCTTTTCATGAAAATTTTCAACTCTTTTGAAGCCGAAAAACTTCATGAAAATGTTCAACTTTATTGAAGCAGAAATCTTTTCATGAAAATTTTCAACTTTTTTGAATCCTAAATCTTTTCATGAAAATTTTCAACTTTTTTGAAGCCGAAATCTTTTCATGAAAATTTTCGACTTTTTTGAAGTAGAAATAGTTCATGAAAATTTTCAACTTTTTTGAAGCTGAAATCTTTTCATGAAAATTTTCAACTTTTTTGAAGCCGAAATCTTTTCATGAAAATCTTCAACTATTTTGAAGCAGAAATAGTTCATGAAAACTTTCAACTTTTTTGAAGCCAAAATCTTTTCATGAAAATGTTCAACTTTTTTGAAGCAGAAATAGTTCATGAAAATTTTCAACTTTTTTGAAACCGAAATCTTTTCATGAAAATTTTCAACTTTTTTGAAGCCGAAATCTTTTCATGAAAATTTTCAACTTTTTTGAAGCTGAAATCTTTTCATGAAAATGTTCAACTTTTTTGAAGCCGAAATCTTTTCATGAAAATTTTCAACTTTTTTGAAGCAGAAATAGTTCATGAAAATTTTCAACTTTTTTGAAGCCGAAATCTTTTCATGAAAATTTTCAACTTTTTTGAAGCAGAAATCTTTTCATAAAAATTTTCAACTTTTTTGAAGCTGAAATCTTTTTATGAAAATTTTCAACTTTTTTGAAGCAGAAATCTTTTCATGAAAATTTTCAACTTTTTTGAAGCCGAAAAACTTCATGAAAATGTTCAACTTTATTGAAGCAGAAATCTTTTCATGAAAATTTAAAACTTTTTTGAAGCAGAAATAGTTCATGAAAGTTTTGAACTTTTTTGAAGCAGAAATCTTTTCATGAAAATCTTCAACTTTTTTGAACCCGAATTCTTTTCATGAAAATTTTCAACTTTTTTGAAGCCGAAATCTTTTCATGAAAATTTTAGACTTTTTTGAAGCCGAAATATTTTCATGAAAATTTTCAACTTTTTTAAAGCAGAAATAGTTCATGAAAATTTTCAACTTTTTTGAAACCGAAATCTTTTCATGAAAATTTTCAACTTTTTTGAAGCCGAAATCTTTTCATGAAAATTTTCAACTTTTTTGAAGCTGAAATCTTTTCATGAAAATGTTCAACTTTTTTGAAGCCGAAATCTTTTCATGAAAATTTTCAACTTTTTTGAAGCAGAAATAGTTCATGAAAATTTTGAACTTTTTTGAAGCCGAAATCTTTTCATGAAAATTTTCAACTTTTTTGAAGCAGAAATCTTTTCATGAAAATTTTCAACTTTTTTGAAGCCGAAATCTTTTCATGAAATTGTTCAACTTTTTTGAAGCAGAAATAGTTCATGAAAATTTTCAACTTTTTTGAAGCCAAAATCTTTTCATGAAAATTTTCGACTTTTTTGAAGCTTAAATCTTTTCATGAAAGTTTTCAACTTTTTTGAAGCAGAAATATTTCATGAAAATTTTCGACTTTTTTGAAGCCAAAATCTTTTCATGAAAATGTTCAACTTTTTTAAAGCAGAAATAGTTCATGAAAATTTTTAACTTTTTTGAAACCGAAATCTTTTCATGAAAATTTTCAACTTTTTTGAAGCCGAAATCTTTTCATGAAAATTTTCAACTTTTTTGAAGCTGAAATCTTTTCATGAAAATGTTCAACTTTTTTGAAGCCGAAATCTTTTCATGAAAATTTTCAACTTTTTTGAAGCAGAAATAGTTCATGAAAATTTTCAACTTTTTTGAAGCCTAAATCTTTTCATGAAAATTTTCAACTTTTTTGAAGCTGAAATCTTTTCATGAAAATTTTGAACTTTTTTGAAGCCAAAATCTTTTCATGAAAATGTTCAACTTTTTTGAAGAAGAAATAGTTCATGAAAATTTTCAACTTTTTTGAAGCCTAAATCTTTTCATGAAAATTTTCAACTTTTTTGAAGCCTAAATCTTTTCATGAAAATTTTCAACTTTTTTGAAGCTGAAATCTTTTCATGAAAATTTTCAACTTTTTTGAAGCAGAAATCTTTTCATGAAAATTTTCAACTCTTTTGAAGCCGAAAAACTTCATGAAAATGTTCAACTTTATTGAAGCAGAAATCTTTTCATGAAAATTTTCAACTTTTTTGAATCCTAAATCTTTTCATGAAAATTTTCAACTTTTTTGAAGCCGAAATCTTTTCATGAAAATTTTCAACTTTTTTGAAGTAGAAATAGTTCATGAAAATTTTCAACTTTTTTGAAGCTGAAATCTTTTCATGAAAATTTTCAACTTTTTTGAAGCCGAAATCTTTTCATGAAAATCTTCAACTATTTTGAAGCAGAAATAGTTCATGAAAACTTTCAACTTTTTTGAAGCCAAAATCTTTTCATGAAAATGTTCAACTTTTTTGAAGCAGAAATAGTTCATGAAAATTTTCAACTTTTTTGAAACCGAAATCTTTTCATGAAAATTTTCAACTTTTTTGAAGCCGAAATCTTTTCATGAAAATTTTCAACTTTTTTGAAGCTGAAATCTTTTCATGAAAATGTTCAACTTTTTTGAAGCCGAAATCTTTTCATGAAAATTTTCAACTTTTTTGAAGCAGAAATAGTTCATGAAAATTTTCAATTTTTTTGAAGCCGAAATCTTTTCATGAAAATTTTCAACTTTTTTGAAGCAGAAATCTTTTCATAAAAATTTTCAACTTTTTTGAAGCTGAAATCTTTTTATGAAAATTTTCAACTTTTTTGAAGCAGAAATCTTTTCATGAAAATTTTCAACTTTTTTGAAGCCGAAAAACTTCATGAAAATGTTCAACTTTATTGAAGCAGAAATCTTTTCATGAAAATTCAAAACTTTTTTGAAGCAGAAATAGTTCATGAAAGTTTTGAACTTTTTTGAAGCAGAAATCTTTTCATGAAAATCTTCAACTTTTTTGAACCCGAATTCTTTTCATGAAAATTTTCAACTTTTTTGAAGCCGAAATCTTTTCATGAAAATTTTAGACTTTTTTGAAGCCGAAATATTTTCATGAAAATTTTCAACTTTTTTAAAGCAGAAATAGTTCATGAAAATTTTCAACTTTTTTGAAACCGAAATCTTTTCATGAAAATTTTCAACTTTTTTGAAGCCGAAATCTTTTCATGAAAATTTTCAACTTTTTTGAAGCTGAAATCTTTTCATGAAAATGTTCAACTTTTTTGAAGCCGAAATCTTTTCATGAAAATTTTCAACTTTTTTGAAGCAGAAATAGTTCATGAAAATTTTGAACTTTTTTGAAGCCGAAATCTTTTCATGAAAATTTTCAACTTTTTTGAAGCAGAAATCTTTTCATGAAAATTTTCAACTTTTTTGAAGCCGAAATCTTTTCATGAAATTGTTCAACTTTTTTGAAGCAGAAATAGTTCATGAAAATTTTCAACTTTTTTGAAGCCAAAATCTTTTCATGAAAATTTTCGACTTTTTTGAAGCTTAAATCTTTTCATGAAAGTTTTCAACTTTTTTGAAGCAGAAATATTTCATGAAAATTTTCGACTTTTTTGAAGCCAAAATCTTTTCATGAAAATGTTCAACTTTTTTAAAGCAGAAATAGTTCATGAAAATTTTTAACTTTTTTGAAACCGAAATCTTTTCATGAAAATTTTCAACTTTTTTGAAGCCGAAATCTTTTCATGAAAATTTTCAACTTTTTTGAAGCTGAAATCTTTTCATGAAAATGTTCAACTTTTTTGAAGCCGAAATCTTTTCATGAAAATTTTCAACTTTTTTGAAGCAGAAATAGTTCATGAAAATTTTGAACTTTTTTGAAGCCAAAATCTTTTCATGAAAATGTTCAACTTTTTTGAAGAAGAAATAGTTCATGAAAATTTTCAACTTTTTTGAAGCCTAAATCTTTTCATGAAAATTTTCAACTTTTTTGAAGCCTAAATCTTTTCATGAAAATTTTCAACTTTTTTGAAGCTGAAATCTTTTCATGAAAATTTTCAACTTTTTTGAAGCAGAAATCTTTTCATGAAAATTTTCAACTCTTTTGAAGCCGAAAAACTTCATGAAAATGTTCAACTTTATTGAAGCAGAAATCTTTTCATGAAAATTTTCAACTTTTTTGAATCCTAAATCTTTTCATGAAAATTTTCAACTTTTTTGAAGCCGAAATCTTTTCATGAAAATTTTCAACTTTTTTGAAGTAGAAATAGTTCATGAAAATTTTCAACTTTTTTGAAGCTGAAATCTTTTCATGAAAATTTTCAACTTTTTTGAAGCTGAACTCTTTTCATGAAAATTTTCGACTTTTTTGAAGCTTAAATCTTTTCATGAAAATTTTCAACTTTTTTGAAGCCAAAATCTTTTCATGAAAATTTTCAACTTTTTTGAAGCAGAAATAGTTCATGAAAATTTTCGACTTTTTTGAAGCCAAAATCTTTTCATGAAAATGTTCAACTTTTTTGAAGAAGAAATAGTTCATGAAAATTTTCAACTTTTTTGAAGCCTAAATCTTTTCATGAAAATTTTCAACTTTTTTGAAGCCTAAATCTTTTCATGAAAATTTTCAACTTTTTTGAAGCTGAAATCTTTTCATGAAAATTTTCAACTTTTTTGAAGCAGAAATCTTTTCATGAAAATTTTCAACTCTTTTGAAGCCGAAAAACTTCATGAAAATGTTCAACTTTATTGAAGCAGAAATCTTTTCATGAAAATTTTCAACTTTTTTGAATCCTAAATCTTTTCATGAAAATTTTCAACTTTTTTGAAGCCGAAATCTTTTCATGAAAATTTTCAACTTTTTTGAAGTAGAAATAGTTCATGAAAATTTTCAACTTTTTTGAAGCTGAAATCTTTTCATGAAAATTTTCAACTTTTTTGAAGCCGAAATCTTTTCATGAAAATCTTCAACTATTTTGAAGCAGAAATAGTTCATGAAAACTTTCAACTTTTTTGAAGCCAAAATCTTTTCATGAAAATGTTCAACTTTTTTGAAGCAGAAATAGTTCATGAAAATTTTCAACTTTTTTGAAACCGAAATCTTTTCATGAAAATTTTCAACTTTTTTGAAGCCGAAATCTTTTCATGAAAATTTTCAACTTTTTTGAAGCTGAAATCTTTTCATGAAAATGTTCAACTTTTTTGAAGCCGAAATCTTTTCATGAAAATTTTCAACTTTTTTGAAGCAGAAATAGTTCATGAAAATTTTCAACTTTTTTGAAGCCGAAATCTTTTCATGAAAATTTTCAACTTTTTTGAAGCAGAAATCTTTTCATAAAAATTTTCAACTTTTTTGAAGCTGAAATCTTTTTATGAAAATTTTCAACTTTTTTGAAGCAGAAATCTTTTCATGAAAATTTTCAACTTTTTTGAAGCCGAAAAACTTCATGAAAATGTTCAACTTTATTGAAGCAGAAATCTTTTCATGAAAATTTAAAACTTTTTTGAAGCAGAAATAGTTCATGAAAGTTTTGAACTTTTTTGAAGCAGAAATCTTTTCATGAAAATCTTCAACTTTTTTGAACCCGAATTCTTTTCATGAAAATTTTCAACTTTTTTGAAGCCGAAATCTTTTCATGAAAATTTTAGACTTTTTTGAAGCCGAAATATTTTCATGAAAATTTTCAACTTTTTTAAAGCAGAAATAGTTCATGAAAATTTTCAACTTTTTTGAAACCGAAATCTTTTCATGAAAATTTTCAACTTTTTTGAAGCCGAAATCTTTTCATGAAAATTTTCAACTTTTTTGAAGCTGAAATCTTTTCATGAAAATGTTCAACTTTTTTGAAGCCGAAATCTTTTCATGAAAATTTTCAACTTTTTTGAAGCAGAAATAGTTCATGAAAATTTTGAACTTTTTTGAAGCCGAAATCTTTTCATGAAAATTTTCAACTTTTTTGAAGCAGAAATCTTTTCATGAAAATTTTCAACTTTTTTGAAGCCGAAATCTTTTCATGAAATTGTTCAACTTTTTTGAAGCAGAAATAGTTCATGAAAATTTTCAACTTTTTTGAAGCCAAAATCTTTTCATGAAAATTTTCGACTTTTTTGAAGCTTAAATCTTTTCATGAAAGTTTTCAACTTTTTTGAAGCAGAAATATTTCATGAAAATTTTCGACTTTTTTGAAGCCAAAATCTTTTCATGAAAATGTTCAACTTTTTTGAAGCAGAAATCTTTTCATGAAATACTTCAACTTTTTTGAACCCGAATTCTTTTCATGAAAATTTTCAACTTTTTTGAAGCCGAAATCTTTTCATGTAAATTTTCAACTTTTTTGAAGCAGAAATCTTTTCATGAAAATCTTCGACTTTTTTGAAGCCGAAATAGTTCATGAAAACTTTCAACTTTTTTGAAGCCAAAATCTTTTCATGAAAATGTTCAACTTTTTTGAAGCAGAAATAGTTCATGAAAATTTTCAACTTTTTTGAAACCGAAATCTTTTCATGAAAATTTTCAACTTTTTTGAAGCCGAAATCTTTTCATGAAAATTTTCAACTTTTTTGAAGCTGAAATCTTTTCATGAAAATTTTCAACTTTTTTGAAGCCGAAATCTTTTCATGAAAATTTTCAACTTTTTTGAAGCAGAAATAGTTCATGAAAATTTTCAACTTTTTTGAAGCCGAAATCTTTTCATGAAAATTTTCAACTTTTTTGAAGCTGAAATCTTTTTATGAAAATTTTCAACTTTTTTGAAGCAGAAATCTTTTCATGAAAATTTTCAACTTTTTTGAAGCCGAAAAACTTCATGAAAATGTTCAACTTTATTGAAGCAGAAATCTTTTCATGAAAATTTAAAACTTTTTTGAAGCAGAAATAGTTCATGAAAGTTTTGTACTTTTTTGAAGCCGAAATCTTTTCATGAAAATCTTCAACTTTTTTGAACCCGAATTCTTTTCATGAAAATTTTCAACTTTTTTGAAGCCGAAATCTTTTCATGAAAATTTTAGACTTTTTTGAAGCCGAAATATTTTCATGAAAATTTTCAACTTTTTTAAAGCAGAAATAGTTCATGAATATTTTCAACTTTTTTGAAACCGAAATCTTTTCATGAAAATTTTCAACTTTTTTGAAGCCGAAATCTTTTCATGAAAATTTTCAACTTTTTTGAAGCTGAAATCTTTTCATGAAAATGTTCAACTTTTTTGAAGCCGAAATCTTTTCATGAAAATTTTCAACTTTTTTGAAGCAGAAATAGTTCATGAAAATTTTGAACTTTTTTGAAGCCGAAATCTTTTCGTGAAAATTTTCAACTTTTTTGAAGCAGAAATCTTTTCATGAAAATTTTCAACTTTTTTGAAGAAGAAATAGTTCATGAAAATTTTCAACTTTTTTGAAGCCGAAATAGTTCATGAAAACGTTCAACTTTTTTGAAGCCGAAATCTTTTAATGAAAATTTTCAACTAATTTTTAAGCCAAAATCTTTTCATGAAAATTTTCAACTTTTTTGAAGCAGAAATAGTTCATGAAAATGTTCAACTTTTTTGAAGCCGAAATCTTTTCATGAAAATTTTCAAATTTTTTGAAGCCAAAATACTTCATGAAAATCTTCAAATCTTTTGAAGCAGAAATAGTTCATGAAAATGTTCAACTTTTTTGAAGCCGAAATCTTTTCATGAAAATTTTCAAATTTTTTGAAGCCAAAATACTTCATGAAAATCTTCAAATCTTTTGAAGCCGAAATCTTTTCATGTAAATTTTCAACTTTTTTTGGAGCCTAAAGACTTCATAAAAATCTTCGACTTTTTTGATGCAGAAATACTGCATGAAAATTTTCAACTTTTTTGAAGCAGAAATAGTTCATGAAAATTTTCAACTTTTTTGAAGCCGAAATCTTTTCATGAAAATTTTCAACTTTTTTGAAGCTGAAATCTTTTTATGAAAATTTTCAACTTTTTTGAAGCAGAAATCTTTTCATGAAAATTTTCAACTTTTTTGAAGCCGAAAAACTTCATGAAAATGTTCAACTTTATTGAAGCAGAAATCTTTTCATGAAAATTTAAAACTTTTTTGAAGCAGAAATAGTTCATGAAAGTTTTGAACTTTTTTGAAGCCGAAATCTTTTCATGAAAATCTTCAACTTTTTTGAACCCGAATTCTTTTCATGAAAATTTTCAACTTTTTTGAAGCCGAAATCTTTTCATGAAAATTTTAGACTTTTTTGAAGCCGAAATATTTTCATGAAAATTTTCAACTTTTTTAAAGCAGAAATAGTTCATGAAAATTTTCAACTTTTTTGAAACCGAAATCTTTTCATGAAAATTTTCAACTTTTTTGAAGCCGAAATCTTTTCATGAAAATTTTCAACTTTTTTGAAGCTGAAATCTTTTCATGAAAATGTTCAACTTTTTTGAAGCCGAAATCTTTTCATGAAAATTTTCAACTTTTTTGAAGCAGAAATAGTTCATGAAAATGTTGAACTTTTTTGAAGCCAAAATCTTTTCATGAAAATTTTCAACTTTTTTGAAGCAGAAATCTTTTCATGAAAATTTTCAACTTTTTTGAAGCCGAAATCTTTTCATGAAATTGTTCAACTTTTTTGAAGCAGAAATAGTTCATGAAAATTTTCAACTTTTTTGAAGCCAAAATCTTTTCATGAAAATTTTCGACTTTTTTGAAGCTTAAATCTTTTCATGAAAATTTTCAACTTTTTTGAAGCCAAAATCTTTTCATGAAAGTTTTCAACTTTTTTGAAGCAGAAATATTTCATGAAAATTTTACACTTTTTTGAAGCCAAAATCTTTTCATCAAAATGTTCAACTTTTTTGAAGAAGAAATAGTTCATGAAAATTTTCAACTTTTTTGAAGCCTAAATCTTTTCATTAAAATTTTGAACTTTTTTGAAGCCGAAATCTTTTCATGAAAATTTTCAACTTTTTTGAAGCTGAAATCTTTTCATGAAAATTTTCAACTTTTTTGAAGCAGAAATCTTTTCATGAAAATTTAAAACTTTTTTGAAGCAGAAATAGTTCATGAAAGTTTTGAACTTTTTTGAAGCCGAAATCTTTTCATGAAAATCTTCGACTTTTTTGAAGCAGAAATCTTTTCATGAAAATTTTCAACTTTTTTGAAGCCGAAATCTTTTCATGAAAATGTTCAACTTTTTTGAAGCAGAAATAGTTCATGAAAATTTTCAACTTTTTTGAAGCAGAAATCTTTTCATGAAATACTTCAACTTTTTTGAACCCGAATTCTTTTCATGAAAATTTTCAACTTTTTTGAATCCGAAATCTTTTCATGTAAATTTTCAACTTTTTTGAAGCAGAAATCTTTTCATGAAAATCTTCGACTTTTTTGAAGCCGAAATACTTCATGAAAATGTTCAACTTTTTTGAAGCCGAAATAGTTCATGAAAACGTTCAACTTTTTTGAAGCCGAAATCTTTTAATGAAAATTTTCAACTTTTTTTTAAGCCAAAATCTTTTCATGAAAATTTTCAACTTTTTTGAAGCAGAAATAGTTCATGAAAATGTTCAACTTTTTTGAAGCCGAAATCTTTTCATGAAAATTTTCAAATTTTTTGAAGCCAAAATAATTCATGAAAATCTTCAAATCTTTTGAAGCAGAAATAGTTCATGAAAATGTTCAACTTTTTTGAAGCCGAAATCTTTTCATGAAAATTTTCAAATTTTTTGAAGCCAAAATACTTCATGAAAATCTTCAAATCTTTTGAAGCCGAAATCTTTTCATGTAAATTTTCAACTTTTTTTGGAGCCTAAAGACTTCATAAAAATCTTCGACTTTTTTGATGCAGAAATACTGCATGAAAATTTTCAAATTTTTTGAAGCAGAAATAGTTCATGAAAATTTTCAACTTTTTTGAAGCCGAAATCTTTTCATGAAAATTTTCAACTTTTTTGAAGCAGAAATCTTTTCATGAAAATTTTCAACTTTTTTGAAGCCGAAAAACTTCATGAAAATGTTCAACTTTATTGAAGCAGAAATCTTTTCATGAAAATTTAAAACTTTTTTGAAGCAGAAATAGTTCATGAAAGTTTTGAACTTTTTTGAAGCCGAAATCTTTTCATGAAAATTTTCAACTTTTTTGAAGCAGAAATCTTTTCATGAAAATTTTCAACTTTTTTGAAGCCGAAATCTTTTCATGAAATTGTTCAACTTTTTTGAAGCAGAAATAGTTCATGAAAATTTTCGACTTTTTTGAAGCCAAAATCTTTTCATGAAAATTTTCGACTTTTTTGAAGCTTAAATCTTTTCATGAAAATTTTCAACTTTTTTGAAGCCAAAATCTTTTCATGAAAATTTTCAACTTTTTTGAAGCAGAAATAGTTCATGAAAATTTTCGACTTTTTTGAAGCCAAAATCTTTTCATGAAAATGTTCAACTTTTTTGAAGAAGAAATAGTTCATGAAAATTTTCAACTTTTTTGAAGCCTAAATCTTTTCATGAAAATTTTCAACTTTTTTGAAGCCGAAATCTTTTCATGAAAATTTTCAACTTTTTTGAAGCTGAAATCTTTTCATGAAAATTTTCAACTTTTTTGAAGCAGAAATCTTTCCATGAAAATTTTCAACTTTTTTGAAGCCGAAAAACTTCATGAAAATGTTCAACTTTATTGAAGCAGAAATCTTTTCATGAAAATTTCAAACTTTTTTGAAGCCGAAATCTTTTCATGAAAATCTTCAACTTTTTTGAAGCAGAAATAGTTCAAGAAAATTTTCAACTTTTTTGAAGCAGAAATCTTTTCATGAAATACTTCAACTTTTTTGAACCCGAATTCTTTTCATGAAAATTTTCAACTTTTTTGAAGCCGAAATCTTTTCATGTAAATTTTCAACTTTTTTGAAGCAGAAATCTTTTCATGAAAATCTTCGACTTTTTTGAAGCCGAAATACTTCATGAAAATGTTCAACTTTTTTGAAGCCGAAATAGTTCATGAAAACGTTCAACTTTTTTGAAGCCGAAATCTTTTAATGAAAATTTTCAACTTTTTTTTAAGCCAAAATCTTTTCATGAAAATTTTCAACTTTTTTGAAGAAGAAATCTTTTCATGAAAATTTTCAACTTTTTTGAAGCAGAAATAGTTCATGAAAATGTTCAACTTTTTTGAAGCCGAAATCTTTTCATGAAAATTTTCAAATTTTTTGAAGCCAAAATACTTCATGAAAATCTTAAAATCTTTTGAAGCCGAAATCTTTTCATATAAATTTTCAACTTTTTTTGGAGCCTAAAGACTTCATAAAAATCTTCGACTTTTTTGATGCAGAAATACTGCATGAAAATTTTCAACTTTTTTGAAGCAGAAATCTTTTCATGAAAATTTTCAACTTTTTTGAAGCTGAAATCTTTTCATGAAAATTTTCGACTTTTTTGAAGCTTAAATCTTTTCATGAAAATTTAAAACTTTTTTGAAGCAGAAATAGTTCATGAAAATTTTGAACTTTTTTGAAGCCGAAATCTTTTCATGAAAATCTTCGACTTTTTTGAAGCAGAAATCTTTTCATGAAAATGTTCAACTTTTTTGAAGCAGAAATACTTCATGAAAATTTTCAACTTTTTTGAAGCCAAAATCTTTTCATGAAAATCTTCGACTTTTTTGAAGCCGAAATCTTTTCATGAAAATTTTCAACTTTTTTGAAGCTGAAATAGTTCATGAAAATTTTCAACTTTTTTGAAGCCGAAATCTTTTCATGAAAATGGTCAACTTTTTTGAAGCTGAAATCTTTTCATGAAAATTTTCAACTTTTTTGAAGCAGAAATCTTTTCATGAAAATTTTCAACTTTTTTGAAGCTGAAATCTTTTCATGAAAATTTTCAACTTTTTTGAAGCTGAAATAGTTCATGAAAATTTTCAACTTTTTTGAAGCCGAAATCTTTTCATGAAAATGGTCAACTTTTTTGAAGCCGAAATCTTTTCATGAAAATTTTCAACTTTTTTGAAGCAGAAATAGTTCATGAAAATTTTCAACTTTTTTGAAGCCGAAATCTTTTCATGAAGTACTTCAACTTTTTTGAAGCCGAAATCTTTTCATGAAAATGTTCAACTTTATTGAAGCAGAAATCTTTTCATGAAAATTTTCAACTTTTTTGAAGCAGAAAAAGTTCATAAAAATTTTGAACTTTTTTGAAGCCGAAATCTTTTCATGAAAATGTTCAACTTTTTTGAATCCTAAATCTTTTCATGAAAATTTTCAACTTTTTTGAAGCCGAAATCTTTTCATGAAAATGTTCAACTTTTTTGAAGTAGAAATAGTTCATGAAAATTTTGAACTTTTTTGAAGCCGAAATCTTTTCATGAAAATTTTCAACTTTTTTGAAGCCGAAATCTTTTCATGAAAATTTTCAACTTTTTTGAAGCAGAAATAGTTCATGAAAACTTTCAACTTTTTTGAAGCCAAAATCTTTTCATGAAAATGTTCAACTTTTTTGAAGCAGAAATCTTTTCATGAAAATTTTCAACTTTTTTGAAGCCGAAATCTTTTCATGAAAATTTTCAACTTTTTTGAAGCCGAAATCTTTTCATGAAAATTTTCAACTTTTTTGAAGCAGAAATAGTTCATGAAAATTTTCAACTTTTTTGAAGCCGAAATCTTTTCATGAAATACTTCAACTTTTTTGAAGACGAAATCTTTTCATGAAAATGTTCAACTTTATTGAAGCAGAAATCTTTTCATGAAAATTTTCAACTTTTTTGAAGCAGAAAAAGTTCATAAAAATTTTGAACTTTTTTGAAGCCGAAATCTTTTCATGAAAATGTTCAACTTTTTTGAATCCTAAATCTTTTCATGAAAATTTTCAACTTTTTTGAAGCCGAAATCTTTTCATGAAAATGTTCAACTTTTTTGAAGTAGAAATAGTTCATGAAAATTTTGAACTTTTTTGAAGCCGAAATCTTTTCATGAAAATTTTCAACTTTTTTGAAGCCGAAATCTTTTCATGAAAATTTTCAACTTTATTGAAGCAGAAATCTTTTCATGAAAATTTTCAACTTTTTTGAAGCAGAAAAAGTTCATAAAAATTTTGAACTTTTTTGAAGCCGAAATCTTTTCATGAAAATGTTCAACTTTTTTGAATCCTAAATCTTTTCATGAAAATTTTCAACTTTTTTGAAGCCGAAATCTTTTCATGAAAATGTTCAACTTTTTTGAAGTAGAAATAGTTCATGAAAATTTTGAACTTTTTTGAAGCCGAAATCTTTTCATGAAAATGTTCAACTTTTTTGAAGTAGAAATAGTTCATGAAAATTTTGAACTTTTTTGAAGCCGAAATCTTTTCATGAAATACTTCAACTTTTTTGAAGCCGAAATCTTTTCATGAAAATGTTCAACTTTATTGAAGCAGAAATCTTTTCATGAAAATTTTCAACTTTTTTGAAGCAGAAAAAGTTCATAAAAATTTTGAACTTTTTTGAAGCCGAAATCTTTTCATGAAAATGTTCAACTTTTTTGAATCCTAAATCTTTTCATGAAAATTTTCAACTTTTTTGAAGCCGAAATCTTTTCATGAAAATGTTCAACTTTTTTGAAGTAGAAATAGTTCATGAAAATTTTGAACTTTTTTGAAGCCGAAATCTTTTCATGAAAATTTTCAACTTTTTTGAAGCCGAAATCTTTTCATGAAAATTTTCAACTTTTTTGAAGCAGAAATAGTTCATGAAAACTTTCAACTTTTTTGAAGCCAAAATCTTTTCATGAAAATGTTCAACTTTTTTGAAGCAGAAATCTTTTCATGAAAATTTTCAACTTTTTTGAAGCCGAAATCTTTTCATGAAAATTTTCAACTTTTTTGAAGCCGAAATCTTTTCATGAAAATTTTCAACTTTTTTGAAGCAGAAATAGTTCATGAAAATTTTCAACTTTTTTGAAGCCGAAATCTTTTCATGAAATACTTCAACTTTTTTGAAGCCGAAATCTTTTCATGAAAATGTTCAACTTTTTTGAATCCTAAATCTTTTCATGAAAATTTTCAACTTTTTTGAAGCCGAAATCTTTTCATGAAAATGTTCAACTTTTTTGAAGTAGAAATAGTTCATGAAAATTTTGAACTTTTTTGAAGCCGAAATCTTTTCATGAAAATTTTCAACTTTTTTGAAGCCGAAATCTTTTCATGAAAATTTTCAACTTTTTTGAAGCCGAAATCTTTTCATGAAAACTTTCAACTTTTTTGAAGCCAAAATCTTTTCATGAAAATGTTCAACTTTTTTGAAGCAGAAATAGTTCATGAAATTTTTCAACTTTTTTGAAGCCGAAATCTTTTCATGAAAATTTTCAACTTTTTTGAAGCAGAAATCTTTTCATGAAAATTTTCAACTTTTTTGAAGCTGAAATCTTTTCATGAAAATTTTCAACTTTTTTGAAGCTGAAATAGTTCATGAAAATTTTCAACTTTTTTGAAGCCGAAATCTTTTTATGAAAATGGTCAACTTTTTTGAAGCAGAAATCTTTTCATGAAAATTTTCAACTTTTTTGAAGCCGAAATCTTTTCATGAAAATTTTCAACTTTTTTGAAGCAGAAATAGTTCATGAAAATTTTCAACTTTTTTGAAGCCTAAATCTTTTCATGAAAATTTTCAACTTTTTTGAAGCTGAAATCTTTTCATGAAAATGTTCAACTTTTTTGAAGCCGAAATCTTTTCATGAAAATTTTCAACTTTTTTGAAGCAGAAATCTTTTCATGAAAATTTTAAACTTTTTTGAAGCAGAAAAAGTTCATAAAAATTTTGAACTTTTTTGAAGCCGAAATCTTTTCATGAAATACTTCAACTTTTTTGAAGCAGAAATAGTTCATGAAATTTTTCAACTTTTTTGAAGCCGAAATCTTTTCATGAAAATTTTCAACTTTTTTGAAGGAGAAATCTTTTCATGAAAATTTTCAACTTTTTTGAAGCTGAAATCTTTTCATGAAAATTTTCAACTTTTTTGAAGCTGAAATAGTTCATGAAAATTTTCAACTTTTTTGAAGCCGAAATCTTTTTATGAAAATGGTCAACTTTTTTGAAGCAGAAATCTTTTCATGAAAATTTTCAACTTTTTTGAAGCCGAAATCTTTTCATGAAAATTTTCAACTTTTTTGAAGCAGAAATAGTTCATGAAAATTTTCAACTTTTTTGAAGCCTAAATCTTTTCATGAAAATTTTCAACTTTTTTGAAGCTGAAATCTTTTCATGAAAATTTTCAACTTTTTTGAAGCCGAAATCTTTTCATGAAAATTTTCAACTTTTTTGAAACCGAAAGCTTTTCATGAAAATTTTCAACTTTTTTGAAGCCGAAATCTTTTCATGAAAATTTTCAACTTTTTTGAAGCTGAAATCTTTTCATGAAAATGTTCAACTTTTTTGAAGCCGAAATCTTTTCATGAAAATTTTCAACTTTTTTGAAGCAGAAATCTTTTCATGAAAATTTTAAACTTTTTTGAAGCAGAAAAAGTTCATAAAAATTTTGAACTTTTTTGAAGCCGAAATCTTTTCATGAAATACTTCAACTTTTTTGAAGCCGAAATCTTTTCATGAAAATGTTCAACTTTATTGAAGCAGAAATCTTTTCATGAAAATTTTCAACTTTTTTGAAGCAGAAAAAGTTCATAAAAATTTTGAACTTTTTTGAAGCCGAAATCTTTTCATGAAAATGTTCAACTTTTTTGAATCCTAAATCTTTTCATGAAAATGTTCAACTTTTTTGAATCCTAAATCTTTTCATGAAAATTTTCAACTTTTTTGAAGCAGAAATCTTTTCATGAAAATTTTCAACTTTTTTGAAGCCGAAATCTTTTCATGAAAATTTTCAACTTTTTTGAAGCAGAAAAAGTTCATAAAAATTTTGAACTTTTTTGAAGCCGAAATCTTTTCATGAAAATGTTCAACTTTTTTGAATCCTAAATCTTTTCATGAAAATTTTCAACTTTTTTGAAGCCGAAATCTTTTCATGAAAATGTTCAACTTTTTTGAAGTAGAAATAGTTCATGAAAATTTTGAACTTTTTTGAAGCCAAAATCTTTTCATGAAAATTTTCAACTTTTTTGAAGCCGAAATCTTTTCATGAAAATTTTCAACTTTTTTGAAGCAGAAATAGTTCATGAAAACTTTCAACTTTTTTGAAGCCAAAATCTTTTCATGAAAATGTTCAACTTTTTTGAAGCAGAAATCTTTTCATGAAAATTTTCAACTTTTTTGAAGCCGAAATCTTTTCATGAAAATTTTCAACTTTTTTGAAGCCGAAATCTTTTCATGAAAATTTTCAACTTTTTTGAAGCAGAAATAGTTCATGAAAATTTTCAACTTTTTTGAAGCCGAAATCTTTTCATGAAATACTTCAACTTTTTTGAAGCCGAAATCTTTTCATGAAAATGTTCAACTTTATTGAAGCAGAAATCTTTTCATGAAAATTTTCAACTTTTTTGAAGCTGAAATCTTTTCATGAAAATTTTCAACTTTTTTGAAGCTGAAATAGTTCATGAAAATTTTCAACTTTTTTGAAGCCGAAATCTTTTTATGAAAATGGTCAACTTTTTTGAAGCAGAAATCTTTTCATGAAAATTTTCAACTTTTTTGAAGCCTAAATCTTTTCATGAAAATTTTCAACTTTTTTGAAGCTGAAATCTTTTCATGAAAATTTTCAACTTTTTTGAAGCCGAAATCTTTTCATGAAAATTTTCAACTTTTTTGAAACCGAAAGCTTTTCATGAAAATTTTCAACTTTTTTGAAGCCGAAATCTTTTCATGAAAATTTTCAACTTTTTTGAAGCTGAAATCTTTTCATGAAAATGTTCAACTTTTTTGAAGCCGAAATCTTTTCATGAAAATGTTCAACTTTTTTGAAGCAGAAATCTTTTCATGAAAATTTTAAACTTTTTTGAAGCAGAAAAAGTTCATAAAAATTTTGAACTTTTTTGAAGCCGAAATCTTTTCATGAAATACTTCAACTTTTTTGAAGCCGAAATCTTTTCATGAAAATGTTCAACTTTATTGAAGCAGAAATCTTTTCATGAAAATTTTCAACTTTTTTGAAGCAGAAAAAGTTCATAAAAATTTTGAACTTTTTTGAAGCCGAAATCTTTTCATGAAAATGTTCAACTTTTTTGAATCCTAAATCTTTTCATGAAAATGTTCAACTTTTTTGAATCCTAAATCTTTTCATGAAAATTTTCAACTTTTTTGAAGCAGAAATCTTTTCATGAAAATTTTCAACTTTTTTGAAGCCGAAATCTTTTCATGAAAATTTTCAACTTTTTTGAAGCAGAAATAGTTCATGAAAATTTTCAACTTTTTTGAAGCCGAAATCTTTTCATGAAATACTTCAACTTTTTTGAAGCCGAAATCTTTTCATGAAAATGTTCAACTTTATTGAAGCAGAAATCTTTTCATGAAAATTTTCAACTTTTTTGAAGCAGAAAAAGTTCATAAAAATTTTGAACTTTTTTGAAGCCGAAATCTTTTCATGAAAATGTTCAACTTTTTTGAATCCTAAATCTTTTCATGAAAATTTTCAACTTTTTTGAAGCCGAAATCTTTTCATGAAAATGTTCAACTTTTTTGAAGCAGAAATCTTTTCATGAAAATTTTCAACTTTTTTGAAGCCGAAATCTTTTCATGAAAATTTTCAACTTTTTTGAAGCCGAAATCTTTTCATGAAAATTTTCAACTTTTTTGAAGCAGAAATAGTTCATGAAAATTTTCAACTTTTTTGAAGCCGAAATCTTTTCATGAAATACTTCAACTTTTTTGAAGACGAAATCTTTTCATGAAAATTTTCAACTTTATTGAAGCAGAAATCTTTTCATGAAAATTTTGAACTTTTTTGAAGCAGAAAAAGTTCATAAAAATTTTGAACTTTTTTGAAGCCGAAATCTTTTCATGAAAATGTTCAACTTTTTTGAATCCTAAATCTTTTCATGAAAATTTTCAACTTTTTTGAAGCCGAAATCTTTTCATGAAAATGTTCAACTTTTTTGAAGTAGAAATAGTTCATGAAAATTTTGAACTTTTTTGAAGCCGAAATCTTTTCATGAAAATTTTCAACTTTTTTGAAGCCGAAATCTTTTCATGAAAATTTTCAACTTTATTGAAGCAGAAATCTTTTCATGAAAATTTTCAACTTTTTTGAAGCAGAAAAAGTTCATAAAAATTTTGAACTTTTTTGAAGCCGAAATCTTTTCATGAAAATGTTCAACTTTTTTGAATCCTAAATCTTTTCATGAAAATTTTCAACTTTTTTGAAGCCGAAATCTTTTCATGAAAATGTTCAACTTTTTTGAAGTAGAAATAGTTCATGAAAATTTTGAACTTTTTTGAAGCCGAAATCTTTTCATGAAAATTTTCAACTTTTTTGAAGCCGAAATCTTTTCATGAAAATGTTCAACTTTTTTGAATCCTAAATCTTTTCATGAAAATTTTCAACTTTTTTGAAGCCGAAATCTTTTCATGAAAATGTTCAACTTTTTTGAAGTAGAAATAGTTCATGAAAATTTTGAACTTTTTTGAAGCCGAAATCTTTTCATGAAATACTTCAACTTTTTTGAAGCCGAAATCTTTTCATGAAAATTTTCAACTTTTTTGAAGCCGAAATCTTTTCATGAAAATTTTCAACTTTTTTGAAGCTGAAATCTTTTCATGAAAATTTTCAACTTTTTTGAAGCTGAAATAGTTCATGAAAATTTTCAACTTTTTTGAAGCCGAAATCTTTTTATGAAAATGGTCAACTTTTTTGAAGCAGAAATCTTTTCATGAAAATTTTCAACTTTTTTGAAGCCGAAATCTTTTCATGAAAATTTTCAACTTTTTTGAAGCAGAAATAGTTCATGAAAATTTTCAACTTTTTTGAAGCCTAAATCTTTTCATGAAAATTTTCAACTTTTTTGAAGCTGAAATCTTTTCATGAAAATTTTCAACTTTTTTGAAGCCGAAATCTTTTCATGAAAATTTTCAACTTTTTTGAAACCGAAAGCTTTTCATGAAAATTTTCAACTTTTTTGAAGCCGAAATCTTTTCATGAAAATTTTCAACTTTTTTGAAGCTGAAATCTTTTCATGAAAATGTTCAACTTTTTTGAAGCCGAAATCTTTTCATGAAAATTTTCAACTTTTTTGAAGCAGAAATCTTTTCATGAAAATTTTAAACTTTTTTGAAGCAGAAAAAGTTCATAAAAATTTTGAACTTTTTTGAAGCCGAAATCTTTTCATGAAATACTTCAACTTTTTTGAAGCCGAAATCTTTTCATGAAAATGTTCAACTTTATTGAAGCAGAAATCTTTTCATGAAAATTTTCAACTTTTTTGAAGCAGAAAAAGTTCATAAAAATTTTGAACTTTTTTGAAGCCGAAATCTTTTCATGAAAATGTTCAACTTTTTTGAATCCTAAATCTTTTCATGAAAATGTTCAACTTTTTTGAATCCTAAATCTTTTCATGAAAATTTTCAACTTTTTTGAAGCAGAAATCTTTTCATGAAAATTTTCAACTTTTTTGAAGCCGAAATCTTTTCATGAAAATTTTCAACTTTTTTGAAGCAGAAATAGTTCATGAAAATTTTCAACTTTTTTGAAGCCGAAATCTTTTCATGAAATACTTCAACTTTTTTGAAGCCGAAATCTTTTCATGAAAATGTTCAACTTTATTGAAGCAGAAATCTTTTCATGAAAATTTTCAACTTTTTTGAAGCAGAAAAAGTTCATAAAAATTTTGAACTTTTTTGAAGCCGAAATCTTTTCATGAAAATTTTCAACTTTTTTGAAACCGAAAGCTTTTCATGAAAATTTTCAACTTTTTTGAAGCCGAAATCTTTTCATGAAAATTTTCAACTTTTTTGAAGCTGAAATCTTTTCATGAAAATGTTCAACTTTTTTGAAGCCGAAATCTTTTCATGAAAATTTTCAACTTTTTTGAAGCAGAAATCTTTTCATGAAAATTTTAAACTTTTTTGAAGCAGAAAAAGTTCATAAAAATTTTGAACTTTTTTGAAGCCGAAATCTTTTCATGAAATACTTCAACTTTTTTGAAGCCGAAATCTTTTCATGAAAATGTTCAACTTTATTGAAGCAGAAATCTTTTCATGAAAATTTTCAACTTTTTTGAAGCAGAAAAAGTTCATAAAAATTTTGAACTTTTTTGAAGCCGAAATCTTTTCATGAAAATGTTGAACTTTTTTGAATCCTAAATCTTTTCATGAAAATGTTCAACTTTTTTGAATCCTAAATCTTTTCATGAAAATTTTCAACTTTTTTGAAGCAGAAATCTTTTCATGAAAATTTTCAACTTTTTTGAAGCCGAAATCTTTTCATGAAAATTTTCAACTTTTTTGAAGCAGAAAAAGTTCATAAAAATTTTGAACTTTTTTGAAGCCGAAATCTTTTCATGAAAATGTTCAACTTTTTTGAATCCTAAATCTTTTCATGAAAATTTTCAACTTTTTTGAAGCCGAAATCTTTTCATGAAAATGTTCAACTTTTTTGAAGTAGAAATAGTTCATGAAAATTTTGAACTTTTTTGAAGCCGAAATCTTTTCATGAAAATTTTCAACTTTTTTGAAGCCGAAATCTTTTCATGAAAATTTTCAACTTTTTTGAAGCCGAAATCTTTTCATGAAAACTTTCAACTTTTTTGAAGCCAAAATCTTTTCATGAAAATGTTCAACTTTTTTGAAGCAGAAATAGTTCATGAAATTTTTCAACTTTTTTGAAGCCGAAATCTTTTCATGAAAATTTTCAACTTTTTTGAAGCAGAAATCTTTTCATGAAAATTTTCAACTTTTTTGAAGCTGAAATCTTTTCATGAAAATTTTCAACTTTTTTGAAGCTGAAATAGTTCATGAAAATTTTCAACTTTTTTGAAGCCGAAATCTTTTTATGAAAATGGTCAACTTTTTTGAAGCAGAAATCTTTTCATGAAAATTTTCAACTTTTTTGAAGCCGAAATCTTTTCATGAAAATTTTCAACTTTTTTGAAGCAGAAATAGTTCATGAAAATTTTCAACTTTTTTGAAGCCTAAATCTTTTCATGAAAATTTTCAACTTTTTTGAAGCTGAAATCTTTTCATGAAAATTTTCAACTTTTTTGAAGCCGAAATCTTTTCATGAAAATTTTCAACTTTTTTGAAACCGAAAGCTTTTCATGAAAATTTTCAACTTTTTTGAAGCCGAAATCTTTTCATGAAAATTTTCAACTTTTTTGAAGCTGAAATCTTTTCATGAAAATGTTCAACTTTTTTGAAGCCGAAATCTTTTCATGAAAATTTTCAACTTTTTTGAAGCAGAAATCTTTTCATGAAAATTTTAAACTTTTTTGAAGCAGAAAAAGTTCATAAAAATTTTGAACTTTTTTGAAGCCGAAATCTTTTCATGAAATACTTCAACTTTTTTGAAGCCGAAATCTTTTCATGAAAATGTTCAACTTTATTCAAGCAGAAATCTTTTCATGAAAATTTTCAACTTTTTTGAAGCAGAAAAAGTTCATAAAAATTTTGAACTTTTTTGAAGCCGAAATCTTTTCATGAAAATGTTCAACTTTTTTGAATCCTAAATCTTTTCATGAAAATGTTCAACTTTTTTGAATCCTAAATCTTTTCATGAAAATTTTCAACTTTTTTGAAGCAGAAATCTTTTCATGAAAATTTTCAACTTTTTTGAAGCCGAAATCTTTTCATGAAAATTTTCAACTTTTTTGAAGCAGAAATAGTTCATGAAAATTTTCAACTTTTTTGAAGCCGAAATCTTTTCATGAAATACTTCAACTTTTTTGAAGCCGAAATCTTTTCATGAAAATGTTCAACTTTATTGAAGCAGAAATCTTTTCATGAAAATTTTCAACTTTTTTGAAGCAGAAAAAGTTCATAAAAATTTTGAACTTTTTTGAAGCCGAAATCTTTTCATGAAAATTTTCAACTTTTTTGAAACCGAAAGCTTTTCATGAAAATTTTCAACTTCTTTGAAGCCGAAATCTTTTCATGAAAATTTTCAACTTTTTTGAAGCTGAAATCTTTTCATGAAAATGTTCAACTTTTTTGAAGCCGAAATCTTTTCATGAAAATTTTCAACTTTTTTGAAGCAGAAATCTTTTCATGAAAATTTTAAACTTTTTTGAAGCAGAAAAAGTTCATAAAAATTTTGAACTTTTTTGAAGCCGAAATCTTTTCATGAAATACTTCAACTTTTTTGAAGCCGAAATCTTTTCATGAAAATGTTCAACTTTATTGAAGCAGAAATCTTTTCATGAAAATTTTCAACTTTTTTGAAGCAGAAAAAGTTCATAAAAATTTTCAACTTTTTTGAAGCCGAAATCTTTTCATGAAAATGTTCAACTTTTTTGAATCCTAAATCTTTTCATGAAAATGTTCAACTTTTTTGAATCCTAAATCTTTTCATGAAAATTTTCAACTTTTTTGAAGCAGAAATCTTTTCATGAAAATTTTCAACTTTTTTGAAGCCGAAATCTTTTCATGAAAATTTTCAACTTTTTTGAAGCAGAAATAGTTCATGAAAATTTTCAACTTTTTTGAAGCCGAAATCTTTTCATGAAATACTTCAACTTTTTTGAAGCCGAAATCTTTTCATGAAAATGTTCAACTTTATTGAAGCAGAAATCTTTTCATGAAAATTTTCAACTTTTTTGAAGCAGAAAAAGTTCATAAAAATTTTGAACTTTTTTGAAGCCGAAATCTTTTTATGAAAATGTTCAACTTTTTTGAATCCTAAATCTTTTCATGAAAATTTTCAACTTTTTTGAAGCCGAAATCTTTTCATGAAAATGTTCAACTTTTTTGAAGCAGAAATAGTTCATGAAAATTTTCAACTTTTTTGAAGCCGAAATCTTTTCATGAAAATTTTCAACTTTTTTGAAGCAGAAATCTTTTCATGAAAATTTTCAACTTTTTTGAAGCCGAAATCTTTTCATGAAATTGTTCAACTTTTTTGAAGCAGAAATAGTTCATGAAAATTTTCAACTTTTTTGAAGCCAAAATCTTTTCTTGAAAATTTTCGACTTTTTTGAAGCTTAAATCTTTTCATGAAAATTTTCAACTTTTTTGAAGCCAAAATCTTTTCATGAAAATTTTCAACTTTTTTGAAGCAGAAATAGTTCATGAAAATTTTCGACTTTTTTGAAGCTGAAATCTTTTCATGAAAATTTTCAACTTTTTTGAAGCTGAAATAGTTCATGAAAATTTTCAACTTTTTTGAAGCCGAAATCTTTTCATGAAAATGGTCAACTTTTTTGAAGCAGAAATCTTTTCATGAAAATTTTCAACTTTTTTGAAGCCGAAATCTTTTCATGAAAATTTTCAACTTTTTTGAAGCAGAAATAGTTCATGAAAATTTTCAACTTTTTTGAAGCCGAAATCTTTTCATGAAATACTTCAACTTTTTTGAAGCCGAAATCTTTTCATGAAAATGTTCAACTTTTTTGAAGTAGAAATAGTTCATGAAAATTTTGAACTTTTTTGAAGCCGAAATCTTTTCATGAAAATTTTCAACTTTTTTGAAGCCGAAATCTTTTCATGAAAATTTTCAACTTTATTGAAGCAGAAATCTTTTCATGAAAATTTTCAACTTTTTTGAAGCAGAAAAAGTTCATAAAAATTTTGAACTTTTTTGAAGCCGAAATCTTTTCATGAAAATGTTCAACTTTTTTGAATCCTAAATCTTTTCATGAAAATTTTCAACTTTTTTGAAGCCGAAATCTTTTCATGAAAATGTTCAACTTTTTTGAAGTAGAAATAGTTCATGAAAATTTTGAACTTTTTTGAAGCCGAAATCTTTTCATGAAAATTTTCAACTTTTTTGAAGCCGAAATCTTTTCATGAAAATGTTCAACTTTTTTGAATCCTAAATCTTTTCATGAAAATTTTCAACTTTTTTGAAGCCGAAATCTTTTCATGAAAATGTTCAACTTTTTTGAAGTAGAAATAGTTCATGAAAATTTTGAACTTTTTTGAAGCCGAAATCTTTTCATGAAATACTTCAACTTTTTTGAAGCCGAAATCTTTTCATGAAAATGTTCAACTTTATTGAAGCAGAAATCTTTTCATGAAAATTTTAAACTTTTTTGAAGCAGAAAAAGTTCATAAAAATTTTGAACTTTTTTGAAGCCGAAATCTTTTCATGAAAATGTTCAACTTTTTTGAATCCTAAATCTTTTCATGAAAATTTTCAACTTTTTTGAAGCCGAAATCTTTTCATGAAAATGTTCAACTTTTTTGAAGTAGAAATAGTTCATGAATATTTTGAACTTTTTTGAAGCCAAAATCTTTTCATGAAAATTTTCAACTTTTTTGAAGCCGAAATCTTTTCATGAAAATTTTCAACTTTTTTGAAGCAGAAATAGTTCATGAAAACTTTTAACTTTTTTGAAGCCAAAATCTTTTCATGAAAATGTTCAACTTTTTTGAAGCAGAAATCTTTTCATGAAAATTTTCAACTTTTTTGAAGCCGAAATCTTTTCATGAAAATTTTCAACTTTTTTGAAGCCGAAATCTTTTCATGAAAATTTTCAACTTTTTTGAAGCAGAAATAGTTCATGAAAATTTTCAACTTTTTTGAAGCCGAAATCTTTTCATGAAATACTTCAACTTTTTTGAAGCCGAAATCTTTTCATGAAAATGTTCAACTTTATTGAAGCAGAAATCTTTTCATGAAAATGTTCAACTTTTTTGAAGCTGAAATAGTTCATGAAAATTTTCAACTTTTTTGAAGCCGAAATCTTTTTATGAAAATGGTCAACTTTTTTGAAGCAGAAATCTTTTCATGAAAATTTTCAACTTTTTTGAAGCCGAAATCTTTTCATGAAAATTTTCAACTTTTTTGAAGCAGAAATAGTTCATGAAAATTTTCAACTTTTTTGAAGCCTAAATCTTTTCATGAAAATTTTCAACTTTTTTGAAGCTGAAATCTTTTCATGAAAATTTTCAACTTTTTTGAAGCCGAAATCTTTTCATGAAAATTTTCAACTTTTTTGAAACCGAAAGCTTTTCATGAAAATTTTCAACTTTTTTGAAGCCGAAATCTTTTCATGAAAATTTTCAACTTTTTTGAAGCTGAAATCTTTTCATGAAAATGTTCAACTTTTTTGAAGCCGAAATCTTTTCATGAAAATGTTCAACTTTTTTGAAGCAGAAATCTTTTCATGAAAATTTTAAACTTTTTTGAAGCAGAAAAAGTTCATAAAAATTTTGAACTTTTTTGAAGCCGAAATCTTTTCATGAAATACTTCAACTTTTTTGAAGCCGAAATCTTTTCATGAAAATGTTCAACTTTATTGAAGCAGAAATCTTTTCATGAAAATTTTCAACTTTTTTGAAGCAGAAAAAGTTCATAAAAATTTTGAACTTTTTTGAAGCCGAAATCTTTTCATGAAAATGTTCAACTTTTTTGAATCCTAAATCTTTTCATGAAAATGTTCAACTTTTTTGAATCCTAAATCTTTTCATGAAAATTTTCAACTTTTTTGAAGCAGAAATCTTTTCATGAAAATTTTCAACTTTTTTGAAGCCGAAATCTTTTCATGAAAATTTTCAACTTTTTTGAAGCAGAAATAGTTCATGAAAATTTTCAACTTTTTTGAAGCCGAAATCTTTTCATGAAATACTTCAACTTTTTTGAAGCCGAAATCTTTTCATGAAAATGTTCAACTTTATTGAAGCAGAAATCTTTTCATGAAAATGTTCAACTTTTTTGAAGCAGAAAAAGTTCATAAAAATTTTGAACTTTTTTGAAGCCGAAATCTTTTCATGAAAATGTTCAACTTTTTTGAATCCTAAATCTTTTCATGAAAATTTTCAACTTTTTTGAAGCCGAAATCTTTTCATGAAAATGTTCAACTTTTTTGAAGCAGAAATAGTTCATGAAAATTTTCAACTTTTTTGAAGCCGAAATCTTTTCATGAAAATTTTCAACTTTTTTGAAGCCGAAATCTTTTCATGAAAATTTTCAACTTTTTTGAAGCCGAAATCTTTTCATGAAATTGTTCAACTTTTTTGAAGCAGAAATAGTTCATGAAAATTTTCAACTTTTTTGAAGCCAAAATCTTTTCATGAAAATTTTCGACTTTTTTGAAGCTTAAATCTTTTCATGAAAATTTTCAACTTTTTTGAAGCCAAAATCTTTTCATGAAAATTTTCAACTTTTTTGAAGCAGAAATAGTTCATGAAAATTTTCGACTTTTTTGAAGCTGAAATCTTTTCATGAAAATTTTCAACTTTTTTGAAGCTGAAATAGTTCATGAAAATTTTCAACTTTTTTGAAGCCGAAATCTTTTCATGAAAATGGTCAACTTTTTTGAAGCAGAAATCTTTTCATGAAAATTTTCAACTTTTTTGAAGCCGAAATCTTTTCATGAAAATTTTCAACTTTTTTGAAGCAGAAATAGTTCATGAAAATTTTCAACTTTTTTGAAGCCGAAATCTTTTCATGAAATACTTCAACTTTTTTGAAGCCGAAATCTTTTCATGAAAATGTTCAACTTTATTGAAGCAGAAATCTTTTCATGAAAATCTTCGACTTTTTTGAAGCGGAAATACTTCATGAAAATTTTCAACTTTTTTGAAGCAGAAATAGTTCATGAAAATTTTCAAATCTTTTGAAGCTGAAATCTTTTCATGAAAATTTTCAACTTTTTTGAAGCTGAAATCTTTTCATGAAAATTTTCAACTTTTTTGAAGCAGAAATCTTTTCATGAAAATGTTCAACTTTTTTGGAGCTTAAATCTTTTCATGAAAATTTTCAACTTTTTTGAAGCAGAAATAGTTCATGAAAATTTTTAACTTTTTTGAAGCCAAAATCTTTTCATGAAAATGTTCAACTTTTTTGAAGCAGAAATAGTTCATGAAAATGTTCAACTTTTTTGAAGCCAAAATCTTTTCATGAAAATTTTCAACTTTTTTGAAGAAGAAATAGTTCATGAAAATTTTGAACTTTTTTGAAGCCTAAATCTTTTCATGAAAATTTTGAACTTTTTTGAAGCCGAAATCTTTTCATGAAAATTTTGAACTTTTTTGAAGCCGAAATCTTTTCATGAAAATTTTCAACTTTTTTGAAGCCGAAATCTTTTCATGAAAATGTTCAACTTTTTTGAAGAAGAAATAGTTCATGAAAATTTTCAACTTTTTTGAAGCAGAAATCTTTTCATGAAAATGTTCAACTTTTTTGAAGCAGAAATAGTTCATGAAAATTTTCAACTTTTTTGAAGCCAAAATCTTTTCATGAAAATCTTCGACTTTTTTGAAGCCGAAATCTTTTCATAAAAATTTTCAACTTTTTTGAAGCCGAAATCTTTTCATGAAAATTTTCAACTTTTTTGAAGCCGAAATCTTTTCATGAAAATTTTCAACTTTTTTGAAGCAGACATAGTTCATGAAAATTTTCAAATCTTTAGAAGCCGAAATCTTTTCATGAAAATTTTCAACTTTTTTGAAGCTGAAATCTTTTCATGAAAATTTTCAACTTTTTTGAAGCAGAAATCTTTTCATGAAAATCTTGGACTTTTTTGAAGCCAAAATACTTCATGAAAATTTTCAACTTTTTTGAAGCCGAAATCTTTTCATGAAAATTTTCAACCTTTTTGAAGCCGAAATACTTCTTGAAAATTTTCAACTTTTTCGAAGCAGAAATCTTTTCATGAAAATCTTAGACTTTTTTGAAGCCGAAATACTTCATGAAAATTTTCAACATTTTTGAAGCCTAAATCTTTTCATGAAAATTTTCAACTTTTTTGAAGCAGAAATCTTTTCATGAAAATGTTCAACTTTATTGAAGCAGAAATCTTTTCATGAAAATTTTCAACTTTTTTGAAGCCGAAATACTTCATGAAAATGTTCAACTATTTTGAAGCAGAAATAGTTCATGAAAATTTTCAACTTTTTTGATGCCGAAATCTTTTCATGAAAATTTTCAACTTTTTTGAAGCAGAAATCTTTTCATGAAAATCTTCGACTTTTTTAAAGCCGAAAAACTTCATGAAATTTTTCAACTTTTTTGAAGCCGAAATACTTCATGAAAATCTTCAAATCTTTTGAAGCTGAAATACTTCATGAAAATTTTCAACTTTTTTGAAGCCTAAATATTTTCATTAAAATTTTCAACTTTTTTGAAGCCTAAATATTTTCATGAAAATTTTCAACTTTTTTGGAGCTTAAATCTTTTCATGAAAATTTTCAACTTTTTTGAAGCAGAAAAAGTTCATGAAAATTTTCAACTTTTTTGAAGCCAAAATCTTTTCATGAAAATGTTCAACTTTTTTGAAGCAGAAATAGTTCATGAAAATTTTCAACTTTTTTGAAGCCAAAATCTTTTCATGAAAACCTTCGACTTTTTTGAAGACGAAATCTTTTCATGAAAATGTTCAACTTTATTGAAGCCGAAATCTTTTCATGAAAATCTTCGACTTTTTTGAAGCCGAAATACTTCATGAAAATTTTCAACTTTTTTGAAGCAGAAATAGTTCATGAAAATTTTCAACTTTTTTGAAGCCGAAATCTTTTCATGAAAATTTTCAACTTTTTTGAAGCTGAAATCTTTTCATGAAAATGTTCAACTTTTTTGAAGCAGAAATCTTTTCATGAAAATTTTCAACTTTATTGAAGCCGAAATCTTTTCATGAAAATTTTCAACTTTTTTGAAGCAGACATAGTTCATGAAAATTTTCAACTTTTTTGAAGCCGAAATACTTCATGAAAATTTTCAACTTTTTTGAAGCCAAAATCTTTTCATGAAAATCTTCGACTTTTTTGAAGCCGAAATCTTTTCATGAAAATTTTCAACTTTATTGAAGCAGAAATCTTTTCATGAAAATTTTCAACTTTTTTGAAGCAGAAAAAGTTCATAAAAATTTTGAAATTTTTTGAAGCCGAAATCTTTTCATGAAAATTTTCAACTTTTTTGAAGCCGAAATCTTTTCATGAAAATTTTCAACTTTTTTGAAGCAGACATAGTTCATGAAAATTTTCAACTTTTTTGAAGCAGAAATCTTTTCATGAAAATGTTCAACTTTTTTGAAGCAGAAATAGTTCATGAAAATTTTCAACTTTTTTGAAGCCGAAATCTTTTCATGAAAATCTTCGACTTTTTTGAAGCCGAAATACTTCATGAAAATTTTCAACTTTTTTGAAGCAGAAATAGTTCATGAAAATTTTCAAATCTTTTGAAGCCGAAATCTTTTCATGAAAATTTTCAACTTTTTTGAAGCCGAAATCTTTTCATGAAAATCTTGGACTTTTTTGAAGCCGAAATACTTCATTTAAATCTTCAAATCTTTTGAAGCCGAAATACTTCATGAAAATTTTCAACTTTTTTGAAGCCGAAATATTTTCATTAAAATTTTCAACTTTTTTGAAGCCGAAATCTTTTCATGAAAATTTTCAACTTTTTTGAATCCTATATCTTTTCATGAAAATTTTCAACTTTTTTGAAGCCGAAATCTTTTCATGAAAATTTTCAACTTTTTTGAAGAAGAAATAGTTCATGAAAATTTTGAACTTTTTTGAAGCCTAAATCTTTGCATGAAAATTTTGAACTTTTTTGAAGCCGAAATCTTTTCATGAAAATTTTCTACTTTTTTGAAGCAGACATAGTTCATGAAAATTTTCAACTTTTTTGAAGCAGAAATCTTTTCATGAAAATGTTCAACTTTTTTGAAGCAGAAATAGTTCATGAAAATTTTCAACTTTTTTGAAGCCAAAATCTTTTCATGAAAATCTTCGACTTTTTTGAAGCCGAAATCTTTTCATGAAAATTTTCAACTTTATTGAAGCAGAAATCTTTTCATGAAAATTTTCAACTTTTTTGAAGCAGACATAGTTCATGAAAATGTTCAACTTTTTTGAAGCCGAAATACTTCATGAAAATCTTCAAATCTTTTGAAGCCGAAATACTTCATGAAAATTTTCAACTTTTTTGAAGCCTAAATAGTTTCATTAAAATTTTCAACTTTTTTGAAGCCTAAATATTTTCATGAAAATTTTCAACTTTTTTGGAGCTTAAATCTTTTCATGAAAATTTTCAAATTTTTTTAAGCAGAAATAGTTCATGAAAATTTTCAACTTTTTTGAAGCCGAAATCTTTTCATGAAAACCTTCGACTTTTTTGAAGACGAAATCTTTTCATGAAAATGTTCAACTTTATTGAAGCCGAAATCTTTTCATGAAAATCTTCAACTTTTTTGAATCCTATATCTTTTCATGAAAATTTTCAACTTTTTTGAAGCCGAAATACTTCATGAAAATTTTCAACTTTTTTGAAGCAGAAATAGTTCATGAAAATTTTCAACTTTTTTGAAGCAGAAATAGTTCATGAAAATTTTCAACTTTTTTGAAGCCAAAATCTTTTCATGAAAATGTTCAACTTTTTTGAAGCAGGAATAGTTCATGAAAATTTTCAACTTTTTTGAAGCCAAATTCTTTTCATGAAAATTTTCAACTTTTTTGAAGCCGAAATCTTTTCATGAAAATTTTCAACTTTTTTGAAGCCGAAATCTTTTCATGAAAATTTTCTACTTTTTTGAAGCAGACATAGTTCATGAAAATTTTCAACTTTTTTGAAGCAGAAATCTTTTCATGAAAATGTTCAACTTTTTTGAAGCAGAAATAGTTCATGAAAATTTTCAACTTTTTTGAAGCCAAAATCTTTTCATGAAAATCTTCGACTTTTTTGAAGCCGAAATCTTTTCATGAAAATTTTCAACTTTATTGAAGCCGAAATCTTTTCATGAAAATTTTCAACTTTATTGAAGCCAAAATCTTTTCATGAAAATTTTCAACTTTTTTGATGCAGAAATAGTTCATGAAAATTTTCAACTTTTTTGAAGCCAAAATACTTCATGAAAATTTTCAACTTTTTTGAAGCAGAAATAGTTCATGAAAATTTTCAACTTTTTTGAAGCCAAAATCTTTTCATGAAAATCTTCGACTTTTTTGAAGCCGAAATCTTTTCATTAAAATTTTCAACTTTATTGAAGCAGAAATCTTTTCATGAAATTTTTTAACTTTTTTGAAGCAGAAAAAGTTCATAAAAATTTTGAACTTTTTTGAAGCCGAAATCTTTTCATGAAAATTTTAAACTTTTTTGAAGCCGAAATCTTTTCATGAAAATTTTCAACTTTTTTGAAGCCGAAATCTTTTCATGAAAATTTTCAACTTTTTTGAAGCAGACATAGTTCATGAAAATTTTCAACTTTTTTGAAGCAGAAATCTTTTCATGAAAATGTTCAACTTTTTTGAAGCAGAAATAGTTCATGAAAATTTTCAACTTTTTTGAAGCCGAAATCTTTTCATGAAAATCTTAGACTTTTTTGAAGCCGAAATACTTCATGAAAATTTTCAACTTTTTTGAAGCAGAAATAGTTCATGAAAATTTTCAAATCTTTTGAAGCCGAAATCTTTTCATGAAAATTTTCAACTTTATTGAAGCAGAAATCTTTTCATGAAAATCTTCGACTTTTTTGAAGCCGAAATACTTCATGAAAATTTTAAAATTTTTTGTAGCCGAAATCTTTTCATGAAAATTTTCAACTTTTTTGTAGCCGACATACTTCATGAAAATTTTCAACTTTTTTGAAGCAGAAATCTTTTCATGAAAATCTTAGACTTTTTTGAAGCCGAAATACTTCATGAAAATTTTCAACATTTTTGAAGCCTAAATCTTTTCATGAAAATTTTCAACTTTTTTGAAGCCGAAATCTTTTCATGAAAATGTTCAACTTTATTGAAGCAGAAATCTTTTCATGAAAATTTTCAACTTTTTTGAAGCAGAAATCTTTTCATGAAAATCTTCAACTTTTTTAAAGCCGAAAAACTTCATGAAAGTTTTCAAACTTTTTTGAAGCCGAAATACTTCATGAAAATCTTCAAATCTTTTGAAGCCGAAATACTTCATGAAAATTTTCAACTTTTTTGAAGCCTAAATATTTTCATTAAAATTTTCAACTTTTTTGAAGCCTAAATATTTTCATTAAAATTTTCAACTTTTTTGAAGCCTAAATATTTTCATGAAAATTTTCAACTTTTTTGGAGCTTAAATCTTTTCATGAAAATCTTCGACTTTTTTAAAGCCGAAAAACTTCATGAAATTTTTCAACTTTTTTGAAGCCGAAATACTTCATGAAAATCTTCAAATCTTTTGAAGCTGAAATACTTCATGAAAATTTTCAACTTTTTTGAAGCCTAAATATTTTCATTAAAATTTTCAACTTTTTTGAAGCCTAAATATTTTCATGAAAATTTTCAACTTTTTTGGAGCTTAAATCTTTTCATGAAAATTTTCAACTTTTTTGAAGCAGAAAAAGTTCATGAAAATTTTCAACTTTTTTGAAGCCAAAATCTTTTCATGAAAATGTTCAACTTTTTTGAAGCAGAAATAGTTCATGAAAATTTTCAACTTTTTTGAAGCCAAAATCTTTTCATGAAAACCTTCGACTTTTTTGAAGACGAAATCTTTTCATGAAAATGTTCAACTTTATTGAAGCCGAAATCTTTTCATGAAAATCTTCGACTTTTTTGAAGCCGAAATACTTCATGAAAATTTTCAACTTTTTTGAAGCAGAAATAGTTCATGAAAATTTTCAACTTTTTTGAAGCCGAAATCTTTTCATGAAAATTTTCAACTTTTTTGAAGCTGAAATCTTTTCATGAAAATGTTCAACTTTTTTGAAGCAGAAATCTTTTCATGAAAATTTTCAACTTTATTGAAGCCGAAATCTTTTCATGAAAATTTTCAACTTTTTTGAAGCAGACATAGTTCATGAAAATTTTCAACTTTTTTGAAGCCGAAATACTTCATGAAAATTTTCAACTTTTTTGAAGCCAAAATCTTTTCATGAAAATCTTCGACTTTTTTGAAGCCGAAATCTTTTCATGAAAATTTTCAACTTTATTGAAGCAGAAATCTTTTCATGAAAATTTTCAACTTTTTTGAAGCAGAAAAAGTTCATAAAAATTTTGAAATTTTTTGAAGCCGAAATCTTTTCATGAAAATTTTCAACTTTTTTGAAGCAGAAATCTTTTCATGAAAATGTTCAACTTTTTTGAAGCAGAAATAGTTCATGAAAATTTTCAACTTTTTTGAAGCCGAAATCTTTTCATGAAAATCTTCGACTTTTTTGAAGCCGAAATACTTCATGAAAATTTTCAACTTTTTTGAAGCAGAAATAGTTCATGAAAATTTTCAAATCTTTTGAAGCCGAAATCTTTTCATGAAAATTTTCAACTTTTTTGAAGCCGAAATCTTTTCATGAAAATCTTGGACTTTTTTGAAGCCGAAATACTTCATTTAAATCTTCAAATCTTTTGAAGCCGAAATACTTCATGAAAATTTTCAACTTTTTTGAAGCCGAAATATTTTCATTAAAATTTTCAACTTTTTTGAAGCCGAAATCTTTTCATGAAAATTTTCAACTTTTTTGAATCCTATATCTTTTCATGAAAATTTTCAACTTTTTTGAAGCCGAAATCTTTTCATGAAAATTTTCAACTTTTTTGAAGAAGAAATAGTTCATGAAAATTTTGAACTTTTTTGAAGCCTAAATCTTTGCATGAAAATTTTGAACTTTTTTGAAGCCGAAATCTTTTCATGAAAATTTTCTACTTTTTTGAAGCAGACATAGTTCATGAAAATTTTCAACTTTTTTGAAGCAGAAATCTTTTCATGAAAATGTTCAACTTTTTTGAAGCAGAAATAGTTCATGAAAATTTTCAACTTTTTTGAAGCCAAAATCTTTTCATGAAAATCTTCGACTTTTTTGAAGCCGAAATCTTTTCATGAAAATTTTCAACTTTATTGAAGCAGAAATCTTTTCATGAAAATTTTCAACTTTTTTGAAGCAGACATAGTTCATGAAAATGTTCAACTTTTTTGAAGCCGAAATACTTCATGAAAATCTTCAAATCTTTTGAAGCCGAAATACTTCATGAAAATTTTCAACTTTTTTGAAGAAGAAATAGTTTCATTAAAATTTTCAACTTTTTTGAAGCCTAAATATTTTCATGAAAATTTTCAACTTTTTTGGAGCTTAAATCTTTTCATGAAAATTTTCAAATTTTTTTAAGCAGAAATAGTTCATGAAAATTTTCAACTTTTTTGAAGCCGAAATCTTTTCATGAAAACCTTCGACTTTTTTGAAGACGAAATCTTTTCATGAAAATGTTCAACTTTATTGAAGCCGAAATCTTTTCATGAAAATCTTCAACTTTTTTGAATCCTATATCTTTTCATGAAAATTTTCAACTTTTTTGAAGCCGAAATACTTCATGAAAATTTTCAACTTTTTTGAAGCAGAAATAGTTCATGAAAATTTTCAACTTTTTTGAAGCAGAAATAGTTCATGAAAATTTTCAACTTTTTTGAAGCCAAAATCTTTTCATGAAAATGTTCAACTTTTTTGAAGCAGGAATAGTTCATGAAAATTTTCAACTTTTTTGAAGCCAAATTCTTTTCATGAAAATCTTCGACTTTTTTGAAGCCGAAATCTTTTCATGAAAATGTTCAACTTTATTGAAGCAGAAATCTTTTCATGAAAATTTTCAACTTTTTTGAAGCAGAAAAAGTTCATAAAAATTTTGAACTTTTTTGAAGCCGATATCTTTTCATGAAAATTTTCAACTTTTTTGAATCCTAAATCTTTTCATGAAAATTTTCAACTTTTTTGAAGCCGAAATCTTTTCATGAAAATTTTCAACTTTTTTGAAGCCGAAATCTTTTCATGAAAATTTTCTACTTTTTTGAAGCAGACATAGTTCATGAAAATTTTCAACTTTTTTGAAGCAGAAATCTTTTCATGAAAATGTTCAACTTTTTTGAAGCAGAAATAGTTCATGAAAATTTTCAACTTTTTTGAAGCCAAAATCTTTTCATGAAAATCTTCGACTTTTTTGAAGCCGAAATCTTTTCATGAAAATTTTCAACTTTATTGAAGCCGAAATCTTTTCATGAAAATTTTCAACTTTATTGAAGCCAAAATCTTTTCATGAAAATTTTCAACTTTTTTGATGCAGAAATAGTTCATGAAAATTTTCAAATCTTTTGAAGCCGAAATCTTTTCATGAAAATTTTCAACTTTATTGAAGCAGAAATCTTTTCATGAAAATCTTCGACTTTTTTGAAGCCGAAATACTTCATGAAAATTTTAAAAATTTTTGTAGCCGAAATCTTTTCATGAAAATTTTCAACTTTTTTGTAGCCGAAATACTTCATGAAAATTTTCAACTTTTTTGAAGCAGAAATCTTTTCATGAAAATCTTAGACTTTTTTGAAGCCGAAATACTTCATGAAAATTTTCAACATTTTTGAAGCCTAAATCTTTTCATGAAAATTTTCAACTTTTTTGAAGCCGAAATCTTTTCATGAAAATGTTCAACTTTATTGAAGCAGAAATCTTTTCATGAAAATTTTCAACTTTTTTGAAGCAGAAATCTTTTCATGAAAATCTTCGACTTTTTTAAAGCCGAAAAACTTCATGAAAGTTTTCAAACTTTTTTGAAGCCGAAATACTTCATGAAAATCTTCAAATCTTTTGAAGCCGAAATACTTCATGAAAATTTTCAACTTTTTTGAAGCCTAAATATTTTCATTAAAATTTTCAACTTTTTTGAAGCCTAAATATTTTCATTAAAATTTTCAACTTTTTTGAAGCCTAAATATTTTCATGAAAATTTTCAACTTTTTTGGAGCTTAAATCTTTTCATGAAAATTTTCAACTTTTTTGAAGCAGAAATAGTTCATGAAAATTTTCAACTTTTTTGAAGCCAAAATCTTTTCATGAAAATGTTCAACTTTTTTGAAGCAGAAATAGTTCATGAAAATTTTCAACTTTTTTGAAGCCAAAATCTTTTCATGAAAACCTTCGACTTTTTTGAAGCCGAAATCTTTTCATGAAAATCTTCGACTTTTTTGAAGCCGAAATCTTTTCATGAAAATTTTCAACTTTTTTGATGCAGAAATAGTTCATGAAAATGTTCAACTTTTTTGAAGCCGAAATCTTTTCATGAAAATGTTCAACTTTTTTGAAGCAGAAATCTTTTCATGAAAATTTTCAACTTTTTTGAAGCCGAAATACTTTATGAAAATCTTCAAATCTTTTAAAGCCGAAATCTTTTCATGTAAATTTTCAACTTTTTTGAAGCCTAAAGACTTCATGGATATCTTCGACTTTTTTGAAGCCGAAATACTTCATGAAATTTTAAAACTTTTTTGAAGCCGAAATAATTCATGAAAATTTTTACCTTTTTTAAAGTCAAAATCCTGTCATGAAAATTTTACACTTTTTTGAAGCAGAAATCTATTCATAAAAATCTTCGACTTTTTTCAAGCCAAAATCCTGTCATGAAAATTTTACACTTTTTTGAAGCAGAAATCTTTTCATGAAAATTTTCGACTTTTTTCAAGCTGAAATCTTTTCATGAAAATTTTCGACTTTTTTAAAAACAAAATCCTGTCATGAAAATTTTACACTTTTTTGAAGCAGAAATCTTTTCATGAAAATTTTCAACTTGTTTGATGCCGAAAAAGTTCATGAAAATTTTCAACTTTTTTGAAGCAGAAATCTTTTCATAAAAATCTTGGACTTTTTTGAAGCCGAAATACTTCATGAAAATCTTCAACTTTTTTGAAGCCGAAATCTTTTCATGAAAATTTTAGACTTTTTTGAATCTGAAATACTTCATGAAAATTTTCAACTTTTTTGAAGCCTAAATCTTTTCATGAAAATTTTCAACTTTTTTGATGCCGAAATCTTTTCATGAAAATGTTCAACTTTTTTAAAGCAGAATTCTTTTCATGAAAATCTTCGACTTTTTTTAAGCCGAAATACTTCATGAAAGTTATCAACCTTTTTTGAAGCCGAAATACTTGATGAAAGTCTTCACTTTTTTGCAGCTGAAATACTTCATGAAAATCTTCAAGTTTTTTTAAGCCGAAATACTGCATGAAATTTTTTAACTTTTTTGAAGCCGAAATACTTTCCATGGAAATTTTCAACTGTTTTGAAGCAGAAATCCTTTCATGAAATTTTTAACTTTTTCAAATCAAAATACTTGATACTTCATCAAAGTCTTAACTTTTTGGAAGATGAAATACTTCATGAAAAAGAATTTCAACTTTTTTAAATACTAAAATTTTCAACTTTTTTGAAGCTGAAATCTTTTCATGAAAATCTTCCACTTTTTTGAAGCCGAAATACTTCATGAAAATTTTCAACTTTTTTGAAGCAGAAATCTTTTCATGAAAATCTTAGACTTTTTTGAAGCCGAAATACTTCATGAAAATTTTCAACATTTTTGAAGCCTAAATCTTTTCATGAAAATTTTCAACTTTTTTGAAGCCGAAATCTTTTCATGAAAATGTTCAACTTTATTGAAGCAGAAATCTTTTCATGAAAATTTTCAACTTTTTTGAAGCAGAAATCTTTTCATGAAAATCTTCGACTTTTTTAAAGCCGAAAAACTTCATGAAAGTTTTCAAACTTTTTTGAAGCCGAAATACTTCATGAAAATCTTCAAATCTTTTGAAGCCGAAATACTTCATGAAAATTTTCAACTTTTTTGAAGCCTAAATATTTTCATTAAAATTTTCAACTTTTTTGAAGCCTAAATATTTTCATTAAAATTTTCAACTTTTTTGAAGCCTAAATATTTTCATGAAAATTTTCAACTTTTTTGGAGCTTAAATCTTTTCATGAAAATTTTCAACTTTTTTGAAGCAGAAATAGTTCATGAAAATTTTCAACTTTTTTGAAGCCAAAATCTTTTCATGAAAATGTTCAACTTTTTTGAAGCAGAAATAGTTCATGAAAATTTTCAACTTTTTTGAAGCCAAAATCTTTTCATGAAAACCTTCGACTTTTTTGAAGCCGAAATCTTTTCATGAAAATCTTCGACTTTTTTGAAGCCGAAATCTTTTCATGAAAATTTTCAACTTTTTTGATGCAGAAATAGTTCATGAAAATGTTCAACTTTTTTGAAGCCGAAATCTTTTCATGAAAATGTTCAACTTTTTTGAAGCAGAAATCTTTTCATGAAAATTTTCAACTTTTTTGAAGCCGAAATACTTTATGAAAATCTTCAAATCTTTTAAAGCCGAAATCTTTTCATTTAAATTTTCAACTTTTTTGAAGCCTAAAGACTTCATGGATATCTTCGACTTTTTTGAAGCCGAAATACTTCATGAAATTTTAAAACTTTTTTGAAGCCGAAATAATTCATGAAAATTTTTACCTTTTTTAAAGTCAAAATCCTGTCATGAAAATTTTACACTTTTTTGAAGCAGAAATCTATTCATAAAAATCTTCGACTTTTTTCAAGCCAAAATCCTGTCATGAAAATTTTACACTTTTTTGAAGCAGAAATCTTTTCATGAAAATTTTCGACTTTTTTCAAGCTGAAATCTTTTCATGAAAATTTTCGACTTTTTTAAAAACAAAATCCTGTCATGAAAATTTTACACTTTTTTGAAGCAGAAATCTTTTCATGAAAATTTTCAACTTGTTTGATGCCGAAAAAGTTCATGAAAATTTTCAACTTTTTTGAAGCAGAAATCTTTTCATAAAAATCTTGGACTTTTTTGAAGCCGAAATACTTCATGAAAATCTTCAACTTTTTTGAAGCCGAAATCTTTTCATGAAAATTTTAGACTTTTTTGAATCTGAAATACTTCATGAAAATTTTCAACTTTTTTGAAGCCTAAATCTTTTCATGAAAATTTTCAACTTTTTTGATGCCGAAATCTTTTCATGAAAATGTTCAACTTTTTTAAAGCAGAATTCTTTTCATGAAAATCTTCGACTTTTTTTAAGCCGAAATACTTCATGAAAGTTATCAACCTTTTTTGAAGCCGAAATACTTGATGAAAGTCTTCACTTTTTTGCAGCTGAAATACTTCATGAAAATCTTCAAGTTTTTTTAAGCCGAAATACTGCATGAAATTTTTTAACTTTTTTGAAGCCGAAATACTTTCCATGGAAATTTTCAACTGTTTTGAAGCAGAAATCCTTTCATGAAATTTTTTAACTTTTTCAAATCAAAATACTTGATACTTCATCAAAGTCTTAACTTTTTGGAAGATGAAATACTTCATGAAAAAGAATTTCAACTTTTTTAAATACTAAAATTTTCAACTTTTTTGAAGCTGAAATCTTTTCATGAAAATCTTCCACTTTTTTGAAGCCGAAATACTTCATGAAAATTTTTGACTTTTTTGAAGCCGAAATCTTTTCATGAAAATTTTCGACTTTTTTGAAGCAGAAATCTTTTCATGAAAATTTTCAACTTTTTTGAAGCCTAAATCTTTTCATGAAAATGTTCAACTTTTTTGAAGCAGAAATATTTTCATGAAACTCTTAGACTTTTTTGAAGCCGAAATCTTTTCATGAAAATTTTCAACTTTTTTGAAGCCGAAATACTTCATGAAAATTTTTGACTTTTTTGAAGCCGAATTCTTTTCATGAAAATTTTCGACTTTTTTGAAGCAGAAATCTTTTCATGAAAATTTTCAACATTTTTGAAGCAGAAATCTTTTCATGAAAATTTTCAACATTTTTGAAGCAGAAATCTTTTCATGTAAATTTTCAACTTTTTTGAAGACGAAATACTTCATGAAAATCTTCAACTTTTTTGAAGTAGAAATGTTTTCATGAAAAACTTGGACTTTTTTGAAGCTGAAATACTTAATGAAAATTTTTTCCTTTTTTGAAGCCAAAATCCTGTCATGAAAATGTTCAACTTTTTTGAAGCAGAAATCTATTCATGAAAATCTTCGACTTTTGTCAAGCCAAAATACTTCATGAAAATCTTCGAATATTTTGAAGCCGAAATACTTCATGAAATTTTAAAACTTTTTTGAAGCCGAAATAATTCATGAAAATTTTGACCTTTTTTAAAGCCAAAATCCTGTCATGAAAATTTTACACTTTTTTGAAGCAGAAATCTATTCATGAAAATTTTCGACTTTTTTCAAGCCAAAATACTTCATGAAAATTTTCAACTTTTTTGAAGCCGAAATCTTTTCATGAAAATTTTCGACTTTTTTCAAGCTGAAATCTTGTCATGAAAATTTTCGACTTTTTTAAAGACAAAATCCTGTCATGAAAATTTTCAACTTTTTTGAAGCAGAAATCTTTTCATAAAAATCTTGGACTTTTTTGAAGCCGAAATACTTCATGAAAATCTTCAACTTTTTTGAAGCCGAAATCTTTTCATGAAAATTTTAGACTTTTTTGAATCTGAAATACTTCATGAAAATTTTCAACTTTTTTGAAGCCTAAATCTTTTCATGAAAATTTTCAACTTTTTTGATACCGAAATCTTTTCATGAAAATGTTCAACTTTTTTAAAGCAGAATTCTTTTCATGAAAATCTTCGACTTTTTTTAAGCCGAAATACTTCATGAAAGTTTTCAACCTTTTTTGAAGCCGAAATACTTGATGAAAGTCTTCACTTTTTTGCAGCTGAAATACTTCATGAAAATCTTCAAGTTTTTTTAAGCCGAAATACTGCATGAAATTTTTTAACTTTTTTGAAGCCGAAATACTTCATAAAGAATTTCAACTTTTTTAAGGACTAAACTTTTCAACTTTTTTGAAGCTGAAATCTTTTCATGAAAATCTTCCACTTTTTTGAAGCCGAAATAGTTTTTTCAAGCTGAAATCTTGTCATGAAAATTTTCGACTTTTTTAAAGACAAAATCCTGTCATGAAAATTTTACACTTTTTTGAAGCAGAAATCTTTTCATGAAAATTTTCAACTTGTTTGATGCCGAAAAAGTTCATGAAAATTTTCAACTTTTTTGAAGCAGAAATCTTTTCATAAAAATCTTGGACTTTTTTGAAGCCGAAATCTTTTCATGAAAATTTTAGACTTTTTTGAATCTGAAATACTTCATGAAAATTTTCAACTTTTTTGAAGCCTAAATCTTTTCATGAAAATTTTCAACTTTTTTGAAGCCTAAATCTTTTCATGAAAATTTTCAACTTTTTTGATAACGAAATCTTTTCATGAAAATGTTCAACTTTTTTAAAGCAGAATTCTTTTCATGAAAATCTTCGACTTTTTTTAAGCCGAAATACTTCATGAAAGTTTTCAACCTTTTTTGAAGCCGAAATATTTGATGAAAGTCTTCACTTTTTTGCAGCTGAAATACTTCATGAAAATCTTCAAGTTTTTTTAAGCCGAAATACTGCATGAAATTTTTTAACTTTTTTGAAGCCGAAATACTTCATAAAGAATTTCAACTTTTTTAAGGACTAAAATCTTCCACTTTTTTGAAGCCGAAATACTTCATGAAAGTTTTCAACTTTTTTGAAGCCGAAATGATTCATGAAAATCTTCAACTTTTTTGAAGCCGAAATACTTCATGAAAATTTTCGACTTTTTTGAAGCCGAAATCTTTTCATGAAAATTTTCATCTTTTTTGAAGCAGAAATCTTTTCATGAAAATCGTTGACTTTTTTGAAGCCGAAATCTTTTCATGAAAATTTTCAACTTTTTTGAAGCAGAAAAACGTCATGAAAATTTTCAATTTTTTTGTAGCTGAAATCTTTTCATGAAAATCGTCGACTTTTTTGAAGCCGAAATTCTTTCATGTAAATTTTCAACTTTTTTGAAGCCTAAATCTTTTCATGAAAATGTTCAACTTTTTTGAAGCAGAAATATTTTCATGAAACTCTTAGACTTTTTTGAAGCCGAAATCTTTTCATGAAAATTTTCAACTTTTTTGAAGCAGAAATCTTTTCATGAAAATGTTCAACTTTTTTGAAGCCGAAATACTTCATGAAAATTTTTGACTTTTTTGAAGCCGAATTCTTTTCATGAAAATTTTCGACTTTTTTCAAGCTGAAATCTTTTCATGAAAATTTTCGACTTTTTTAAAGACAAAATCCTGTCATGAAAATTTTACACTTTTTTGAAGCAGAAATCTTTTCATGAAAATTTTCAACTTGTTTGATGCCGAAAAAGTTCATGAAAATTTTCAACTTTTTTGAAGCAGAAATCTTTTCATAAAAATCTTGGACTTTTTTGAAGCCGAAATACTTCATGAAAATCTTCAACTTTTTTGAAGCCGAAATCTTTTCATGAAAATTTTAGACTTTTTTGAATCTGAAATACTTCATGAAAATTTTCAACTTTTTTGAAGCCTAAATCTTTTCATGAAAATTTTCAACTTTTTTGATACCGAAATCTTTTCATGAAAATGTTCAACTTTTTTAAAGCAGAATTCTTTTCATGAAAATCTTCGACTTTTTTTAAGCCGAAATACTTCATGAAAGTTTTCAACCTTTTTTGAAGCCGAAATACTTGATGAAAGTCTTCACTTTTTTGCAGCTGAAATACTTCATGAAAATCTTCAAGTTTTTTTAAGCCGAAATAC